>NC_140136.1:18880532-19243032 GCF_964035555.1 Netta rufina
TGGATATTGATAAACTATGTTTTGTGATGCCTGACCTGAGAATTGAGAAGTTTTATTAATCAGTCACTGCTTTTGCTAAGTTCACACTAAATAAATAAATAAATCGTTGCAGCTTGTAAGAGTCAAAAATAGCTTTCCAAAATGAAAGTAGAGCATACTGTTGATAGTGTCCTTGTGAATAAATACAACACAAGTCTTACTTTTTCAGGGTAGCGTTTAGCCAACTTTTTACTTGCCATATGTTCTCTTAGCTGCTGCTGGGTCTTCATCTGTGTCGTCGTCTTTAATTTATGAAGCCTGTGTTTATTCGTACTATGCAAACCTGCTTACTTTTTTTGACAAAGCAAGAATTGGGATTATTGAAGTTCTCCTGAGACCTGAACTCAGTTTTTTCTCATGTTTAGAATCTAGTAATCCAACTACTAATTCTAAGACATCTTCTCCGTTCACCAAGTAACTGAAGAGTTTCATGTATGTTACTTGACTGTCATATGGTAGAAATCGATATTTTTGTCATAGGTAATGAGAGCTTGTTAATGCCAGCTCATTGTGTTTAAACAGTGTAACAGAGTGCCTAACCTTTGTTCGTTTTCTATTGAAACCATTCCTTGCACTGTGCAAAATGCATTTTGTTGATTTTTTTTTTTTTTTAAAGTAGACTTTGATTATCCTGCAACTGATGATACCTTAAATACATTGCTTTTATGTCTGCAGAGATTCATTGCACTTCTGTAGCTTCCAGTTTTGTATTTCACTTTTCTTTTAGAATCTAAATTTCTTTATTTTTTTCCTCCTCTTCGGAATGTCACATCCTCAGATGCAGTAACTATGTATCACAAGAAAACTTTCAATGATGTATTTTGGTAAATAACCTCTTTACATAGCAATCGTCTTTTGAGCTCTGTATTGTGGAAATGTACTTGAGCTCCTGTAGTCAATGAAAGGACTCTTTAAGAATCTTAAGATGCAGGAAGATAATATATCTGTGTTCGAAATACTCAGCATATGAGGAATACTGTTATTACTCTGATCAGTTTGTGTGAAAAGATGCAAAAGCTAATGGTATTAAAGAATTCTGAATGACCTTATCTAAGGAAGAAGTTGTTTTTGTGATAGACACACTTGAGCTCATCTGAAACGGGTACATGGAGATACTCTAAGTTAATTGCCACTTGGGTATTGAGTTCAAGGTGCATTGTAGAAAGTGTATTTAAAGGATAAACCTGTCTTGCGTTTTAATTGGTGACCAGGGATGCCTGCTGTTCAATGATACTTTTATCTTTTCTTAGTCCTATTTTTAAATATCTAGCATCACGACAGTTCTTTAGAAAAAGATCCTGTATCAAGGCTAAGACCATAGCTGTAGCAGTTTCCCCTCCTTATTTGTTATCACATGGAAGTTTGATACCACATGTGCTTTCTAAATGTGTAACTTTAGATAGTTCTCAGCTTTGCCATTTCTGTTCTTACAATGTGAAATACTTAGAAAAGTAAATTTCAGCATCAACTGCGACAGGAATTTCAGTGCTGACTATTGTTTAGTGTGTGGGGAGCTTCTTATTTTGTTCTTAATTTCATTTTGTGTTTAAACCCTTTTTTTCCTTCTTGGACTCCAGTTAGTATGTTTAATTTGCTCTTCTTCCAATTAAGATAGAAGATCTCACTGGTGAATCAGATGTAGCCTAGAAGTCTTTTTGTGCTGACATGCTGTGTTTAAATGCTTTTCTTTCCATGGAGATGTTAATACAGATTCTTTGGGAGGGTATAGGCAAACCTAAAATAAGAATTTTAATGTGAAGGAGTGTGTTATTAGTTTTTTTTAATGTTCGCATAACTTTGATTCATCTGTGAAAGCTCTTTACATCTGTCTTTTGAAGTTGTGATTCACATTTTCAAAAAGCAGCTGACATTGATTATTTTAATAATGCGTAATTATCTTAGTAATTTATTATAATCATCCCTGTCATGACCATCTCCTTGAACACCTGAAGGCAGAAAGTGACAAAAGAATTCTAATCATTTTATTACTTCAGAAGATAAATTTAAGATAATCAGCTTTCAAACAAACCTTTATTTTGTTTGAATATCAAACTCAGTTGTACTGGTTGCCTTCTTTTTGCCTGCCCCAGAAGGAGAGTGTTTTGAGTGCTGCTGTAGCAGGATTTTTTTCCTCCTTTTTTTCGGTTCTTTAGAACTTTAAATGAAAGGCTCACAAGGAAGAAGAATGAGAACAGTGCAAAGCAGTGAGGGAGAGATGTGAGCAAGCTATGTGCATGGTGAAATAAAAGGCATATGAATGTGCATTAGGATGTATTATATTAAGCAGAGATGCCTGATGCTTATTTTGAATTTAAATCAACAGCAGAGAAAAGCTTCTTGGCTTTTATTTTACCATGCTGAGGAAATGTTTTTTCTCACCTCTTTGAAAGGAACTGTGAAGACTGCACTGACGGGAGGTCTGTAATAACACAGCCAGTTCACAATGTATATTCTCAGGAGAGAACAGTAGGTGCTGAAGGCATGAGGACTCTGTGGTGTATGAAGTGCCTTGCTTTGATGTAGCATCGGATCCAGAATTATGGAAGCTAGGCTGTTCTTTCTGTCTTAACATGTGTACTTAGCTTATGTTTATCTCCCAGAGGGGGGGGGGGGGAGGGAAGTTTTTCTTAATACAACTGGAATAAGTTACGAGTTTATTAATAAATTAATAATTTATTAATAATTGGATCATACGCCCGCCAACTTTATTGTTTTGCACCTTGGTTGTAAAATACCACTTTTTAACACCGTTTTCTGTTTTAAAGGAATTTGACTATCTGAACTGAGAAATCTTGTTGCCTGTTTACTTCTGTTTAACATGTGATAAACATGCTTATTTATAAAGCATCTGTCTGAGACATTGTGATTTTGGAAGAAGTTTATCAGGTATAGATCTTTTTTCCTTAAAGCGTGGAAGAACATACTTCATTAGCAGTCCTAAGAGGAAAGAAAATCAATTTGGTAGTGCAGGGTTGTGTGCTGTCTTCTATCAATTGCAGCGCCTGCTGGCTAGTCAGCCTACTTACTTTATAGATTTATCTTCCTCTTCAGTTAAGGAAAGATGCAGGTGGTAAGTTAGTTACCAAACGGAACTGACTGAGGCATTCGAGTGTGTGGCTTTGTTTGCTCTGCATCATAAAGGGTCTATGCTCATTTGGCTGATCATCCAGTTGGTTGAAAATGGAAGGGGAAAAATCTAATGGACCTGCTACAGCAATCCCTTAATTTTCAGAGTTGAAACTACACAAACTCCAGTGTCACCATAACAAATTAGGACAGCACAACACCTACATGTAGATGTGAGCATTTAGTGAAATGCTCAGGAGGATCAATGAGACCATCAGAGTAAATGCTTCTGTAGTAAACACAACAAATAATAAACACTATTTACTATTTTTTTTTTGTTTTAAAACATCTGTTTGCTATTTTATGTTCGTATTGAGTTTTGAACACTTTAAAAATATAATAATGCTCTAAATTTTATTTGGGTATTTTTTCTTTCTTCTGTTCACATGTATTTTTAGAAGAGATGGAAGAGATTTGAGCTACGTTTGAACATCTTCAAAGAATTTTCAAGCTTTAGTTGCAAGTAATTTTTCTCATACAATCTATGAAGTGTACTCCCATCTCTGTCTTTTGGGTTATTCTTCTACTGTTCCAATCCAGAAAAAGTTTGCAGACATGGAAAGGAGTCTTTGTGCCCATGACTTTTCATTGAAATGCAGTGAATAGGTAGTTGTAAGTAACAATTCTCATATGATTTGTAGAATATATGACTGCTAATTTTATCTTTATATATTTTGACATAAATACAGATTTGTAGCTGATGAGTGTGTGGGACTGTTCTTTTTTTTTTTCATTTCCACTACCTATAAAGCTTGATTTTTTTTTTTTTTTTTTTTTACTTCTTAGTATTGTTCTCTAGTATCACAAGTCAGAGTCACGTGTTGAGAACATGATAGCTACCAGTTGAGTGTTTATTTTTACGTCAAACAGGCTTTCTTTCAAGATGAGTGAAGCTCCCAAAGTACATTGGGAGTCTAGGGTATGTTTAAGCACCTCTAGTGCTATGAGGTGCATTGGATTTACAAGTAATGTTAACAGTGAGATTTCCAGCAACTTGAACTGAAGTTGGTGAAAAATCCATACAGTCACAGAAGGATAGACCAGTAGACTCTAGGAGCTGAGTAAAGATAACAGAATTTCTAGAAGTAAATGTCATGACTGGTTCTAACACCTAATTCCCTTGGTGTACTAGGATGAAACACATGTAGTGACATTTTGCAGGTATGGTATTTCTGTACTGTTTGACAAAATGAAGGCATTTCACTGTTTAGACAAAGTGTAAATTCGTATGAGCCACTGGGCCACACAGAAACACACGCAAACCACATGTAGTCTTACAAAGGTAATATTGTTGGCACAGCTATCAAGAAAATGCATAATTGTGTTTAAATATTAGTATGTAACTAAGGGAATTTCTTCTCATGTATAACTCTGAAATAAAGCTGTGTCCAATTTTATTTACATTTGTATCTAATTTGTATCTAATGTTCATAAAATGTTCAAATAAGCAGTCAAGATCTCCTAAAATGTATAGAAATGAGTGTTGCACTGGTGGTGACTAAAATGAGGTTTCCAGAAACAAAGAATTTTTATAATGGTCACGTTTATTAAAAAATAAACAAATAGAGCTTGCAATGTGGATGTCAGGTTTAGCTGGATGTAGGATGAAGTACATTATCAACTAATGTTATACGGAATGGTTTTTCCTTGTCTTTTAATCTGTAGCTAGTACATCTTATTTCAGTTCATCTAATGAGCTCCTCCAGCCATTATCATCAATGGCGTATTCATTAGTAAACCCCAAAGAGCTTCACATGCATGTTTTTTCACCTATGAAAACCTAATAGAGCTGAAGCAAGTGTGCTAATGATACTCCTTTTTCATTTCTGGCTTCCTCCTCCTTTGTGGAGGAATTTAAATTCAAGATTAGAGTTTTTGTTTTGTTTTGTTTTAAAAAAAGGATGTTTACTTAAATTGAGAATTAAACCAAGCATGAAGATGAGATGAGTTATCATTATAGGTCCAAGATAGTTTAGTTGTTACAGTGAGATTGAGTTCTGTGAGAAGCTCCTGGGGTATTTTCCTGTGGTTTTCAAGATCTATAGAGTTGTGCAAAAAAATTTTAGCCGGCGCTTCAAGGTACGAAATCAAGGTAGGAAGCACAAAGATTAAGAATCAATTTTCTTTCAAAAGTGGAAAAGTTGCTGGATCCATATGTTGTTTCCACACAGTGCCTTTGGACAGGTTTCAGAAATACTGGAAACATTGTATTTGTAGTTATTGCAGATCAGGACAGTGTAAAATGGCAATATAAAAACAGGAAAATGAAACATTCTGCTCTAATTTGGTGCTTAGGGCTGGTTTGGGAGGAGGGTAGGTTTTTTGGGGGTGGGGGGAAGGATTTCTTTGCAAAAATTGAGGCAAGATTTGCATTTAAATGCAAGATTAGACAATATTCTGGGTGGGTTTTATCCTTATTTCTATTTTGTTTAAAAAAAAAAAAATCACTAATCATTTACAGCAGTTATCACTTCTGACAAATCTGAGTTTTCTTCAGAAAATGCCTTTTGATTAAATAACCTTAATAATAAAAGAAGGATCTGTGCATTTTAAGACAAGGGTTAGAAATAAAAACTAGAGAAGAAATAAGAGAGAATAGTGTGACAGACGTGAAGAATTCTGGGCTTTCCTTCTCTTGATTGCTGCTTTTCTGTAAGACAGTATTTATCTAATTGTAGGCTTTCTTAAACTACTCCGCTACGGCTCGGAAGATATTCTCATTTCATTGATGTCCTATTTCCAGCTGTATTCTCATGGTTGGCACTTCACTTGATGCCTTTTAAGTTGCATTTGTTTTGCCTGCCCTGTAATGTGAATATGTACCTAGCCGTTTTTTGTTTGTTTTTGGATGAAAGATAGTGGTAGTGAAGCTCTCAATGAGGCAGCTTTATCGAGTGCTCACTATGATGTATATTGTAAATGTTACACATGGTTGTTGGGAACTTAGACACTTTAATTGTTCCAGCTTTCTTTTGCTATGTTTTTTGTGGTCATTGTTGAAGTCAGTGATAATGGGCACAGTTCTTATTCATGGTACATAAAACATTAATTCTGAATCAGTATCCTGCTTTAATTGTTTTACTTGAATGATGCAGAAAGAAAACAGCTTTACAAGCAGGTGCTGATTTCAGACCTGTCAAATTCACTGGTTGCTATGTTAATTTCTCTGTTCAGCGGTAATTTATATTCTCATCTGTTTGGTTGCTGACTTACTGGACTACTTCCGAGGCTAACTGCCATCCTAAATTGTTTGTACTTGATAACAGAGCTGCCGTAATAGTTTAGGAGGGTTTTTGCTGTGAGATAAAATAATACTTGAGGCAGATGGCATGTAGAAAGCCACTGAAGGTGATGGCTCAGCTTTATCACTTGGAGGTATCTAGGGAGGACTGATATTTTTACAAGTCCTTCTACCCCTTATGACCCAATTTTCCATCTCCCAGCTTCCTTACATAATGATGGAGGTACCTACAAATTTTAACTACGTATGGATGTGTATACTAAAAGGTGGTTTGTCTTCATAGAAATATAATTTGGTAAGCTGAGGCATCATTTATTATGGTATAGGTTAGGTATGACAAAACGCTTTGGTTGTGGTCAGTAGTACATTGGGAAATAAGTAAGGGATTCGGTAACTTTTGAGGGTGGTGTAGTGTTTTGGTTTTGATCTGTGTTTTTATATGTTAACTAAGGAGACTTTTTAAAGCAACTGTAAAAAATCTACTTAAAATATTAATACCAAGCTGCTCAAAACCATATGGGCTATTGGGCAATTTGAAAAGATAAATTTTGCGTTACAGTTTGAGCCTTTATTTCATAGCCTGGAAAAGCAAATTCTCTGAAGCTTTTATGGGTTGGGGCATAGCATCTCTCTAGCAAGTCTAGTTTGGCATATATGGTGATAATCAGGAGTTGCAGCACTAGTCATTAATGCAGCAATTCTAGCTTCTCTCGGGCTGCTTACATTCAGCTGCCTCACTGTTCTTCTTTCTCAGCCCACACAAGGTAGCTTGGGAATATGCAAGGCAGGACTGCAAAATGTGAATGTGGGGATTCCTCCTGGAGTAGATAATGGAAAACCATTTTATTTCTCATTGTATGCTCTGTGCGTCAGAATTCTGGATGCAATTAGACATTGCTTGTTTCAACATGTAGATGGTCATTGTTTTCCTAAAGGTTTTGGAAATACATGTGCTAGAAGAGCTTTGTTAAAAATCTGTGATTTAGTCATATTTAGCTAGTTCTATAGGCCTGGAATTTATCAGCCATTGAGTTGGTGAACTTTCTAGTGTTGTTTTTTTACCTTTTAGTATAGATAACATAGTACCTGTGAACTCATGACTCTTCTTAGTCTTCCTGGCAGTGCAGAAGTTTAAAATTGGTTCCAAAAGTTGGATTTGCTTGTATGGTAGATTTGTGATGGCAGATATATATGAGTAATTTTCTTCCCGGTTAAACACAGGGACCACAGAGTAAATTAGTAAGCATTTACTCTTCTAAATATAATATATTATCATCAGATATAAAATTTAAAAGTTCCTCTCTACTGTGGATCAAGATGAAAACACTCAACAAAGATTATCTTCAAACAGAAAATTGATGAGTTCTTTTAGATGAGAGATTACAAAGGTAAAGGATTTTTTCAATGTCTAGTTTATTTTGGTCTAATTTTTCACACTAAAAATGTTCAGTTAATTATCTCTTGCAAATAAAGTTTCTGATTTTGCAAATACACATTGACCATCTTTTTTCTTTGGCAGATGGTGATGGACAAAGTGAACATTTGTTACCAGTCTGTGAAGACCAAGCATGTCAAAAAAGTGCCATCTATTTAACTAAGCTAGGACTGGATCAGGTATTGTGACTTTTTGAATTGCAAAGACAAAGGAAAATACTGTGTTTTATGAATCAAGACAGTATAGAAAAATAACTTTTATTTCCAGAAAAGGTAAATTTCTCTACCTGTAATGATATTACGTAAGATATTTTTATGTAGGTATGTATTTATTATCTACCGCAAACTATGGTTTTGATGGAAAGTAAAGTAACTCAAGATCTAGTAACGTATCCATTTCAGTTGTCTAATCTTGGCAATTCTGTAGTTACAAGTACATGTTTTCCCATGCTCAAAGGTTTTCGTTTTGTTTTTTAAATTGCATATATTCTGTGTTCACAGTGGAATGGATTACAGTGCTGCTGGATACATGGCATTACAGGGGGATTTGATTTACAGGTCATAGAATGTACATACAGCAAGTGGATGATTAGTTTGCCATACTTGCTTTGCTTTCCGGGCAAAAGGAAGAACACTGACTTGTTAAGCACGTCACATTGGTTATGTTACTGTAACATGCTGCTTGCATTTCGCATTTCACTTTTGAGTAGTTCGGGTGCTCTTTGTCAAAAGACATTGTCCTTCAGTTCTAAATTTAGTTCCCTATTCTTGATAATATAAGAAACAAAAGACACTCGATGTTTTCTGCTCAAGTAAATTTGAGAGAAATATTCCAAATGGAAGTAAATTCATTGTGGAAAATGAACCACACACAAATACCATGTGCCATTGATGGGTACAAAGCTGTTACTTGACAGTGGTGGATGATTTATCAGTGGGATAAACAAAAACTGTATGCTATGTTATTTATGATATGTTTCTGGAAGGAAGTGATTTAGTAATGTGTAGAGGAAGGTGTGTAGCAGCTTACATAATACCAAGATTTTGCCAAAGTTGAGTCTTTTATTGTAGCGTGCTCTGAAGTAACATTGTACGTAGACAGTTTTCCTGTTCATAATTTCATAATTTCATTTTTTTTAAGGAGGTCAACTATTTATTTAATAACACATTAGATTTCTAACATACTATTTTTGACTGTCTCAGTATATTTAATTTGTATTTTTAATTTAGCAATTACAATGTAATTTCAATTTTTAAATAGTTTCTAAGATAATGATCTTTGAGTTTAAAAATTAACAGCTGAATATTGTCATTTTATTTAGGAAGTGAAGAATCCAACAGATTCTCATCCTACTAGAAAAAAAAAAAGCGTTAAGAAGTATTAAGGCTTACCTAGAAACTTCAAAGCAATTTTTCTTGCATATTTTTAGAATGACTTTCTAATTAAAAATTACAATATCAAATGGCAGACAATAATGACTTGTTCTGACCTAACCTTTTTTAAAAAATTATATCTTGCATTTTCTTTTCATGTATTCTGACTCATCTAGAAGTGATGGAGCTTTTTCTTCTAAACCATTTTAACTTTCCGATTATGAAAAAGTGAGAAAATGTCAGTACCTTCATTCATGTCTACAATTTTTCCTGTGTTGCATGTTTTCTTCAGGTAGAAATCTATTCAAACATCTTGCTTCCTATTTTTAGTTGGAAGTGAAATGTTTAATTTCATTGCATTTGGTCATCTATGAGATCAACTGACCCAACTTCTGATATTTGACTAAATGAATTGATCTTCATGAGAATTGATAAATAGAAATTTTGAGGCAACAGACCAAGATCAATGCTCTTTGTTTAATTAAAACTTTACAGTTTCAGGGAAATAATAAGCCCATGTGGTGCAGAATGTATTGAAACAAGGAGATGGTATCCTGTGTGTGACAGCTAGATAACTATCTGGAATGTCTGGGAAACAGATTTCAAATCTATTACAGAAAAAGTAGAAGATGCTACATATCCATAATTTCTGTTCTGTTTTTGTTGTAGGGTTTTGTGGGAGTGCTTTTGGTAGTTATGAACTTTTGAGAAAATTATTTATCTCAGATCTTGAGGATAAAAAATTACATGACTGTCTTTAAAAAAAGAAAAAAAAAAAACTTGTGGTAACTGGAAGTGGTTTTGTCCTTCGTTGTCACAACAAGCAAGTAGTGATATTTGATGAATAGAAATGAAAAACAGTTAATGTGGTTCTATTGTATTGTGATTGAGATGAAACACGCGATATTGTGGGATAGATTGAGATGAAATATGTATCTGTAGAATTTGTGGTTCTGAGCAGTTATGCTATGAAGAGGCATTCAGTGGCATATCAGGTTTTGGAGTTGTTGGTCTGATAAGATCTTGTTTTGTTTGACAGCTGTCAGTCTATGGTATATTTCCTTCTTGTGCTGTGTGTGGTGTAGCTGGATGGTTACTTAGAAAGCCAAGCAGATCTAAGAGAATTACTTCAAATTTCAAGGATGAAATTCTCTCACCATAGGTTATATTTCATTTAACCATTTAATCTTCAGAAGTATTAGAAATATCTCAGGTAAATTTTCCTTCTTTTGGATGATGAGGCTAAAGGACAGGCCAAAGCAAAGAATTGCATACAAGTGACCTAAGGAGATGCAGACCTACTAGGAGTTTGAAAGAATGTGAATGTTCCCTCAGCAACAAAAGAATTGCAGTCGGATCTGAACTAGAATCCCATCTGCTGTTTCAGATTGTAGCTGGTACTGGGACACCTCAGGCTTCTTGAATTTCACCTGCAGTAAGCTGCAGACTAACGTGCTGATTTAGATCTCATTTAGATTCTGAAAATCAGACTGAGCTGTCCCTGAAACTTGTTTTAAAGTCCCTGGTAACGTTTATTGTAGAAACTATAGGTATTGTGATATTCTTGGAGATGACTAATCTTTCTCTTAATTTTGTCTAGTATTCAGTATGACTTTATTTTGTTTGTTTCCTGAGGCAAGCAGTATCATTTCAGTCCTTTAATTTAAGAGTTTCTTTGTGAGCATACTTACAACCTTAGTTTTTATAACTGTGAACCTTCTTGTAACCTTTATACAATAGAAAGAGTACAGCTTTATTCCTTTTATAGATACAGCAGCTGTAGTGTAGAACATAGCAATGCCTCCTATAGCAAACCACAGGTCTTCCTGGTATCATTCTGTAGGCTTGACATGTAACCAACAGCACTGATTATCAGCTGTAGTTTGTCACAGCAAATTGCTTTTCTTGGTTCCTCTGCAGCAGTATAAAGGTGGGGAGGGGGGATTGCAGTTGATGTAATTTTTCATTAATCCCAGATTATGCAAGATCCACACATCTCTGGATTGTTTGTCTTTCTCAAAGCAGCTACAAGTCTGTGAGCCATGCTCTTGTATTCAAAATATGACTTACTGCTTTAGTTATTCTCTTCTGTGTTGCTAAAGTAATGCTGGGGATTAGCATCTTCTGGGCTTTGGACACCATAAATTAATGGTGTAATGTATGGTGGTGGTGTGTTGGTTTTTTTTCAGTGGTGGCTACTCAGTTGTATATGGAATTCAGGTGACCTTCATATGCACTGAAAACCTAATGCCTCCTGAAATTACTGGATTTATTCTTTATGTGCAGCTGAGCTATAATGCATGCAAACAGCAGAAGGGGAGCCCCTAAGAAAAAGGACTTCTGTTGCTGTGGCCAGTTCTGTCAGGTCACTCTTGATCTTTGTACAGGATGCTCTATAGTGCCCCTTGCAGAAAGGAGGAGAAACCCTGGCATTTCCAGGAAAGGCATTGGCCAGGAACAGACTACCAATTTCCAAATGCTTTCTCACTCACAGCAAGCTCTGTGCCTGTGTTACATGGTCTGGAATTGGGCAGCTGGCTGGATGGGCTGATTGTTCGTAACAGGTTTCCTGGCCAAAGCTTAAAGTACAAGATGCTACCCCCATATTTTTGGTTCAAAGAGCAGGCTCTAGAGCAAGCGAACTGTGTTTTTAACGTATAAAATAACATGGATTCAGAGAGAAATGAACCCTTTTTGAGTTAGGAGGGGTGAATGCAAAAAGTTTTAAACTATCCTTAAGTACTTGAGATCTTTTTCAAAGTGAAAAAGAAGCCATGTTTTCATAGGGCAATAAAGTATTCTCTCTACTACTTGAGGAAAAACAAATATTTGAAGAGTTTGAGAATGGATTTTCAAGCACTTAAAAATCATTTTAGTTTATAACATAATTAATTGAAGGAATATATAAATGTTTTAATTATATCAGTGCAGGTAGTTAATGAAATTTAACATAAAGGGAAGAGTAAATCCTCTGAATTAATTTTATGTATTCATTTAATTTTTCCTTTAGATATATAAAATGTTTCTCAATCTTCTTTTCATCTTAGGTAGGTAAGAGAAAAAGCATGATGAGACTGCAAGAAACAGCTTTGTGTCATTACATCCCACCTATTTCTATCTTTCAGTAAAAAGAAAAAAAAATGGTTTTAGTCTTCCTCTTAAGCTTCATACTTGCTATTACAACTTTTAAGTAATTTTTTGGGTTAACAAATTCAAAAGCAGTAGCAGATTTATATTGTTGACAAACCTATTTTTATTTTTCTGCTTTCTGTACTGAAATACATCCTAAGCCACAGGAACAATTAATCTTACATTCCTTTACTCTGTAATACTTATAGGAGAAACATACAGAAAGAGTTTCACCAAAAATGTGCATTACTCTGTGAACTTAAACTGTCAGAGTAAATTATGCGTGGTACCAAAATGTGTCCAGGTTACAGATTGGACAAGACTAATGTTTTGAGATGTTCTGCAACTGCCATTGTAAAAAGTCCCACAACTGGTTCAGTAAGATACGTAGTGATGTTTAGTAGCAATAGGTGGTTTTTTTCCTCGCCTGTAGCTTTATATGTTGGCATTTACTGTAGCCTTTATAATAGGAAAAATGCTATTTATGAATCATTTTCTGGGTAGAGTTTTTCTTTAAAAAAGGTAAAAATTCAGGTTTACTCCTAAAATCTTTTTGATTTTTTTTTTCTTTAAAATACTGTTACCATACACAGCAATATTTAGAAACTATATGGTAAGTATAATTGGATTTCATTGCAGTGGCAGTTTTTATTTTGCATGGAATCATTAACACAATATTTCATGGTGCTGATTCCAATTAGTTTTTCAAATTTCTTGTACTTTGCAGTAATATTTCAACTCTTCTGTATGACAGGGAATTGCAAAGTCTAACACTGAAACTTTTCTCTCAGGTTGAGAATTTTTTTTTCCTTTCCTTTTTTTTTTTTTTTTTTCCCCCTTCTTGGATTCTTCAAACTTTCAGCAGCTAACAGTAATTAAACAGGTATACATATGTTGGGGGGAGGGAAGAGGGGAATATGACCAAGTATGTTTAATTTAAACTTTGGGTTCTTATCAGTGGCATATAATGGATCATCTTAGTTCAAACGTTGCAAGTTACACAGGCAGGCACACAGTATATGTGCATCTGGCAGAACTGTTCTAGGTTTCTAAGCTGTCTGTGATAAATTTGACCTTAGTGCACTTCTTAAAAAAAAAAAAAAAAAAAAAAAAAATTTGGGGGGTTCTCATGTTCGTGTATAATCTCAAGAGACAGGTCCAAGTGTCGCAGACAATTGCCATGTGGCTGGAATGTTGTTGGTTGCTGGATTGTGCTAGTGAGGGAGTCTCTCCACAGCAGGAAACAATGCTGTCAGGGATCTCATTCTGGTTCCTGAAATTGCTAAATTAAGGCTTGGGTGAGAGACGTTGAAGATGCTGTTAAGTGCTGTTGACATTGCTGATAGTGATCCTTTAGGATGGCACCCTTCTGTTCTTTTGAAGACGTTGTCAGTTAGCTGACATAGAAAATTACTTCTGGCTTTAAAAATGGCACTGATTTTCTTTCTGTAGAATTGAAATGTTAACCCTCATACTTAAGTTTCATACTGACTTGTGAAATTACTTTGATTTTAATTAAGATAAAATCCTATTTAGCCCCTCTGCAGCCCTTTGTGGAGAGTAAGTACAGATACATTCTGTTTCTTATCCTGGAGAAACTGAAATAGTACTTTGCACTTCCTTTGTACTTTCACAGATTTAATGAGGGTGTACCCCTCTTCCAGTTTTAATGCTGCCTATTGCTTGCAATTTCAGAGGGAAAAAAAAAATCTCGAGGATCTGAAGGCCTAATAGTTCAGGTGTGGCTACAATTTAAAAAAATAAAAAATAAATTACAGGCAAGCATGAATTTCAATAAAGTTTTTCCTGAATATTGCTATACACCAGATGATTTCTAAAAACATATGTCCTTCATTCTTACAACCTTACCTAGTTTTTTTCTGTTCTGGAAAAAAAGGTTTCATATTAAAATGGTCATTTGGTGTCAGAGTTGTGAAATAATCCTTAGTTTCCTCTTGGGAAATTCATAAACCATTTCAGAATTGTGATGCAGTATAGATGTGTCAGCCATTTTAAATAGAATTGGGTGGGTTTAATACATAAAATGGATTTCCTTACCTATCTGTTCTGTTCTGTTTTTCTTTTCTTTTACAGTGGATTCCAGTCTTGCAAGACTTCAAAAATAAAGACACTGTTTGGGGCTTTGTACCACATCAAACTGACAAAGCTACATCAGAAGTTACATTTCCCATTACCCTTCATATTGGAGATTACAATATGGATGGCTACCCAGATGCTCTTGCTATATTAAGGAACACATCTGGAAGGTGAGGTATATGTAAACCTAGAAGTAAAGACCATTAAATGGTTGTACAGTCATCAGTCATACAGATTAGTAAATTTTAGTGCATTTTAGTGTTTAGTGAAGTACCTTGTGGACTTTTTATTAACTTTCCTTGTATTTCTTTGCTCCTACTTTTTTGTTCATCTGGATGTTTCATCTATTTACTTGTCATCAGAAAGATGACAATACCTTTCTGTGCTCCAACAGTTTGATCTTGATCTGCTGAAATCTCTTAAATTTTTTGAGCTGTTTTGCCCACTGATTCCTTTTATGGAGGACCAAGCAACCAGTTATTTAAGATGAAATCTTGCCTTTTTATAAGTTTTGTTGGTTTTTTTTTAGTGTCATGTGTGCTTCAGTGATCAGAAAAGCCAGTACATTCTGCAACTTCCATGGGACTGGATGCTCCATTTATAATAGCTGGGATTCATTTGCTACTTAGTTTGTCATCATTCATGATTTATTGTAGCTGAGGCAACAGAATTAGGTTATGCTCATAAATGTTTGTAGAAATCAATTTGACTTTTTTGGCTATTGAATTTTGCAAAGTGATATTTGTGTCAACAGCAAAAACTGTATTTTTTCAAGGTACAGTGGAGAAGAATCTTCCCTTTTAGAGAGAGAATAGCTGCAGTAAAACATGGTGGTAAGGACCACTGCTGGAGACAGGTCTTCCAACTTCAGTTTGTTAATTCTCACTACAGCTCTGTGATCACTAAAATTACTTAAAACCTGTTAGGCAGGTGCTCTGTGGCTGGGATAGAGTTGATTTTCTTCCTAGTAGCTGGTATGGTGCTGTGTTTTGGATTTAGGATGAGAACAACAGTGATAACACTGATGTTTTAGTTGTTGCAAAGCAGTGCTTTGTGCTAAGTCAAGGACTTCTCAGCTTCTTGTGCTGCCCTGCCTGCTAGGAGGCTGGAGGTGCACAAGAAGCTGGGAGGGGACAGAAGCAGGACGGCTGACCCCAACAGGCCGTTCCATACCAGGTGGTGTCGTGCTGAACAACAAAAGGGGGGAGTTGGCTGGGGGGGAGGCAGTCGCTCAGGGTCTGGCTGGGCATTGGTCAGCAGGTGGTGAGCAATTGTATTGGGCATCACTTGTTTTGTATATTATTATTTATTCTCCCTTTTCTGTCCTATTAAGCAGTCTTTATCTCAACCCATGAGTTTATAGCCTTTTTCAGATTCTTCCCCCTCTCTGTGGGATGGGGAGAGTCTTGAGGGGCAGGTGAACGAATGGTTTTGTGGTGCCCAGCTGCCTGCTGGGTTAAACCATAACAGCATGTCACAGACAGAAAATGTGTCGTTAGTAGAATATATACCTCAGTGCTTAAATCCTTAGAGAAGGGAAATAAATGATTCTAGTCTTTCCTATTAAATTTGTCAGTGTAATTTTTCTTCCCTTTTATTCTTCATTGTTTGCTTTCCCAATGCTTTGTCTTGCTACAATCTGGTGTTACAGCAGGTGTAGTGATCCGAACTGGGAAAGTATTGTACATCAAGGAGTTAGTGATCCACATAACAGTTGACCTGAGTGCATGCCTCTGCTGTTCTGCACATATCACTTGGCTGCAGGATAAACTTAGCCAGCTAATCGTGATGGAGAAGCCTGTAGGCGGCTTCCACTTGGCATCTGGTGATGATGCCATTGGCATGTCCTTGTCTTTACCTTGAAGCAGCATGTCTTCATGTGCACATCATCTTCCTTGACTATAGAAATGAGTGGAATTGTGTACTTCCAAGAAAAATGTGAAAGAGACGTAAAGTTTTAATGCCAGTGAATCTCGCTATGAACAGGGTATGCACAGCATGTGCCCTGACTAGAGGTCTTGCTGATACTGTACAGCTTGGATTTTCCAGCACCGGATTATCTATGAAATCTGCTCTTCCTTCCTCACATCTCCCATAAAAGGTATTTTAATCAATGCCCAGTTAAGTCTCAACATCTTTCTTATTGGGATCTATGATGAATACTTGCATGTGTGCAAGTATTTACAGGGAAAAATTAAGCCTCTGTCACAGGCGTATTTAGTATCTTCCTCTGTATAGCGATGCGTATTAGATTGGGTATGGATTCATAGTTTGAATTAATACTCAATAAGGAAAAGAACTGAGGAGCTCACTATATAGTGTTTAAAAGAGTATACAGCAAGAGTTAGATACTTAAGTTAGAATCAATCCAGATCTTCCAGTGATTGTCTAAACATGAGTCACCCACTGACATTTTTGTGTTGGAGTTCGTTACGTGCACCTGCCTAAAAACATTTCTAAAAATGACCTAGTTTGAAGAGCTACGTGCTTGTATTCTGCCTACACAAAGTTGTGATTCAGAGACTGAGCAGCTGAGCTCTGCCACTGTATTTCTGGGCCCTAAGATAACTAGCGCAGCAGCCTTTGAGCCTTAACATAACTAGCACAGCAGCTGGTTTGGTTTTGCCTTTTTTTTTTTTTTTTTGCCTCAAATATGGCAGAGGAGAAATTGATGCAAGTTCTGGGCAGTAACAGCATAGGCAAAGTTAAAGCACTTAGTCCCTGATTGTTGGGTTTGTGTTTTTGGTTGGTTTTTTTTTTTTTTCTTGCTCAGTTGGGAGTTTGCATCTTCAGTTCAGCAGTCATTGAAAAAAAGACTATAAAAAGTCTAAAGAGCAGCCTGGAACCAAGGTCTTTCCTTTTCCATTGAAACACTGAGGCATTTAAAATGCTAAGTTCTTGTCCCTTGTTTTTTCTAACCCCCCCCCCCCCAAAAAAAAAATCTTTCATTTTCTGCTGTACTATAAGCTGTCTCTTAGGGCTAGGACACTTTGAAAGAATACTTAAGGAGTTCAGAGGGTTTTTTTTCAAGTTTTTATCTTTTAATATTACTGGGAGCCTCTCTTGTCTGGGTGGTATATACTTATGGCAATGTAATATGTGAAAGGTTTAAATAGTTTATAAATAGTTACTCCTATGAAAGCCCAGGACATTACCTGTCTCACAGCAATGAATTACTGTGGTACACTTTTGTCTTTATCCTCCTTGCTTTTGGAATTATTTATTCAATTGGGTGTGTCTTAAACTTATTTTGAAACTTGACTTCAAAACTGAGTGACATAGTTAGGCATAAGGACTTAAAAGTACTGGCAGGTGATTTGACAGGCTGTTCAAAGTAGGGTTCAGAAACTGAGGAAGTCTGGCAAAAAAAAAAAAAAAAAAAAGAAAAAATATGTTGTGTGTTAACACAGTATTTTCCCTGTATTTGTTGAAAGGTAACAGAAACATTTTCTGTAGTGACTATCAAATGTCACTTTCACAGTACCATAAATGCATTGTTTCTGAGAAACATAAGCAAATGCTTCCTTTTTAAAATTTGTAACTGGGTCAGAGAGAATTAAAAGTGTGGGAATTAAATTAAAAGCTTTTCTTAAATTAGATCAAGTTAAAATGAAAACCTTATTTAATTGATTTTAAACACTTCTGGATCAAGCTTTTTACTTCTTTCTTTGAAGCTTTTCATGCTACATCTACAGATCTAATTTCAGTGATTGATTACTGGGATTAAATGATAAAAGCATTTTTGTAAACTCTTGACCTCAATCTGTGTTACAGTATAGAAGGCCTAGCTTCCAGTTGCTGTCTGTAAATTAAAGAAATTAAAGGAAGCAGAAGCCATTTTATTAATCTGAAAATATACTGATATGTGACAATGGAAGAATATGACTAAAATCAATTCTATTTTTGTTATAAATCTGGAAAGGACTTTCAGATTTTTTTTAATTCCTATAGAACACTGAAATAAAAATATTTATCACTCTTGGGAATAACTTCAGTTTACTGTCCTTCCAGGAGATTAATAGCTTCAAATACTCCTAGAATTGCCATAAGACCAGTCAGATATCCTGTCATATTCAGTCAATTTTCAATAGGGGCATGCAATGTTCTGAAAACACGGATACATTCCTTATTAACAGCAGCAACAAAAAAAGGAATCACTTCTGGTTGCAAGTGTGGTGGGGGTTTGAACTACAAGGGTCTGTGAATTCGAACAGGTGAGAATGCTGCATTCAATCAGATCTAAGGTATTTGTCAGTCCATTGTGAGTTCTTTTAACTTTTGACTTGAGTCAAAACCGACACATTAGAATTCCAGTCTACAGGTCTTACTTTAGGCTACATACGTGCATGGTTTTTTCTTCCTTCTAGTTATGACTATATTAGAATTTGTATATGTATATAGAATAATAATAGGTAAAGGGCTTTTACCAGTAGTTACTGATTGGTTCATCTCTACTTACTATCTTATCTAAATTTATTCAGTTTTTTTTTTTTTCACATGCTGTTTTTAAATTCACTCTGATGTTGGAAGTCTGACTACTTCATCGGAGTCTATAATGCTTATCCTTTGTTCAGCCACCCAACTAGACGAAATAATTTAATTAACTGCTTGTTTCCCAAGTAGAAAACTAATAATTGGCAGCTAGCATTGCAAGCACATAATCCAGGAATCATTTTTCAATGAGGCTTTTACTCCGAGGGAATGTTTTTCACAGGTTAAATAAAGTAATGGTATAGATGGAGATAGATGGTATCTATCTCACGTACTGGTGACAAATAGCAGTAACGATTGAAACTTAGAGCTAATCAAAAACTGAATGTGAACAGTTGAATGAAAAATAAGTATAATGCACTTCTGCAAAGTTCTCCAGGCACTCATGCACTGGTTTAAATAAACGTATGTGTATTAATCCTTTGCATGAGTCTACTAAAAGGAGTCTCATTTGACCAAATCATCTCTTCCTAAATCATTTTTAGTCGTCACTGTCAGAAACAGGGTTGGATGAAGAACTTCTTTAAAATGTAGATTCAATTGACTGTAGATGAGCAGTTGTTAAAAATACAGACAATTTAATTTATTCTGAATGTCTGGAGTAAGATATTAGTTGTTTAGATGTCCCCTGTTTAACTGTAGATGGCATTACCTAAAACTGATGGAATGAGAGTTGTATGAAATTAAGCAGTATAGATTTAATTGTAATTGTGAAGTAGCATGTTAAAAATAAAACTAAGATAAATCTTCAGTCTGTCTTTGTTAAGCCATGCTTGTAGTAACTCAGTCTTACTAGATTTAGCTTCGCTGCATGTGGCCTTCAGTCAGAAGGTTCCCATCTGTAGACAATGCTGTACTTCCTCAGCAGCGCTTGTAAGTTGTTTCAGGTAAAGTTCTGCAGGTAGTACGCTAGTTGGTGACACTATGTTACATGTTACAATGGTGTGAATATAACAGTAAATGTTTAATAAACATTAAAAGTTTAGCAAGTATCCAGTTAAGGGTGATTATGCTAGTCTTAATACGCAGCACAAAAGAACTCTGAATTCTTGGTATTTAAGCTGATTTTTTCTCTATTGTCTGTTACACATTTTTGTAGCATGTGAGCATAGATGTATGGTTTTATCGTTGTAACGGTCTGTCTTTGTGTTTTCCTATAGGCTTTAAGGGACACTGGTTTGTCATTTTAAGTACATTGATTTTTACTGTTATAGGTAGATTTTTTTTCTGACTGTGAATCTACTTCAAAATTTGGTTCAAAATAAGAAGGTCATTAATTTACTCTTGGTAATCATAGCATGAAGGAGAAATAAAATACAGAGGAAGATGCTTTGATTCTGGTAATTGTAAATTAATTAAAGCCCTAAAAAAGCATAAGGAATCAATTAGCAGCCCGCAGGCCAAATCCAGTCCTCAGGAGTTCTTCCAAGAAGGAACTGAACAGCTGGTGGCTCTTCCCTTTGCAAACAGCCAGGCACTGCAACTTCTCCTGTTGCTGTAGCCTTTCAAAAGAATGGCCCGCAACCAAGGCTTCCCTGTCCTGTGCTGAGACGTTGCACGGGGCAGCTCCCATATCAGCACAGCCCGGGGAGTGGCCTGGAATCAAGATCAAGAAAGATAAAACATGGCTAGCCGTTACTTGGACTCTGTTGTGAATGTTGTATATACATCTTATGTCAAGATGATGATGAAAAAGAGAAATTGAAACAATTTGCTTAGCTTGAGTTGTCACCTTAATTTTATAGTTGGTTAATTTGACATAAAATAAGAATGTAAGCACTTAGCAATTTCAAGTTACGGTTATGAGATCTCAGGTTCAAATAATAATATTATATGCCTTAAATATTGTAGATCACCTAATTTGATTTTTAGCTAGACATTAATTCTATATACTCTTGCTTTTAACAGTGACGTTGTAACAAGTGGGTTGTTCAGATTAAAGCTTAGTCAAATGCAGGCGTATGGCAGAGAAATAGAGCCCTATTTTTTGTTTTTCAAAGAAGCTCAAGAGATGTGATTATAAGGTTTTGAGGAAAATATTTAAATATCCCATTTGATTTTTGACAAATCTTACAGTGAACAAAATCCTATGTTATTTCCATTGCAGGTTTTGAAATACTAGCTTGACATTGTGCAAAGAAACTACTACTACACTGTCAGAAATATTTTTTCCTCAAGGTGAATGTTTTGCCTTCCTCTCCTAAAAAGGATGGTGCAGAAATATGAGTGTTGTGTGATACAATTCTTATTAGAAGCAAATAACCCGAAATATTCCATAGAAACAAAAACTTTCCTAAGGAAAAAAGCTGAAGTTACTGTGACTGTATCCTGGAGGCCTTGGATGCCGATATGGAAAACCACCTTTTTGTCACCTTCTGGAATGACATTATGTTCAAGGTCGTAGTGAAGAAGTGTTTTTGGTAATTGCCCTGGGCTCTGACATGCTTAGCTAGTTTTGCTGCTAGCTAGCAGCAGTTGGCTCCTCCATCTCCTGGCTCTGCCCCCGGAAAGAAAAGAGGAAACTTCATCTGTTCCCACTGCCAAGGCAGTGATGGATCCCTGTGGGCTCCCAGGATAGTAACTGAGACTTGCCAAGGAATCAGGCTCCCAGCTGGTGAAGTCCTGAAGGTTTTCACCATTCCAGTGAGAGTGGCAACCTTACAATATTAGAGGCAATGTATGATGCTACTAGCCATCAGCATGCATATATGAATCTGCTGGTATAAACCCTGTGTCACTCATCTGCATCTCCCACCAACAAACTGATGCATATTAGATGAATTCTTCAGAAGGGAGGCTTTTTGCTATGCCACACCTGCTACTCCAATCTGTTTGTTTCTTGTTTCAGTATTACAGCCTTTCTCTCTATTTATTTGTCTTGTGACAGCAAATGTCTAACTTGGTTTGTCCCACCCAATTTTTACTATCCTACTAGTTTTTTGGCTTGGGTTTTGCTTTGAACCAATTGCAAATGTACTAATGGAGATGTGATTTAATCTTAAATGTGTAAACATCATGTAACGTGTAAGAAAATTAATACATGTAGAACTTGGGGTGGGAACAGATTGTCATAAAATAATGAAAAAAGCACTAACACATTTCAAGTACTATATAAGCTGAGGGACCATGGGGAGGGATTAAGGAAAATGGTAGTTAGGTGCACTTGAACTTGTATCTGAATAAAGTAAGAATAATGAAATTATTCCTGCTGATTTTGAACTATTTAGTATATTCATAGGTTTAAATCAGGCATGACATGATGGTTGTAATTCTGCCTGTGAAATTAATATAAATGCTTATGGATTTGAAAGTAACTATTGGCTGCTAGCTTTGGATTTTTGTTTTAATATATTTATTTACTCTACTTCATTTGTATTGGATACTAGAAAAATATTGTAAAAAAAATATATATATATATATTTTTAGACTTCTTATAGGAAGTAAGTTGTTATATATGTTTTACAGCAACCAACAAGCCTTCTTACTAGAAAATGTCCCATGCAATAATGTGAGCTGCAAGAGCGTGCGTCGTATGTTTAAAGTTTTTTGGGAGCTCTCAGATCTAAATCAAATCAAGGATGCAGTGGTAGCAACCTTCTTTGACATATATGAAGATGTAAGTTCAACTCTTTACTACAGCAGGCAGCATCACTCTGTGTTGCTGTACCTGTCTTTTTGTGCCGTTGGTAGACTGCTTTGTATAAACATTTGCTTTACAGCTTGTGGCAGACAGTGCCTTTAGTCTGGGATGTTGCTACTGCCTTAAGTTGCTCTCTGGAAGCTGGGCATGTAGCAGCAGCCCATCAGTGACTAAAAGTTTACTGGCCCTCCACGTGGTCCACTTGAGCTGCTCTCTTCCATGGCAAGAAAGAAGCCATGGACCACGTGTGTTGCCCTGGTTAGCTGTGGATGGAGCACTCTAATATTGCCTAAGATTAATGTGATATAAAAGATATTCATGTTAGTAGTGGAAGCATAAACTTGGCTGCACATGCTCCATGTTCTTCCTTTGCATCTCTAAGGGAATTTACTTGCTAAATTTAGATGTTATCTAGAGTAAATCAGAACTCTAATTTAAACTTTTCTTTTTCCCTCTAGGGAATCTTGGATATCATTGTAGTAAGCAAAGGCTATTCCAACAAGGACTTTGCTATCCATACATTAAAAAACAACTTTGAGGCAGATGCCTATTTTGTTAAAGTTATTGGTAAGTTACTACCATATAATCAAATCAACATCAGACCTTGAGGGGAATATTTGATCCTCTGTGTATGATAATATTATGGTAATGCTATGTGCATAATAAAGCAAAAAGCATGGCATGGAAAATATTAGGGACTGCGTAAGTATATTGCAGAATCTATACTTTGGTATCAAAGAAAAATGACTTATCTAATTTTTTTCTTGTTTTATTTTAGTGTACTTATTTATATTCCAAGTTGATTCTGGCCATTATTTTCAGCACTTTAGCTGTTTTTACCAGTTTTGACGGCAATATCCTTTAAGGGTTTATCATCTTTAGGGCTTGTATTTTTGTTTTCACAAGAATGTGTGTCTTATTTCACTTGTTACCTAGAAGCAGTCTAAATCCTTCTTTGCATCCTGGAGCTTTCATTGACCAATTTTGCATTCTAGCAAAATTCTAAAGGCAGTACTAGGTCTTTAAAAGTTGATTTCTCAGCTGGCTTTTGAAGGGAGAACGAGAATTATCAACTGTCTAAAATATAATCTGCAGGGAAACTGAGTTATTCAAACGAAACAAAATTTAAGGAAGATTCATGTCTTCAGTCCATGCTGATAGATGACAAGAAATGCTGTCTCTGTGCATACAACAGAAAGTAACCAACTTAAAAAAATTAAAAAAAAAAAAAAAAAAAAAAAAGAGTAAATAGTAAGAATAATTTCCTAAATGACAGCTTTCCTAAAATATATCATACTACAACAATTTAGGATGGCAGTTACCATAGCAAGGGTATGTGAATTAAATCTTTGGTTTAAAATGTTAGAATTAGATTTTGATATTTGTAACTGGAAGTAATTATATGTTCAAATTGCGCGCCCTACCATGTTCTTCCAGACTGCAAAGGTGTTGAGCTTTGAGTCCATTACTTGTCTATCTTGCTTGATTTTTTTGAGGAAGAGTGAAAGATGAGGCTGTAAGTAAACTCATGTGGAGAAAGCTAAACCAGTGAACTGGAGGTTTGCTGCGGAAAGATTGCATTTGTCTTCATTTTACTTAAATACACCTAATGCTTCAGCCTTCTACATGTCATAAGAACTGCAGCCACTACTACGGGCTGATGTATTTATTACTTTCTCCTTAGCTTGGGATTTATTTTTCACCATAAGTGAAAGGACTACAGTGATTTGCCATGTTGACAGAAGGCTTGTTTTTAAATAATACTGCATATGGGTAACATAATAAACACAAGCATGCAGAAAGCCTTCTAGAAAAATCATTTACTTCATGAAGTTATATTAGAATAACAACTGTGATATTTTGAATGAGGGAAAGGAATAATTTCTGACGTGCTTTTTGATTCAATGTATGTACTTATATCTTAAAAATCAAAGCAAGCCTTTTCTAGCATCATTTCAGGGTGTGAGCATTTCTGCATAGAAACCACATAAAATGGGAATAAGAGTGGTCTAAAAAATTTGTGCTGTGATACAAGGAGAGTATTTCTAACAAAACATGCTTTATGCCAATTGGTGTATCACTAACTGCATTGTGTTCACTTGGTATATGGACAGTGAGAGCAGTTTTGCTCATTAAATCTGATGTCCGGTGCACTTGGTCAGATTATTTGTTCCAGCAGTGAAATTGAACAGCAAATTGTAGTGTGCAGTTTTGCATCAAAATGGGAAGAGTTGGTGCCACTTCCATACACACCTCTGTCTAGCATATAGTATAAGCTCATAGCTTTTAAAGTATATTAGTAGGTACAGTCTTCAAATTGTGCTTTGCCACACCTTCATTTTATTTGTCCTGATGTCCAGACTTTCTTTTTGACTGTATAAAAACAGATGCTTCTGTATTTGGATGTCTCAAATGTTAAGTTGCAAATAAATTATAACTTGGGAGTTTTAACAGTTGTTAAGATTTGCACTCAGAATATTACAAATGGTGCTTCACTAGAACAGTACCATTTCTGACTCTAGTTTGGAATATTTTCTGATCAGACTGCTACACTTTGAACATTTTATGTACACCACTTGGTATTTAACTGTCACCAAACATTTTATACTTGAACCTCAGTGGAACCTTAAAGTAGATAGAAAATGCTTTAGAAGCTTCCTGCCGGTCAGAATGACCTGCCATCAAATCTGGTCCACATGTTTATTTTCTCTGTCTGCAGCACTTGCTTGGCAGCATAACTCATGGAAAGGTTATGTTTTTATTTGTCTGCTGCACTGATGTGGTCTTGTTTGTATCTTTTTCCCTGCTCATGGCCATTACTGGGCTGCTTCTCAACCAAACTGTTGTCATTTAAGTCTGAACATTGCATCGTAATGACACCTTAGATTTCTTGTATGTGTATGTGCCTGTTACTTCTCTTTTTGCTGTTATTTTCTTTTAAAAGGCATTTTAATATGGTATTTTAGGTTATAGAACAAATGGCTTTCATTGTCCCTCACTTAGTGAAACTTATAAATGTTTAGTATTTCTGTAATTTAACTGATTTTTCAAGCTAACAAGTAACTTGACAACTCATAGGCTTTAGATAATAAGTAGCATTGTACCCATATGCTTATAATACTTGTGAATACATAGAATAAATGTGTAATGGCAGTTTTGTTTATTAGAATTTCGGTGAATTGCTTTCAATCAAGATGTAAAGCTGTCACTAGTATATGGGGAAAAGCTTTGGCTTTCCTTTCTACCAGTTAAAACAGTAAAGCTGAATATCTGTCAAGTATTTTTTTTAAATGGTTAGAAACGAAAGGATGATGAATAAAATATGCAGTCCACTATTTTTAACGTGTTACAATTTGGAATTTTTTCAACTGGCAAATCTTTTGGAAGCTGCCTAACAAATGAGGTATGACAAAACAGCGATTAGCTGATTAATTTCTACAAAGCAATATATCTCAAACAGATTAAAAAAAAAGTACATAAGTCATACAGAAGGAAGTTATTTTCTTCATGAATTTTAATGGCACATGACATCTGTTAATATACTTTAATGGGTTTCAGAGGTTTTGCTTGTAAGATGGATGTTAATATAAACACTGTAAGCTCACTTTTTGTACTTGCAGTTCTCAGTGGCCTCTGTTCTAATGACTGTCCTCGGAAAATAACTGTAAGTATAATTATAACTTTACTATTTAGCTTCAGATGAGCTGGGGCTTTATTATGCTGGGAGATGTCCACATCCATAACTGAGAAGAGTTACTGACTGGAACAATGTGTAATCCAAATCATGACTGGTCAGGTTCAATGTGTTTGAGACCCATATCTTTCTCCAGTTGCCTGCTCAGAGACAAAAAGAATTGACTGATTCCGCAGTGAGCGTTGTTAGGCAGCATCGCAAGGGCTGGACATACAGGCACAAGAAAAATGTTGGACAGACTGAGCCATGAGCTGCCTGACAGCAACTTCTGGGCCAACATAGAGAATATGGGTACAATGAAGAGAAGGGAAGGGAATGTACTTGGTTCTAATGGTTCTGCAGATCAGTTACATGTTCATGTGCTAATTTCTATTTCATGTTTCAATCATGTCCAGAGACCTTGCATGTCAACCACCAAACTTTCACTTAGCAGATTAGTTTTCACAGTGGAAGATGGCCTAAAAGAGGAACTCGGAGAAATTAAAGCTAGAGTTTGCATCTTAGCTGTGCAAAAATACTATCTTTTCCTACAAGCCTATTTTAAGTCATAAGGTTAATTTCTGTTACAAAATAATAAGGGGTTTTGGTAGTATTATTAGCTTAATTGAAAAAGTAAAGGTTTAGAAAGTAAATCTTCACAACAGAACAGCAGATGTTGATGAGCACCTCATTATAAAGATCATTGAAATACTAATGCCTTCACTGCAAAAGAAATTCTGTTAGAAAGCATCATGAAGTATGTTATGCCAGAGTACAGCTACCTGGCAAAAATAAAGCATGTTTTAACCTTATTTACTCATCTTTCACAGTTCTGCGTTAACATATTTTATCTGTCTTCTTACCTTTCATTCTAGCCAATTCATTATTCTTTTTCAAGCCTTGATCCCATCTTTCATCATTATCACTTTATTCTTATGTTTTGCAACTTACTATTTTTGAGGCATGATGTGAAATGTGTCATCTCTTCTTCAGTGTTCTTTCTGCAACTCATCTGAAAGATCATCTACTGAACTGGATGCCCTAATATCAGCTTAAATTTGGCATTTGAAGGGAAGAAAAAAAAAAAAACTTGTTCCCCCCTCCTTCCCACCTTAACAAATAATTTCCCCCACGCACACATCCCGTTCTCACTTAGGTACATTTGACATGGTTCATCACTCAGTAATCCACCACTCCCTTTGATTTTTTTTCCTTCCATTTCCTCCTTGTAACTGTACTTTGATGTTTAAGCATATTTTCTGCCTCCAAAGAACTTATTTTAAATAGATACTGGTACTTGAGAAGTAATTATTCAGCCACTTTAATTAAATAAAATACTACTGAATAATAAGAATTTTTAATTAAATACTGCTGAATAATAACAATTTTAGATTTGTGTAGTATTTTTAGATTCAGAAAGTCCATCAAGATGATGCATTCTCAGAAAATATTGAATGAGTTCTGTTTTGTTCAGAACATGCAGTTATAATGTCTTTAAATTTAGTTTTCTAGTATACTTCAAACTCCCCAGAAAACATCAAACCTTTTGCCATAAGACTGAGTAGTATTGTGCTATTCATGAGAAACTAAACGGTACTTATACAACTAATAAGCCTTGTTTTGAAAATGAATTTTCACATATTACCATGAGCAAAGCAATAACAAGGTTTCAGAATTATCCATATAAAGAAATCATTTTCCTGTGAAAGTGTTTTCGGTTTACTATTTAATTAGTATTGCTTTTTATCTGTTTTTAAAATTTTGCCTGCTTCTTCCTCCCTTCCTATACCCCCTCACCCCACCCCGCCCTTGTAGCCTTTCGGTGTTAATCAGCCTGGTCCTTACATCATGTATACAACTGTAGATGCAAATGGATACCTGAAAAATGGGTCAGGTAAGATAATCTCATAAGAATACACATGACTAAATAATAGCAATAGTCTAGGGGAAGAAATGTGGATATATTGCATCATAAATCAGTGATAATTCTCTCACTTTGAACACTGTGCTCAGAACTGTTTATTCCACCCTAGAAAAGATAAAGAAATAAGATATCCTGAAATATGCAATACTTCTGTATTCATATGTGCTGCGGGCTTGAAAGTATTAACCTATGTTTGTTGGTTAAACCAGTGATTAATGCCAGTATGAAAATGCAGAGTACTCCTTCCAGGTGCACAAATGCACTTTAGCAAACTGCTAGGATTAGTTGTGTTCTTGGTTTTATTGCTCTGAACTTTTTCTTCATAAGCAAAATCTAGTAAGAGCTTACTTGTTTAGGTTGAAACTCAGAACTGCATCGTGAGCTTAGAGATTTTCAGGTAGTCTGAGATAGCACAGTATATCAGACTCATGCCCTTAGGCAGCCAGTTCACATTGGGTAACAACTGGCATATCTCTATGATTGCAAATTATCAAGATGAAGGCTGGCAAACTTTGTCAGAGCCAAGTCACAGTACAGCCTTTTTAACCATACTGGAAAATACTGGCAAAGGCTTGTACAGGATTGCTCTCCTTATTTCTTTAGAAGCCTGAATTCCTGTGGACACAGAACTTGCTTCAGTGTACCGTCTTGGGTATTTGTAGTCCCAGATAACTTGAATCTGTTGGCCTACTGAAGCCAATTTTAATTGAAACGTATGTGCCTCAAGTAAAACTTCACCAGTTCTTTAAAAATCAAGTTTGGTAGAAAACAAAATTCCACGTGAGAAAAAGACTTTACTTAGAGATCAACAGTTATTTGGTCTGTTTTGTCTTCAGGCTGGCCATGTGGTCAATGTACTTACAGTTGGAGTTAGCCATAGCCTGGAACGTTCTGCCCAAGCAGTAACAAAGGAGCATAGCAGACAAAAGCTTAGTGCTCTGTGGAGGGATTATAGGGACATAGATTGTAGGGCTAAAAAGCATTGCAGGTTCCAGCCAGGAAACAGGACTGCTCGTAAAGAGATGCGGGATGGATATCCATGCAAATACAGACATGTTTTATTTCGCAGTTCATGTCCTGGTTTTGAAGGCATTTTGACTCAGGTGAGATCTCTAGAGGTACCTGTTGTGTTGTCCATTTTACTTTATTGCTTATTGGAGTGCCTGTTTATTGTACTCATTCCTTTTTTTTTTTTTTAAAAAAAGACCTAAATTCTTGGTTTTTTCAAAAGAGCAAAAGTGTAAACAGCTTGGAACCCATTTAATATCTTTATAAAGAGCAAAACTCCTTACTTTCACAAATTTGTGTAATAAAAATTGGTGTTCACTCATCTCTTCTTTCTGCTGTTAACTAAACTTGCATTTGGTCACTACCCCTCTGTACTCTTCAAGGCTATCTTCTTGGAGTATGGACCCATTAATTAACTTCTTGACAGTTGCTCTCACAATTGCTGGAATTTACTATAGTTTTTAGATTAGAAAATGTCTTTCCAGACTGCCAATTAAAGTTCATTCAGTGTATTCATTGAATGAATGTGCATCTAAACGAATAAATCAGTGGGTTTTAAGTAGTGTAATGTATTTACTCCTTCAGGCTCACTGGGACTTAATGTGGGCCTGCCTAAATTTGGTACACACATGCAAATATAAACCAACTTAATGAAAACGCTGCTTCGTAGTTTCTCTGGCCATGTGACTTTTGAGTAGATACCTACGCACAATCTTACTATCAAAGAATCAGAAGTACTGCCTATGTAACAAAAATACTTTTTTGCATAAGTAAATAAACACATTAGTAATACAATCAAATGGAAACTACTATAAAGTAGCTATAAATCAAATAAACTACAACACAACCTCTGCTCAGATCTAATTATACTCATTTAGATTCATTGTTCACGTAGTTGGAACAGTTTTTCACTCTGCTACATATCTGTAGTTAACACAATTTCAGACTTAAGTCCTATATTTTAAGTGAGGTCATAATATACATTTATAAAACCATGTCTAACAGCAAGTAAAATCTGTATTATCAAATCATTAAACACTTCATATATGTGGGGGACACAATAAATGCTGTAGAGGATTGCATGTTGGCAGACCTGGATAATTTTTGATATACTGCTTTTTAAAATAAAATTAATTTTTATAAATTGACTTAGTTTTAAGCAGAAGATGAAAAATAATGCATTTATGGGGTCTTAATGCAGAATATATATTAAAAGCTTAATTCACAGAAATATCAGCTGATCTTAAACCTTACCTTGAGGAAATGTAGAATTACAAGTTCAGATGGGTTTGGTTTGTGTTTGACCCTTTAGCACTCGTTATTTATGCAGTATTATAAAATAACCTCGTGGCAAAATAAAGATGATTGTACTACTGGCATCTGTGTCACGGAAGAATGCACATAGCTTACACATTCATTTTATCTGTGGCGAGGAAAGCTGGTTTAAAATTTGGACCTAATTTATGTATCATTCTTAATCTTTGTTTTCTACTTTCCTCTTCCAAGGAAATTAACCTTTTTCTCCTTAAAAACATTATCTTAGGTTTGGCTGTTTGTGTTTTTTTCAAAGGGGTTGCTTTTAGAAATTGAACGTTTTTTACAATTTGTGCTAAGAAACAGCTAGCAAATATGATTTAATACCGCTACAGTACCATTCATCTTCACTACTACCATATTTACAATAATAAAAACTGAGTCCAATCGTGATGAATTTCCTTTTCTGTTTTGACATTACTGTTATTTCATAATGAATTCCAAGTGTATTTATGACCCTTGCAGTATTGCTACAGGGAATTTTATAATACTCTTTGATCAGTTTCTGAATTGTAATACGTTAATAGATTTTTGTCTTTAATTTCTGCAAGTACTTCTCAAAATTGAATTTTCTGTAGCTATTATATTAAGTTTGTACTTAAACTTTCTTCTCTTTCAAGTCCTACTTGTAAAATTCAGTAAATGTTTCTCTAACTGGAATTTTAATGGTATACAGGTTACTGTCTTGAAAAGATTTGCCTGTTATATCAGAATTGTGTTCTATTTGACAGTCAGGAAATACCTCAAGCAACACTTTCATGTATGTGTATTGGTTGACAGTACCAAATCCAGATAGTATTTTTGGGCCATTTATAAACCTACACATAATCTTTTCCACATTAAGTTTAAACAATATAGCATCAATACCATTCTAAAGTTATTTTTTGTCAACTTATTTCAATTCTTTATATAATACTATAGAACAACCCATATCCAAAGCTTTGAATTTTATGAAAGCAATAATGAGGGAATCCAATAGTTTGTTACATTTTTTATTATAATCTCTTTCCCCAAAAAGTAACATGAATAACAACATTGTTCTTTATCTAACGAGAACGGTGTTCAGCATTCAATTTATTTTTTCATGTCAACTGATGCTGCTTGTCTTTACCGCTGGTCTTAGCATAGGAACAGTTATTGGCTGGACCGCTGAAGCCAAACTTATCTATTCTTAAGTTGCCCTTCCATCCCTGGGCTAAAGCAAATCGTACAGTAAATGAAGAAACGTTCACCATTCTGTTTCTGATGTTTCTAATTCTGCAGGTCTTTAGTTCTGAAATATGGTATCTTTCAGGTATACAATATTCATGCAAAAAGTAGAATAACAAGGCACGTATGGCTGTCCTTATCAAACTCATTTTAAGGCTCTTTGATCTGCCAAGTCTTAACTACAGGAAATTTGCATAATTGAGAGGGTTTTTTAAAACATTGTTAGAATTACTCTCTCTACTATTAACATTCCAGTGTGCTGTTAAAAGATAGCAGAATAATAATTAGTGTATACTCAGTGCTTTTACTTCTACATTGCTCAATTCTCTTTTAATCTTAAACAAGAAATACTGTTAAATTAGTTACAAGGAATAGCAATTACCAAAATAAGCATTAGAATTGAGAAGTATTGGGTCTTACATCTTTCCTTAACATCTCCACAGACCTTTCCTCTCTGAGAAGGAATTCAGTTGTACAATTTCTAATATTGAATCAATTTTATGATCAAATCAAGGTCTGTTGTAAATCTGGGAGAAGTAGGCAAACTAATTTCAGGCATGCACTCACATCTCCTCTCTGCAATCTGCCTTCTTCACTCCCTATTTCTCCTGTTGGAGTTGTTATTTTTACAGAGATTCCACAGCTAAGTGTGTGTCATCCAGGATTTTTAACTCTGTCTGCATTTCTGGGTTTTTATTGGCTTCTGACACTGCCTGACAAAAACTAGAATAGGCTGAAGTTGAGCACAGATTGAATTAAAGCTGCTCTTGTGAGTTAGGGGGATACAGGAGATGAATTTACTAAAGTTAATTGAATGCAATTTTAGGGGCTTTTTTTTTTTTTTTTTTAAGGATGCTGAAGTTTAAAATACAATGAGAAGCAAAAAGTCAATTGTGATAACAAAATAGTAGCATTACTGAATCTCACAGGTTTTGAATGTGTTTGCTTGAGGACTGCAGTAATACTGGCCTTATCAAACTGGTATCAGTTTATACAGCTCTAGTTATTAACAGCTCTGACCTTGGCTAAACTGCAGTTATGTCATTTTTGCAAGCTGGAGTGGTCCACAGTAACAATAAAAATGACTACCTACTTGATGTTTTTGGTTTCATTTATTTTATTGTCAGTAACACAAACTGATTTTCTTAGAACTAAGTGTCCATATGGACTCAGAAAAACATAAATAAGATCAGATACTTTAATGTAGAGCAGCTGGTTAATTTACTGGAGTATTTTCATAAGCAGCACAAGGCCGATTTCATATTGTAGAAAAGCACAAGAGAAGCATTTTAAATTTATTAGATTGTTGCCTACTCAAGGGCTGAACAAGCTGAATGGCAGGATTGTCGTGAAACTTCATACTATGAACATCTGGCTACCTCTAGCCATTGCCATCTTTTTACTCCATTTTTCTTCCTCTCTGCTACCTCTTCCCTCTTTTACCACAATCTGATTTTATTGTGTTCCTGCTTGCTTTCTCCCTGTTTCATGCAACATCAGAGACCTCAAAATACCTTCTCTTTTTCTCCTTTGTGTGAGGGCCTGGCCTTGAAGTCTGTCTGTCTGCTGCTTTACACTCAGATAAGGCTAGCAGCTCCATTACAATAGCAGTACTGGCTGACTCCTTACCGTGGTGACACGCCAAACTGCCGAGGGAAAAATACAGTTCCTTCTAGATCTTGTTGTGGTAAGATCACCTTTGGCAGAGGGAGCCTGCTGTTTTATGCAGTGTGTAGCTTACCAAAACTATTTTTGATACATTTTTTGATGTACCATGTCTTAAATACCAGACAGACCCTTACACAGGTAAGGCTCAACCTGGATGGAACTTCAGGTTGAACTGTTATTTCATGTTTTCACTTCAACCTTTTAATTTTCTCTCTTGAAATATGTCAATAGACTTATTTTTGACTTTGTAGTTAGTATGAAATGAATAGGGTCATAATTACAGCTCGTGTATACCAAAAATATTAATCCTGTGGGCTAGGAACCACAGAACAGTAAATTATTCAGGTTTACTCAAAGACCAATATCCATGACTATGCATAACATTACCCTATGATTAGATTCTTCGGATTACTTGTACGGATCAAGTCATGATTTGTTTAAGCAGCTGTATGGCTGAAGTTATATGGACTGATAATTTTTACAATCCTCATTTAAAGCTCTTCCATTTTGCTGTTTTGGCTTTGTCTTTGTTTTAAGCCTTCTGTGATAGAATGACTTTTTACATGCTGTTAAGTCATGCCCTTATAGCTTTTGGAAATCTGCTTACTCTTTGTTGTTGCATTGAGGTCTCATGCTGTTTAACTAAATTGGATTGTGAGGTGGACACTAAATTCATCGCTGTAATAGCTGCTAGACACTACGTAAACATTGCAGTGTGTACAAGACAATCAAAGGAAGTTTAATTTCCATAGTCAATTGACATTGCAAGATTCATTAGGTAGAATTTCACTGTTCACTATATAGAAGGAAGACTGTGTTCATAGTAAAAGCTTGAATCATTTAGTAAATGAATACCTGAATTCTGTTAAGAGGGGTTTTCTGGTTGCTATATGTGCTGATATAGTATGCAGTACATTTTTCTATGACTTCTTTTTGTATAGAAACCATATTTGAACTCTAGCAATATTGCCAAACTTCATTTATTCGGGTGTGAGTATGTGCAGAAAGTTTGAATATCAGCAATATTATGATTTAATTGTTGCTTTACTTGAAGAGTTGGTGTTTCTAGTTTTAATTGTCTAGTTTTGTGGTGTAAAGTCATTTTTAATGAAAACCTATTCTAATGTAGTTACGTCAGCCTTGGAGCTTGGGCTTTCAGAAGTATCACAGGTGTTAGTAGCACTGTATATAATAGGCATCTGAGTTGCAAGTGTGCACATTCAGTCCACTCTCCCCTTTTATTTTCAGGCCTGAATTCCCTGTGGTGCTTATGAGATGCTAATATTCGTGCTGTGGAACCAGATCACTTGCTAAGAGGCTTTCTAGGGAATAAAAAAAAAAAGGGGGGGGGGGAGGGGAGTCCCCATAGGATCTGGATCAGTTTGCCAGAAATTGAGATTACAGGAGTTCTACTTAAATGAAGTAATTGGCTACCTTAGAAATAAGATGTTGGTGAACCTGCAGATAGCTCCAACAAAGAATGTTGTTTTTCCCTTACAGTCTCTCACCTAGTTCTTTATAAATTACATGTTCTTGTGAGGATGTAACTTGCAACCACTGTAATCCTGTTGTCATTAAATCCAATTATTATTAGAGAATTTATGATCATTTTCTTAGCTAATTTTCTAACACAAAAAAAAAAAAAAACAATAGTTAGTGATTACTACTACTAAGGATGTGAACCTTCACATGTTGAGTCTTACCTTGTAAATCAGTGAGGAAAGAGGCTTGGCACTAACCATATCAAAACAAACATCAACAGCTCATTTCTTCTTAACTAGTAACAAATAATAGAGTTTGACATAGAAGTGGTGCTCAAAAGAATCATCTTACCTAGAAATCTCAAGCATTTAAGCAATTCTCTAATGCCCACGAGTAGTTTGGAAATGTGGGATTGAATCTTTAGGAGTTAAATAATCATGAGGTGGTTCAATTTTTTTTAAAACGTTTTTATGGTTGACCCAGAAATGCATGTTTGTATTGAACAGCTTGTTTTGTTCTGTCTTTCAAAATACTAACTTGAATTTCCTTTCTAATTTTATTGCAGCTGGGCAACTTAGCCAATCGGCACATTTTGCTCTCCAGTTGCCATATAATGTGCTAGGCTTGGGACGTAGTGCTAATTTCCTCGACCATTTGTATGTTGGCATTCCTCGTCCTTTAGGAGAAAAGGTTAGTTGAAATTTAAGATTGTCAAAATTTGTGGTGTTACCTTTCCTAATAGAGTTTAGAGAGAAATACTACTAGGGACACTTATTTCGGAAGTACAAATATCAAAGAAGTTTGCCAAAGAAACACCCCATAAGGCCTGGTTTTGGGGGTGAGCGTAAGCCCTAAAGCTGTAACAGTACAAACAAAAGATGACTGGGATTGTCTATAAATGTTAGGAATATGGTGCTTGTTTGTATCATAAATGCATATTAGGCCTGGTGGATCAATTATGGCCTCAGATGTAATGTTTCCCTGGGGCTGGTCTGGCTGGCCTGTAAGCTCAGAATCCTTTCTGCATGGTGCTGGCACCATGATCAATATGATGGGAGGTGGAAATTGCCATGATAATCTAAATTTCAGGTGAAACATGAAAGTAGGGTCCTGACCACTCTGTCTTTAAAAACCTAATGGTACTACTTTAAGGTATTTGTATTAATATACTGTCCAAATTGTGATTTGGATAATTGCTTTGCCTGCATAAAATTCCTTTGCAGAATTGGATCTTTTCTTCTTTCCCTATTATGTTGTTACTTTATACTTTTTAAGCAGATGCTGTGTTTCATGTCAGCAACACTTATTTTTGCTTTTTTGTTGTTGTTTTTGGAGCTTTTAGAAGAAAACGCTTGAATGGACGTAAGGGAGTAATCACTTATACTTACAAAGGGAAAAAAAAAAAACAGTTGATTTTTGTTTCAACAGAGAATTTCAGAATTCTTTGCTCTTAAATTAGGAATTGTTTGCTAGGAAATGACATAGTCTTTGTTTTTCTTTCAGTCCATAAGAAAACAAGAATGGACAGCTATCATACCAAACTCCCAGCTTATAGTCATCCCATATCCTCATAATGTTCCTCGAAGGTAATTTCATCTTGAATTGAACTTCACAAAATTACGTTATTAATGCCTATAAAATTAAGCATTATGTGTAGGTTAAAAAGATACTTGTCTAGAAAGTAAATCAAAAAACAACCAAGAAGGAGGGAGTTAGCTCTCTTCATGTTGTTGCTCCTGTGACTGGGCAGAACACTTGGGAGTATTCACCCAGACTCCTATGTAGTAACCGTTAACAATCAAAACCTATTACCAGCTCAACTCTTGTAAATAATAACTTACTTGCTAGAATTACCGGCATTATTTCTGACAAATTGCAAGCATGGTAATGATGGAAGCAAGCATTTTTGTTTTGCCAAACATGCAATTTCTGCCTAGTTGCATATAAAAGCTTTGGTTCAACCCTTCTGAATGGTATCTGTTGCCATAGGTATGAATATTTTTCTTTAAGTAGAGGTGAAGGGGTTACTTACACAAGAGCTTCAACACTGAATTCATTTTGCAATTAAAATGTTTATCCCAGAAAGCAAGCATGTTTCTGTCTTTGCTGTTAGAGAAAACATTAGTTGCATATTCCAGCTGCTTTTTGCCGCTTGATCTACTAGTGAGGTCAGTTGCATTTATCATGCAGAAATGATTCTGACATCAGTTTCAGCAGCTAATTTTACTATAGAACAAATAACAGTTGAGAAGCGATGTGCCACTTGAGTTGCTAATTAACAACCACAGGAATAACATCTGCTGGAAGTAGAAAATTTCATTAGAGACTTGAGGTATTTAAAGGTATGCATTATATAGAAATTTTCTCAGTTGTCTTATCCTTAAACTATTTTTGCTTTCTTATAGAGAAAATTCATGGACACTGTAGAATAGTGGAGGATAGAATTCCAGGAGAAATCAGATTTCATAATAAATGCTTCTTAAATTCATATTTCCTTTTAATGTAAGTGTCATTTCCTGAGAGGCCTCAACATAAGGGATCCTGCTGACAGCTTTCCCATGACAGGAAGCCTGGAGTATAAGCATGGTGTTACTGAGCCTCAGGACCCCACAACATTCTGGAGATGTCTTCCAGATGGCCTTAAGGTGCCTAGTTTATTGCTCTCCAGCATCTTCCTGACATAATCAACTGGTTCTTTTGCCTACAACTACAGTTGTCCCTGGGTAAACTTCAGACAGAATCCTAACTAACTGTTCCCCATGAGCCTGTTCAAGAAGAGCTTCCTCTGTGGGGTAAACGGTCTGTTACAGGTTACTTCACCCTGCTTCTCCATCTCTCCAGGTCCCAGGCAGTTTTATGGAAGGCTTTCTTATGCACTTTACTTTGTCCCAGGCGGACAGTGTGAGAGAAATCTAATGAGGAAAACATCAGTCCCTGAGGATATCCATGGCATTCCTGGATAGTTAAATAGCAACTGAATTTCAACATGGCATTACATGAAAATAATTATATTAAGCCATATATTTCTAAGTAAAGACCGTTAAGCTCCATTCTTCAAGTATAGCCATTAGGTTTCTGTGGACCAAGTTGTTACGTGTTAACACTAGAAAGTTCTTTTCATCTTTTTAAATTAAATCTATTTTCTGCTTCCTAATGAAGGGTATTAATGTTTCCTTGGATTTTCCTCTTTTGTATAGCTGGAGTGCCAAGCTGTATCTGACCCCAAGTAACATTGTACTGCTAACAGCTATAGCATTAATTGGAGTCTGTGTCTTCATCCTGGCAATAATTGGCATATTACACTGGCAGGAAAAGGTAAGCTTAATTAGTAGTATTTTTTCTATATTTTCTATACTATTTAACATTTCCTGATATTTTATAGTGTTGTATGTTTTTGAGTAGTTTTCTGCAGTATAACTTGACACATACTGCATTAATTCCTAAAAGGTATTTATTTTTAATCCAGTATTTATTGTGAGCTTAAAAATTGGCATTGTTTATTATTTAAACTCTAAGACACTTAAAAAGGGAAGTGACGAGAAACATGGATAAGCTTTTGCTATTAAGCTGTTATTCCCAACTAAATGCAAAGTTTTTGTTTTATATCTAAGTGTTCTATTTTGCAGAGTTTAAAGGAGCACTGTACTCAGAAAATGGAACATAAATTCAATTTACTTATCTTGAGTTCTGCTGGTAATCTGAAAAAAGGAAAAACATCTCTTTCTCTATCTTTGTTGATTGCACTAACATTAGCATTCAAGACGGTATAGGGAGTCAATCGTGTGCATATTGGCTGCTTGCTCTGTGTGTCTGAATTATACATGCAGTGTATAGAAATCCATTGATTTGAAGAAGCATTTTGAAAGGGGCCTTTCATGTCACAAAAGAAACGCGTTCCCATTTTTCTTAACTATGTGCAGTTCGCAATCATATCCAACTGGCAGAATTGCCAATAAATGCTACTACATACCCAAACCATAATCTTAGCTGTCAAATAGAATTACTGCACATTTTGACATGGTAGAACTGTTTGTTATTTTGTGCTTCTGGAAATAAAATGACCTTGTTAAATATATAGATAGGCTTTGCGCATGCTTCATATTTAAATATTACTTGTCTGTCATTCTCCACTCTTCAAAATGTTAAATACGGTCTCCAAATAATAGCAATGCTGGGTATGAAACACCCAAAGCAAGGAAATACAAATTTTATGATGGCTGTCCTTAATGCATCCTAATGTACCAAGAAAGCATTGCTAAATGGTAGCTTGGACTATGCACTGGCTGGGTTTAACTCTGTCTTCAAGACATCTTGAGTGATGAGTAACAAAAAATATATATATAAAAAAAAAAAGGGTTTTAATGATTATCTACATACCAATTCTATCTGGAGAAACTGAGGTTTAATGTCAATGTTGAAAACAATTCTATATGTAATAATTCATGTATTTTAATGTAAAGAAGTACTCAGCCCAGAGTGGTTGCTTTCTGAACCCTTTTAAGCCCCATTAAGTGTATGTGAATGAAATGGTGTTGCTTATATGTTAGACTCCTTTGCAGCAGCTGCATCTTGCTCAAAATAGGCACAAATATTTGGATACATGATGTGTATTTCCAGAGTACTGTATAAATACTTGTGAATTCCAGTAATTTTCCAATGCCCTCCCATTGATTTTTACCTTCCCAATTTTTAGAAGAAATGGTTGAGGTATAGCATAAGAAAGTATCCTGACCACAGCTGAATTGTGCACCACTGGCACGACTGGGGATTAAATTTCAAAGTTTTTCTTGTTTCTGAGTTTATGCTTGCTTTACTGCCTCTTTCAGTAATCTTCTCATAAAAATACTGTTCTGCCTAAATGCTGTTTTCCCCTGCAGATTTCTAGAGTACCTATCACAAAGAAAGAAAGGGGAAACATACAGGCAGTTACAATCTCTCCTTTTCCCCCAGAGGATATTGGTCTGTAAGCTGCAGTGTTCTGTTCAGTAGTTCAAATAAACCAATGTACTTTGACCTCTGCAGATAAGTAGTTGAAGTTCTTAGTCTACAGTAGTTCTTATGCACTCATTTACCAGCCACTACTGTATTGTTTAAATAACTGTGCCATTTAGGGATATTATGTTGCTCTGTCTTTCCTTCGAAATTTTGTATCCACAAAAAAAAAAAAAAAGGCTTTCAAATGTCAGTTCCTAAGTTCCTAGTTTTTACTATTACTCCTCTTACAACAGTATAGTCTGCTACATTAGCTAAGGACCTCGATGCTCCTGTATTCTGATTCCTTTTCATTTGCTTTGTGGTGTTGGCGCTATGCATTGATGATAATCCTGCTAGGCAGCTTTCGATGGATTCATCAGAATATAAGTTGGTCGAATTTTGAAGTGGTAATTTTTTCATGAAGCAGACAAAAAAATGGAGTGAAAATTACTTTCTAAGTGAGACCACAAAAAATCGTGGAATGTGACAAGCATTTCCATGGCAGAGTATGCCACTCCCCTTTTCCCACCCCATTTTTGACATTCACAATACTACTGGCATTGATAAAATCTCTGCCAAAAAGCCAGGCTGATGTATGTTAAACTTTTCCCTGACAGCTCTGCTGCTGCTACAAAATGCAATAAAATCCATAGTGAACCCAAAGGAATCGCTGTCACGTATAAATGTTGTGTGATGAGGAAATCTTTGGCCTTGAGCCAGAGCAGATGACAAACCTTCATGGCAGAACACATGCACTGATTTCTACCAAAATTGTCATGTATATTTATCAACTCGGGTACAAATCTGAATGCCCACACAACAGCATACTGTAAAGGTTTTTTTTATTTTACTCATCATCAAAAAAAGTATAAGCAAGCTAAAAAATTATTTAAATCTGCTTTTGCTGATTTTTCTTATGATAAGATGTACAGAGACTTGTCTGTCATGAGAAAAATGCTGGTTTCTAGAAAAGTTCACAGCGCGTTCAAAATCCTGGAACAGCGGCTTTCCTACTCTGCCACTGCTTTGAAACACAAGAGGAGGCAGGTGGGAGAGGGCATGTAATAGCACATTCCCTGGATTCTAGGTACAACTTAAATATGCTTCTCTTTTCCAAGCATCACCCAAACTACTCTTTCAGCAGATCAATATGTGCCCCGCATAAATAAGCAGGGGAATACATCCTACCTCGCATTTTCTCAATAAAAACAAAAACATGGAATAGTCTGTTTTTGGCCCAGCTTGGTGCTGTTAATTGTTGAACTGCCATCTTTGTCTGAATTTGTATTTAACAATTTTTTTTAAAAAAAATCTCATTTCAAGTGTAACATAGATGGCAACACTTACAGTTAATCTAGAGTAATTTCATCTCATATTTATAATATAGACTAAATAAATACACAGTAGCAAACATATTTTGTTTTTAAAATATTCTTCTTTAAAAAGCATTATATGAAACAACAGAAAATAATGGGTCATAAATACAAAAACAGCTGAGCATTAACAGCAGAAGCCAATCTTGAGTAGATTATTGCTGTTACAAACTGACATCATTTAAAAGCTAATTATTGAGGCTTTTACTAAGCTTTTTGCATTTTGTCAAATGAGTGACTTGGAAAAAATCAGCCATTCTCTGACATTTGACAACTCATTTCTATAACAGCATTGCTCTAGATCCTGTGAAGTGTTTAATTATTTTTATTTTTATTTTTCAGAAAGCAGATGACAGAGAGAAGCGACAGGAGGCTCATCGGTTCCATTTTGATGCTATGTGACATGCCTTAATATTTGTGAAGGAGCTGCTACTCATTTGCTTAATTGAAATACTAAATTCTGATTTGTAAAATGATTACTGTGGAAAATATTGCTGGTGTGCTATTTGTAAATGTTGCATTATTTGATATTTATTTGGAACGTATTAAAGGTAGAGCTGAATGTCTTGTAAGGCCTTCTGGAGGGGGGAAATGTATATAATAGCATTCGGTCTTTATTTAACAAAACTGTAAATTTATTTTTCATAGTATGAGGGATCATATTGCATGTACCATTGTTTACATACCACCCATTCTTTAGTAATAATCTGACAGAAATAAAGCTGTGTAAATAACGTTTAGCATTTCAGTGAGCAGAATACTTTGTACCACTTGAATGGGTATTGTCATTTATACATTCCTGCAAAGTAAACTGCCTTTCTGAAAATTCATCTTGAGCAGTTCCTCAGATGATGTAATTGTTGATTGATTGTACTAAATGGTGCTCAACCTGAAGTAGTCTGCATTTTTCTTTATTAAAATCCATATGTGCAATAGAATTTAGGAATTGGAGAACTAACAGAAACCTGCAGAGTTGATGCTAGGTCAGTAACTCATGGCATAGATACAGTATTTATATGTTGGTTTTGGAGAGAAGATGACAGATTTGAAAATACATATATGGTCATAAAATGTATTAGCATGGCACAAACTGCCTTTCTAAATAACCTATAACCATGCTTATTTTAGGAAGGCCTAAAGTCATGGAAGTTACTTTTGGAGTGATTTTGCTATTTATTTTTAAGAAAGGTGAGGGAAATGTTGTTTGGTCAGATGTTCTTGTCTTTTAAAGAAACTTTAAAAAGAATTTTGGAGTGGAAGGAGAACAAGGACTGACTCCCTAAAATTCATTATTGATGGATGAAATTTGCAAAGATTAAATCAAGAACATGATAGGAAGCTCAGAATAAGCAATGTACAGTATGCCTAAATAGTATAAGTCTGTAATAACCACAAAAAAAAAAAAAAAAAAGAACAGCTCAACTCTGTATTACAGTAGTGATTCATGTTAGAGTGGCTCACTATATTCAGGACCCTGGTATACTCCCTAGAAGTAATCAAGCTTGTATTTTTGATAGTTGTTCCTATTTCCATAGTGATATTAGCTTGTTTATTATTGTGCATTTAAGTCTGTCAGCTTGCATTGCTAATAAATACTGTTTGATAAATTAGAACACATTTTCTCAACAAACTTAAATTATAAAAGCATTGGTCTTACAGGCAATCACCTCAGTAGTGTTAGTGATCAGTATCTCCTCCACCCTGAAAGCTGGTATGCTCGTCAATACAGGAAGAGTTAAGAGAGCAGGTACAAAACTTGAACTGATTGTGTCCACCCTGAATCACAACTCAACCCCTTTGTTATGGGGCCAGGGCTGAACTGGCCCATTATAATAGCAGCTCCAAGCCAAACTTGAGAAAAGTACTGAAAGTCTCCTCCGTTACCAAGTTTTTATTTGCTATTTCTTATATGAACTGATAAGATTCCAACAAAGGAGACTGTCATATTACATTCCCCCAACTATTCAGAACAGCATATTTTCTTAATACACACCTTTAATATTTCTCTTAAAGTAGCATGAAAAGGTAGATTTTTTTTTTTGATAAATTCCTAAGGCTATTGTATTTGTTAAACCCCATTGATAGAATTCTCTCCTAATAGCAAAATTAATAAAGGGTTTCATAATTAAGAGGAAGCACAATTTAATGTGTTCTTTCTCTTGGATGGTTGGAGAATAAGGCTAAATGCATAATGCCACTGTGGCAGCAAAGTCAGCCGTAGCTCTCTGTCACAATATAACAAGCATAGATTAGCCTCCTTATGGTTTTTGGAAAAAAACAATTAGGAATGAAATAACCTCATGCTGACATTTAAGCTGCTGTCAAGTTAACAGAACAATGAACTCAGTATCTGTTGCTTTAAGGTGGTTTGCATGCTCAGTAGCGCATCGCTGCATCCCTTCATGTACAACGCTTTTTTGGAGCCTTAATAGCTTTCTTATAATAAACTTTATGACAGATTCTAACTGCTCAGAGCCTGGCTTACAACAGTCCATGCATATTATTTTGAATTAAGGCATTAAATAGTGTTAAACCTCTTGTCAAAGGTTTTGTGTCATACTTTGGCTTTCTTTCTATTCCATAGGCATCAAAATTTTGTTTCAGGAAGGGTGTTACCCTTCTGGCAGCAAGTTTAAGAAAGCAACATCAGTTAGAAAGTGTATTTCCAGGTAATCTTCACTGGAACTGAGAAACAGTTTTAACTGCGTAAATTTTCAAAATACATCCACCCTAATACAGCCCTGGTGAGAAATGCTATTGGAAGGCTTCTTCGGTGTGAAATCTCACCTATATAAAAATACTGTTGACATGCCAACTGACAGATGGCTGTTGAAATACCAGCTTGCTTTGTTCTCATTTTCCATGAGAAGCTTTAAGACTGAATCTTCCTGCTAGATTTATCATTAATGCAGTATAATCCCCAACAAAAGAACTAACTTTTCTGCTGCAGATTAATAGGCATGTTCTGTATAGTAGGGGATCCTTCCTCTGATGAGGCCATCTTTAGTAATAGCTGCACTAAAAAGATTTGCTACAACTCATTGAAGAGTGATCACTATAAATGCACCAAGTCAATTCAGGACTCCTAGAACTTCTTTCAGATAAGTGCCACTTAATAGAACAGAAGTCAACCCATACACTTCCACTATATTTTTTTTTAAAGTCGTCAGAGCTTAGTTTTGTCAAAACAATGTTGAAAGGGCTGAATGTGCTAGCTTTAAAGGTATTGATAACCAAAGAGAGAGATTTTTTTTTCCCATCTATTACTCAAATGTATTCTAAAGGAAAAAGCAAATTTTTTTGATCAAAGACTCAGATGTGTCAAGAAACAGAGAGCTATTGAGTTTTTAAGTCTGAAATACTGCTCTGCTGCTTCAGTAGCCATATATTATCCATTTGATTTTTCCCCCATTTTGGCAACCGGATCTTTTTGTTGAGGCTCTAGTAATACCAGCCACAGCTGTCACAGAAAATATCAACCACATAGCACCATTATTGTAATTAATTCCTGTCTTTGGTGAAAAATGGAATCCCTTCTGTGATGCAACCCTTAAAAAACGTAAAATATATTCCAACCTTGTTGCGTGACTTGTGCTAGAGAAGTTTTTAGATGTATTCTAATGCTCAGATCTAATTATATTGCCTAGCAAATCCAGAAGTACACAGTAAGCTTCCTGAAGACTATCAGTATCCTTAATGACTACTAGAAAGTTTTCTCAGTTACTTAACTCAGTAGTAAATAACAAAGTCAATTATACATTTCTGTATGATTACATATTATATTGCTATACTGAGGCACCTGCATCTTCCATCATTTTCTAATTAGAAATCATATGTAATTAAGATTTAACAAATGCACCTAATCCTATTGACAAGCCCAAGCAACAGAACAGTTAAAATGCTACTCCTAACTTCCTTTCCTAATTACTCACTGTTAACATCTGTATTCTTGCAATCTCTTTTAAAAACAATACCCAGGTCATCTCAAACAAGTTCAAAAACTGACTGTTGGTCCAAGGCTATTTGTGATGTACAATCTGCTACCTGAAAGCAGCAAATATGTTAGGTAGTGTTAAAATTTAAACTTCTTTGCAGAACAGTAAAACCAAAAGAAGTTTTAAGGAAGAACTATTGGGAAGAAGCAAAATCAGTTCTAATAATGGAAATCCAAAGGTTTTATTGTAGCAGTTCAAGGGACTCGTTATTTAACTGGTTGTGCACGTATTTAACTACCTGTATCAAAACGAGTGGTCCCATTCCCTTCCAGGAACAGCTCCCATTCGAGAATGATGACAGCTCAGTAGAGCAGCAGAACACACACCTGGCCATCCAAAAGCAGTTTTTAATCTCTGTTAACTACTAAACTCAAGCTTAATGGACCTGACGGCACAGCATTCTCTTCCCTGGAAGAGAAGGCACTCTGCAGGCTCAGAAAGTGGGAAGCAAAAGTTTTTTCAGACCTGTCAGCAGTTTCCTGTACAGTATTTTAAAGCACCACTTTTCACAAGAATTGTAATGAGACAAAGCAACAGGGATGTCCAGATGAGGAATTTCTCTGAAAGCAGCAGTAAATGGTAGCAGAATATGTCACAAATGCACGAGTGGATCCTGCTACCCAGGTCTCCCACACTGACAGATGGATGCAAGCCTGCAAGAGAAGCTGGAAATGCTCCTACGCTTCCCCAAGTGTGTAATAGCTCTGTCTGACCTCCTAATGGACAAACTAGAAGTGCAACTTTTCAGTTAAATTGGCTATAGCAGCCCGGTTCCTTGCAATTACTACCAACTCGTATTGAGCACGAGATTACTGTTTTTTCTTTTTTTTTTTTTTTTTTTCTCCTGTGAAACAATTGACTACAAATCGTTTACGCAAATGCACATTCAGCTTGCAATCTGAGAATCAGGCTGCTTGTCTCATTTCTTGTATCATCAGAAGCAATAAAAATACCAGAGCCAAATGTTGCCATCAGCTACATTGTGCATTCAATAAATAAACAAATAAATAAATAAATAAATAAGCACCCCCTAACAATCTGCACGACAGCATAGTCAGTTTAAATATTTTGCTTATGTACTTCAGAAAGGATACAAACCTGTGGATGACTACAGATACAGTAGAAATCATTACTCTGCTTGGTATTTTCTAGGGTTGCTACAGTTAAACATTTTTGTTAGCAGAGAAGAACAGCACAAAGCAGATCCACCGAACGAGGACTACTTTTTACGTAGGAATTTTCACTGTAGAGTTGAACATTTCCTCCCACCGCTGTAAAAACGTACAGTTAGGAGAGGAATAGAAAGCAACTGCTTCATTCAGCGCTGGAATGCAGCAGCTCTTGAACAGTTCATGGGAAACTCCCCTTCGAGAAGCGACCGTATCGGCTCTATTTGAAAGGACAGTTCGAGTAAGCGGAATAATAGAATTATGTAACTTGGGATTTTGCCACAACATCAAGCTTAATACTTCCCATCAAGCTGTTTGTAACACTGAAATGGCTCTGTAATGCCCAGAGGCGCTGGGGACCTTTCCTCCAAGGTCTGGGCTGTCCCCTTCAGGCCGCCAGCCGGGAGCAGGAGCGCGGCGCGTTCCCGCAGGACACGCCGAGCTTTGCCGATTGAACCGCAAAGCACCGCGAGGCGAGCGGAGCTTCACGCCTTACGCCCACGCTCGAGGCTGGAGCAGGCGGCCCCGCAGGCTGCACGCCAGCACCTAAAGGCCCAGCTGCCGCCTCCCTGGGGTGGGCTCCAGGCTGCTTGCCCGAGCCCCCCCGGGGAGCCCCCTGCGGCAGGCGGGCAGCCCGTGCCCGCTGGCCCACCTCGGGCCCCGCCGCTCCTCTCGCCGGCTGCCCCGAGGTGACGGGGCGGCAGCCGGGCGGGCAGCGGGCAGCGGGCGCCCTTCGCTTAACTTCGTGTCGAGCCCCAGCTCCGCGGGAGCCGTCGCAGCATCCGCACAAAGGGCGTGTGCCGGGCTCCCGAGCCGCAGGCAGCACAGCGCCGCCGGGAGCGAGGGGGACAAGGGGGGGAACGCCCGGCGGAGCGGGGGCCGGCTGCCTGCCGCCCCCGGGCAGCCACAGGCGGGCACAGCCCTTCGCCTTCCTCCGGCCGAGCCCCCGGGCCCCTCTCCGCAGCCGGGCGAACCCCAGGACTCGGGGGGCCGGGGGCAGCCGCCCCGCGCTGCCCTCCCGGGGCACGGGGCCGCCGCCCCCGCTCGGTGCCCGGCCCGGCGGGGGGAGCGCGGCGGCCCCGGCGGCTGCGGCTGCTTGCGGGGCTCGGCGGGGGGCGGGCACATGCGTACAAGCGGCTGAGGCGAGCAAACCCCCCTCGCGGCTCCAACCGGCTTCATTCAGCGGCTGGGAGCCGCCGGGCTGCGAGCGGAGTGGCTCACCCAGAGCCTCCTCCCCGGCCCCCGGGGCGGGCCAGCCCCGACGGTGCCCGCCGAGCCCCGCTCTAGATGGGACTGAGCGCGGCGGCGGCTCCGGGCTCGGGAGAGGGAGGAGGAGGAGGAGGAGGAGGAGGAGGAGGAGGAGGAGGAGGCTGAAGCTCCGGGCATGGCCGCGGGCGGGCGGGGGCCGGCCGAGCCGTAGTCGCGGGCCACAGCGCCCTCGCGGGGGGCCGCCGCGCCCGGCCGCGGCCATGGAGCGCCGCTGATCGCCGCCGAGGGGAAGCCGCCGCCGGGAGACGATGGCCCCGCACCAAGTCTGCTCGGTGCTGGAAGGTAGGAGCCCCCCGCCGGCCCCGAGCCCCCCGCCGAGGGAGCTGCCCCAGCCCCGCCGCCCCTTCGGCTGCCCCCGCCGCCCGCCCTCGGAAACTTTTGGCCGAGGGGCCGGGGCTGCTCCGCGCCGGGGGAAGCCGGCGGCAGCTCGGGGCGAAGGGGGCCGGGAGCCCGCAGCCACCCCCGGCTGCCCCCGACCCGTCCCGGCCGGGCAGGGTCGGGCTGCGGGCGCTCAGCGGCCGGGGGGACGCAGCCGCGGGTCGGGGGATGCGGGGCTGCCCCGGGGCTCGGCCGTGCGCCCCCGAGACGCGTGGAGAGCTTCGCGCTCCATCTTCTCGCAGCCGGAATGCTCTGGCTGCCCCCCTAACTCTGCCGGTGCGATGTGTAACTGTGGGCAGGGTAGCGGGCTCGCTGTCGGGAGCGAGCTGTGTTTTCAGCGAGGTTTTCACGAAATCAGTTCCTGCTTGACCGGTATTCACCTCTGCTTCACTTGCTCTTCAGGCTTGTAAATCCTGTGCCTAACTACTTCAGGCGCAGAGGTAAACAGCTGAGGAAAGCCAGCCTCCCCCCCCCCGGCCTTTCCTTATCTGTGCTATTATTTATAGAGCCCGACGACAGGCGAAGGGTCTCTGATGGAAAACAAAGCTAAACGTGGCAGTTAACCTTGTGCCTCACGAGATGGTTCCTAGCGCTCTGCATCTTCTTCAGCAATGCCAGACGTGCACCACCAGGGATTTTTTTTTATTAAATTATTCCATTAGGAAATTTTGGAATGTCTGTTTGCATTATTTAAGCCATCGAGGCATTATTGCAGTGGGGAGAACTGTTTCTGATGTGCATTGATGTCTTTCCACGGTATGAAAGTTGTAAAGAAGTCTGTTTTAAATCCAGAATGTTTCCTTAGCCCATGAAATCCCCTGTCTCTGATCTGAAGGATAGTTATCTTGAGGGTTTAAATAAATATTTTTCATTTATTAGCATAATAATTGAGAGAGAAAGTCTTTGCTTTCAGCAAATGCCCATTATATAGAGGTGTTAACCATCCACTGGTTTTAGACACCACAGGAACAAAAGGCTTACTGGGTAAGCCCCAAGAAAATGTAGTTAGTTTTATTTTTCCACTTCCTCTGTAAGTAATGTAGCACATAGTTAAATACCATAAACCATGGTAAAACCACCATAAAATAGAAGTGACAATTCAGCTGCTTAATTACTTTCTACGTACACAGACTTGATTGCATTTCAGAAATATCTGATTCTTCACAATTTGACTACAGGGTTTCTCCTGAACAGAGCTCACTCTGATCGTTTATAATCACGCTAGTGTCCAGTTAAAAAGAAAAGCACTTCTAAAGGAAGTTTTTAGTATTATTTACAATAAATTGCACAAAGCCATTAGTCAATAAGCTGTTAGTATTCAAAATGCATCACTTGCCATGGCTACAGAAACAAGGTATCATTACTTAGCATCATACATGCCCTTTTATCTCTTCTTCACTAGAAGTCTGCATATAGTCAGTCTTACAGCTAATCATGAAGCAGAAGAAAAAAAAAAAAAAGAAAAAGATTCCTATAAATAGATGCACAGATTTAATCCTAAAATGAAACTATGGGAAATAACATTCAAATCAAGCCACCATATTTACAAACTGCATCTTAAATCCTGCATGGAAACTCAACCTACAATGACAGTAGGGTTTTTTTCTCTATATAAATGGCTTTGTAATTTACTTACTGAGTTCTGCTGAAGCCCATAAGAAGCACCCTGAAGCTCAGTACATTGAAAAACCCTATATCTTTCAATAATACTTAAAATGGTTTCAATCAAGTTCTTAACATGAAATGCATGCATACATTTCTGTCATCCACAAAGGCTGTATTTTGGGCTGCGTACCCCAGGGCAGGCGCATCATGCTCACTTTGGGGCAATTCACCTTTCTTTTATTATACTTGTTCAGAACTATAGGTTATTCCTCAGCTATCAGCAATAAGGGCTGACTAAAAGAAACATTTTAATATAATTCTTATTGCCTTTATCCATAGTGTTCAGCCAAACTTGTAAAAGCCTCACGTTATGTACCAAAGCCCATCTCACCCTGATTGTTAGCTCCCATCCAGACAGTAGTGCTGAGTACCGAGGCTGCCATAGTGCTGCAGCTTTTGTCAGAGTGGAGCCCAGCCCACGTCTGCCTGCTCTCTCAGTAGCACTGGGCTACTGGAGGCCAGGGTGCTCCCTGCATTTTGCCCCTTTAAAGGCAAAGCCTTTTCCTCCCTTCTGAGTTCGCAGTGAGTTTTTGACCAGCACTAGAATCATTCTTGAATTCTAGCACAGCTTGCAAAATGCAACTGCTCTGCAACAATAGGGCATTATAGCCCTCTATTTCATACGAGAGAAAAGCAGCCGCTTTCTTGATAAGCCATGTTTCTGCTAAGCATTGGAACTAAATATAGCATCCTGAATTTCCTCATATCTTCCATTCCCCCAGAATGTGTTGGCTATGGGCGTGTTCCCATTTTTCAGCTATGCTCCCCTCCTTCATTTCCATGCACTGATTGGTTAAAAGAAATAAATAAATAAACCGTAAGTTAAATCCAGACTATGTATTAGTTTTCCACTGCTTTGGTTATTATGCTAGATCACCTTAAAAAGCCAACGAGAGAATTCTGTAGTTTCTGTCCTAATTCAACAAACAGGGCTAAAACAAATTACCGCTGCTCCCGGAAAGTCGACATTCCCAGCCTTGCAATGCAGTCCAGAATTATTTCCAACTCTGCAGGTTGCAAGAATGTGGACTTCTATGATTAACTTCCTGCCGTTCTGCTCAGCCCCCTCATTTGCATTTTGGCATGATTTTAACAGCTAATTTCTCACAAACAAGTAGTGTTAGGATGTAAAGCTTCCCTCCACGTGAAAGCTAGGAGTTACAGTCTCCTGCGCCCGGTCAAAATAACATCCTCCTGTGCAATCAGAAGTTGTACAATCAAAAGTTGTAACAATGACCCAAGAAGCTGAAAGCAAGCAGACAAAAATATAATTCATAAACTATGTTCCTGATTTCATGACTTGTCCACTGAAACCAACAGTGAATTACTGTTTGTAAAGACTAAAGTGGTCCTAATGAAGGCTGTAGCAAGTGTAAGCCAGAATTTCATTTGTTTTTTACCTAAAGATGGGAATAATTTGCAACCATTTCTGCTGCACTCAAAAAAAGAAAAGCTAAGACTGCTTGCACTGTTAAGCAATTAAGGAAAAGTAACTCAAGTAACTATAGAATATTTCAAAAAGGTGCTGTGTTAAATACAAGATTATTTGGTGGTATGCATTATGCCTTTTAATACACATACAAACTTAGTATCCAAAATGCGCTGCTCCCAGAGTAGCATAACTTCAAAAACATTAGCTCTCTAGTTTTCCTAAGACATACTTGACAATGACAGCTAAAATTTTTACAGAATAAGCTGGTTACAGGTGCATTGCTATTAATAGAAAAGTTCAGTCTGTAAGTCAGGTATATAGATGCAGTTGGAGTACAGAGTAACACCAGGCTGAAGCTAAAGGAGCTACTGAATTATGTATCTCGATCTCATGAAAAGCTAAGATGATCTGCACCTTCCCTAAGGTTTAATTCATGGAGAGAGATTAGACAGAAAGATTACTCCCCAAATGCAACTTTATAAGCTATTCATCATTTGTGAACCTGTCAGAAATTCACATTATAATTTATTGCAGGGATGGCGAAGGGAGCAATTAAATGTCTGCAGTTGTACCAGAAATCGCACAGACTCTTGTCCATGTTATTTACCCCCCGAACAGGTTACACATGCAGTGAGGGACATGCTTATCTAGACTCAGGCAAAGTCTTAATTATAGTATCTTGGCTACAGTTGGGGCTCTAGCACTGCAAACAGGCTTGCTGCTTTTCTGCCTTGTATACTCCAATTTGGTTTTTAATTAACTAAGCACTTAGCAGTCTTGGACAACCTACATAGCTTGCTGCCTTTCTTGATACGTGACTGACAACTGCTGCCTCAAATACAGCAAGTGGCTGGGGTGGGGGAGTGTAAATTTTTCAACAAAAAACCAGCAGGTAACTTTTCATGAAAAAATCCACATTTCTTTTATTTTAGCTTATCTTTGTGCTTCACTCCATGTTCCGTTATTACAAAGCTGACCCACTATGCACCAGGAAGGGACTGCCAAGATGTTAACAATACCTGTCACAAAACCTCCTCCTTTAGCAGACAATAAAATCCATGAACACAGAGCAGTCTCTTTTCCAGGGACTAAGAGCAAGAAGCCAGGAAAAAATATTTATGCTCTACATTAGCTGCTCTCAGACATGACAGAAGACAGAAGAACATTTAATATTAATTCCGTGACAGATGTTCCTGAAAAGATGTCCACCGAAAAAAAATACGCTATATTGATAATAAAGAAATGAAGGAATAACAACGTTTGGAACAGTCTGATCTATTTCTAAGTGAGAAGTATCACTATCCAACTGTTCTAGGAATAAGTAATCTCTGGGAAAGATGTATTCAGAATAGTCATGTACAGCAGGATCGGTTCTGTCAGCTACAGGGAACCCATCTGAACTTTAAATCAGTGTATATGTTTTAATAAGGTTTTTGGAACCCCTCATCAACATGGTTTGCACATGCAGCCTTCTCAGCAGTCGCTTGCTGCACACAGCTTGGAGATGAAAAAAGATCTTCCATATAAAAAGGAAAGTATCTATTTAAAAAGTGAAAGATATTATTCTTCTGGCAGAAGTTTTGCTGGCAGAGATACCCAGGATTGGATTATAAGTATCAGGATGTGGAGCAAACTGGTAGAATGAAGCAACCCACAGCTGCTCAAATATTTCTGATGGAGGAAGGGATCAGAAATGTTAAATGTTTTGGGCAAACCTGGAGGGGACTCTGTCACAGATCCATCCAAGCGTGAATTACTCTGCAGATGATTTTTATGAAAGGGAACTGCCTGTACCTCCTGAACCAGTTAACCTAATTTCTCTGCAGACATACAGACTCCCAGTTTGTTTCTCTGGCAATCTTAAAGAGAGGAATCCCTACTGGAAACAGCCGGAGTGAGATGAAACTCTTATCTGAGCATAGACCTGAGTGCATTCAGTCTGCTGGCATGCTAATGGCTAATAAGATTTGGATCTTAGAAAGGCACTAGAGTCACTGTTAATAGCTGATGAAGCCCACTTCTGCTACCAACATTTGTGAGGAGGATTAGAAATGGGTTGGCAGCTCCACTAGCATGTTCTGGGTAAGACTTACAAACAGCTGAAGTACATCTTGCCTCATGCACGCCTTCATCTCTGTTACTTTATTCTCTTGCAATCCTGCAGTATATTGCAGTAGCTCAATAAATATTAAATAAATAAATTTAAAATTGAGAAAATCACTGGGGCTGTTAATAAGCTAAGTTTTAGGCAGCCAACTTTATTGCTCTCTGATATTCATTTTAACAATCTGTGAACGTCCTGTTGAGACCACAGAAAAATCAGGGAGTATATACAGACTGCGAACTGTAAGAGCATGTGAGATTCGAAAACTGCTGTGTTTTCATCCTCAGCAATAGAATTGTTTGCTTAAAAAAGCAGCAACAGATGCAATCCAGTATTCCTTTTATCAACTTGCAAATGTCACCAAATGCTAGGAAGAGAGGAAAAGAAAACTTATTCCCATGGACTTTACAGTTTGTCTGTTTCTGAGTTAAAAATGGCTTGAATCAGAAAGGCGCTCAATTAGCTTCCTGAAAGAAAAGGAGGTGACCACCCACACAGAATTGCACTAAGTCCAGAGTGCCTCTGTTTTCCTTTTCCCACTTTACCTTGTTTGTCCAAGTTGAAAAAGTTATTTACAAAACCTGTCAAATACTTTGCATACAAGCAGCATCTAACAGCATGGGTCCCTATGCTTGATCAGAGTCCTTACAGGCAACTAAAATGCATATGAACAAATTATGCTGTACGCGTACTCTTGGTCAGAGAATAAGATAAAATGTAACATCACAAATGCCTCCACTACATTAACAGCTAAAATTGAAGTTTAGACTAATGTGGAAAATCATTGGATGTAATGCTGGGATACTGCAATTAGCAGTTACTGAAAGTAATATTAATTTTAGCATGCAGGGGGGAAATTAAGAGCTGAGTTTAAGAGTAGTACACAGGAAAGGACTCATTCCCATAAGGCAAAACACAGTATATAATTAAGATCAAGCATTTGTTACTCAGGGCTGTATCTGCCAGAAAGAAGCAGGCATCCTGGCAAGATGTTCTAACATGCATGACCTGCGTGTTGCCAATTACCGTCTGTTTGGACTTTATGTACACAAGGTGCTGCCTAATCCAGGGCGTACAGCAGAGAGAAAACAGTGAATCCCGCTCTAAGCAACGTCTGTCAGCTTCATCCCTAGGATTCTGACTACCACAAGTACTAAGAACATGTAATGCTCTAAATGATTAAGTCTTCATTTTTCAAATGGTGGAATTTTTCACTCTGTTTCTAAGTTTTGCTTGATTGCTCCCAACTTTGATATTCAGCTTGCCCTGCATGCATAGGTGCCCCATTGTTATCCCTGAAGACAGACACTGCTTGCAGAGCTACACAGCACATCTACTGTGTTTTCTCTATATGTGAAGATCCCTAGAGCATGCAGAAAAAGCGGAGGAAAGACGTACCATAGAGAGCTCAGAGCAGTAGTGTATTCCATGAAATCTGAAGAATGCTTCTTGCCAGAAAGTACAAGCATATGTCAGATTTGCAGCCTACAGCACTTGTTTCTCTAAGCAAAACACTGGTTTCTTAATGTTGGTTGAGCATTTGTTTACTATAAAACTATATTATTCCCATGTTTAAAGAGAAATAGGAGCCACTCGTTTTTTAATCTATATGTGTATATACTTCACAAACCAATTAACAGATATTTTTTGCATCTTATATTCGTTTTAGAGAACTTTAAGAAACGTCAGCAAATAAAATCTTGACTCCTGCAAAAAAATGCATGGTTTATTACACCAGTTCAGGGGATTCTTTTATGTTATTCCATAAGCCTATTTCAACAACCGAATAGTGATGATAACTTGCAACGTATGATTAGTGTCTTCACGCTTAAAAGTCTATATTACTGTCTGCAGGCTATGTGATCTAAAACATTTCATGCAAAGAAGTGAAGAAAATGAAAAATAGATTGTTTTAAAGGCAGAAAAAAACCTTGCTGCTTTTTCTTTATTTCCAGTTAATGTCACACAGGTAAAAGCTATCAGAGCTTTAAATGGTAGTACATAAACATGCACCATAATTAATGGAATTTGTCTGTAGCAAATACCAGATTCATGAATAAAAGAAGCTCCTCTTAATCTGTCTACCTCAATGGCTTTGCTGCTGTTGGTTTAATGGTAGCCCCTTGTACAGTTTAGATAGGAAGGAGAAACTTAAAATAAGTTGCAGAATCACTTGTCTCCATTGTCTTTAACAACTAAATACGTGGAAGTTTATAGGTCAGTCTCCACAATCTCAGTATTGTCTAGCAGAATTCTCACCACACTCCTCCATGAAAAACAACCCTAAACACCCTTCCGTCTCTTTGATATTCAATGTAGTCCTGCAACTGTGCACTGGTTGTGCTCCTGCTTACATTATCAAGCCACCTTCAAGCATTTTGGGGCACCTACTACTTCTGTTTTCCGTACCATAGTAGAATACAGGGCTAAGTCACACATTACCTTTCATCCACACAGAAGAATGTCGTGTTTCAGTGACACCTAAGAGACTTTAAAAGATGAAAAAAGGAACAACGGAGGAATACTGTGTCTCATTTCAAATTCAGGTGCATTATAACTATTTGAATTTCAGTTTATCAGAAATAACAAGGTGATTTATGATCCTTCTGAAAGTGCTACAAGACTTTTAGTGAATGTAGTTCAGTATCTCCGCATGTCTGCTCTAGTCACTGTGCCCGTGTTGCTGTATGCACTCTCAGGACACCGGTTTAGCACTAGCTCTCCACTGTGCCGTCCTACAGGATCTGTCTCTTCCCTTGACATCTTCCTTCCTTGTTACTGGTTTAAATTAGTCTTTGAAATTTGAAAATGTTTTCCAGGAAGCAATATAGATTTGGGACACCAAATGACTGCTTTGTTGTTTTTAAAAATTACACTAAAATGGGTTAATGGAAGCAGTCTGAAAGGTTTAAAAATATCCTGGCTCATTTTTTTTCCTTCTTTTCTTTTCATCCTGAACATTAATAGGCCTTGTTTCCAGCCAAAAAGCTCCCATTTGCTATCATGCACTGTATTGTGTCGTGTAAATGGACCCAGTTTAAGGCAATGCTGCCTTAGGGGTTTCTGCCCACTACTCTCAGGAGGAACAGATATACATGTAAATATAAGTCCTCTCTCCACCTTTTCGGTCACAGAGATAAGGACAGCCCACCTAGAGAATATTAAGCAGTGTGTTTAAAAAAAAAAAAAAAAAAAAAAAAAAAGATGTGTTTATCACCAGGGATAAAGGTAATGGCAAAGGTAGGCCCTTAAAGATTTGCTACCTGGGCTGCTTTGAATACATCTTAGGGATTGAGAGCAAGAGAGGGAGCATTGCTAGAGAAAGGCAAGAGTTGGAAGAGATTTAAAATGAAAAGGATGAAAAGGGCAGGGAACAATGAGAAAGTGGCATATACTTACTATATCCACTCATCCATATACGATGACAAAATTAAGGCAGTAAGACAAATATTCAGACCATTTATCCTCTATAATTGTCTGCCTACCCATGCTGTTCTGCAGGAAACATGCACTGTTCCTTTGCACTTACACACACACAGCTCTGGGCTATTTATAGAAGTAGCACAGGCTTTAGTGAAAACCAATCAGATTTTCTCAAGTCCTTTTAGGAGGCCTGTTTCTGTCTCCACATCATTTCAAGAAGGGAAATCACTGGTTAGTACAACTGAGTATCTGTTCGGATGTTCTTTGTACCTGTAGAAGAGACCACGGTCACTGAAATAAACATAGATGCTTATGGATGTTCTTAGGGGGAAAAAAACAAACAGACCAAAAAAGGTATGCTATAACAGCATTAGCCACAGTAGATAGCTATACTAAAAATAAAAATAAAAATAAAAATAAAAATAAAAATAAAAATAAAAATAAAAATAAATGCAGATTTGTCTCTGATAAGGGACTATCTGCATTCATTCTGTTAGTCAAGAAAGTATTTATTCAAGATTTCCGTGTTTGTTTGCTTTATGAAAAAAAAAAGCCAAAACCCATTTTGCATTTTAAGAAGCAGCACAATAAAGTGGTCTAAATTGATTTGAGCTTGCTATGTCCTTGCAAAATAGAGGGTGGTCATCTTTAAGAAATGGAAAAAATGGTCCTTGTCGAGTTGTCTCATAACCATGTGCAGTCTGTTTTAATATGGGTAGAAAGAAGAGAGGGCAGCAGAAACATACATAATAAAACAGAAATGCAAGACTGACACTTCCAGGGGCAGACTTTGATTCCTTCCATCCCTCCCCAAGATACTAGATCTGTACCAACATTACAGTGGCATCTATATGAATTTAGTCAAGATCTCAGTAGTTCATAGTCAGTGCATGCTCCCTCTGGAGCTCTCAGAAGGGCTGAAAGTCTAATACCAACACAGAGAATTTGCAGATAGAGAAACTGCCATTTCAGCATGAGCAACTAGGATGCCTGAGCAATGAGAGGGAAAAATCGGGAAATAGAATGAACTTCTTGAATGTGACAATGGAGTTCCTGTTGAAATCTTTTTTTATAGGGATGAGGCCATGCCAGTCTGACTTGGTATTAACAAATCAATTAAGAACACAGGAAGGGCCATACCAGGTCAAATCAAAGGTCCATCTAGCCTGCTATCTTGTCTTGCACAGAGATGCAAAAGCAGAGGTCTCAGACTGTAAAAGTAGAACAAATGATATTTGCCTCAAATTCTATCCCAGACTCCCAGCAGTTTATGAAACAAGGGGTTCTTGAAGCAGAATCTTCCACTCTAAGGATGTGTTATGACATTTGTGCATTAAAATAAAATAATCTTAGTTTACTCTGAACATGCCACCTGCTAGCTTTGTCTGATACCCCCTGGTTCTTGTAGTGTAAGAGAAACTAAGTGCTCTCTGTTCCCTGTCTCAGTATGATATTACAACTTGTATTCTATCTGCCCTCAGCCAGCTTCTGTCCGAGTCCTAGCCTGCTTCACCAGTTCTCTAATGTTTAAAATTAGAGGTATTCAAGATGGAGGCAAACCAAAGATTTGAAGAGGGCATAATAATATACTCTAACTTCATTCCCTTTTCCCTTCCTGGTAATCCCTAACAATTCAAGGAGACAAAGCATTTTAGGAAAATCAGGAGATTAAACCTGCTTTAAAGCTGTTGATGAATAGGGGAGTGTGGAATCCTTAGTGTGTGCTGTTCAGACCAACTCTTCTTGGGTGCAAGGGAAGTGTAATCATAAGGCAACGTTTGAAAGCAAGACCATTGAGACAGCTTCTTTTCATGGAAGGAAGGAAAAGGGTTGGGGGAAGAAATATAGCAGAAAATCTTTAACAGGTCAAATATCAGTTCAAATCACAGGTTAGTTCAAACCTAGAAAATGCCAGCATGTAACAAAATGCATCAGCAAACCAGCATGCTTTCAACAGTGTACATCCCAACATCATAGCTTCTGTAACTACTCAGAGTAAATCTCACCATCACGAGAACTTGCACCTGCACTGTTTGCAGAAATCACTGCTATGGGGTTGTAGCAGTGTCACAGCAACCAGTCTTGCAGATACAATTCTGTAGCACTCCTGAAACCTCTGTAGGGATACGACCATGCAGTGTCTCCTGTGGTCCTAATTAATTTTGTGTAAGCTAGGGAAGTCTGTTGTATACACATTATGCATATGGAGGTGTAGGATAAATACTGTTCAATAAAGATGACAAACATCTCTTTCAGGATATAAAAATTATATAGAAGATAGACACCATTTAACTTTATAAAATGTGTTCAGATCTGTAGACCCTCTATAAAGGATTCTTGAAGTCCCTTTAAACAATAAATGATCATTTTCATAAAGGCTTTCTTAAGGAACATGGAAGAAGAACCTGCAGTGTACTTAAACTACACTAGTTTCCTAAAGCTGAAATTAAAAAAAAAGGACATATATGTGCTTTTATGTGCATGTATTTTTGTATGTTCTGAGTTGTTTGGGCTAGTGATTCTAGGATTTGCATGAATTAGGATTGCATAAAATGGTCTGTAATTTTGTTCAATTACTGATGCTTTTCCTGTTCAATTTCTCTTACCAGTGTTGCTGGTAACAATCCTTGTAGTGGAAGGGATTGCCATTGCACAGAAGACACAAGGTACAATTTTGGTTTGATGATTTTCTTTCCAAAAATGTAAGAGTTTAGTAGTGTTGAATTAAGCAATATAAGTCAAAGTATTCAGATTCTCATAGGTCTTGAATTAATTATATGAATTCTGGTATTGTCCATCCCTGCCCCCCCCACCCCCCATCATTTACTGCATTTTTTCCAGTTGAACAAAGCCATCCAGTCACAAAGAACATGAAGGTTCATTTACCCAGTTAAAATTCTATGGTTTTAGAATTTAGAGGTGGGAAAAAAACACCGCGGAAATTCCTGTTTTCTCTATCTGACAACAAGCTTTTCAAGCAGTCCACCCACAAATATTTTTAAAGCCTATACCTCCTGAGGGGGGAAGGCAATAGTTTCACAAACCTTATTTTCTCATATGTGGGATTCATCCACACATCGGAGAGAAGAATTCCTTGAACTGACACCTACAGAATTTCCTTGAACAATTTCTGCAGGAGAGACGAAGTTTTCACCTCCGTAAATAAAGGCTGCCAAGATATCAGTGGAAGGTGATGTAATTTGCAACTTACTGTAGGCAGCTATGACCTGTATCAGCACGGACTCCCTCTCAAAGGTCTGCAAGGAAAAACTGCATAAATATAAATAACATGATGAGAGCACCCCTGTGAGATTTAGGAAAAATCTAGCAGAAACCACATACTCTGTTTCTTTCTCTCTTCAGTTCTGCTGATATCAAAGAAGAAGGTCAAAGGTACTTAATAAGAATGTTAGAAGGATCATACTGCTCCCAAGCCCCTTCTCCAAGGATAAAGAAATCTGATCTAACAAAGCTTCTGTGAATGATCCAGCATGGTGCATGATCACAGTAAAGTGCAACATCTCAGCCACAGATCGTATTTTCCTGCATCCAGAAAAAGAGAGCTTTGATCTTAAATGAGAATCTTAGCTACCAGTGCAATCTACCTACTGCTATTAATTTTATTAACTACCATTGCTGTATTTAATTTATTTACCTATCATAAGCATTTTTTATTCCAACAAACTATTGTAAATAGCTTAAGGGCGATATGCTTTAGTATAGTCTGGAATCAGGGTCAAAGTAGTAAATGCTGACAAATAGTGTGGATTACATTTGCATAGGAATGGAAAAGACACAGGACATAAAATAAAGCTGTTCTATTGGCAGCCACTGTAACTATATGACTTAGAAAAAAGCATCAACAAATCTAAACTCATGTGGGTAAAAAAAAATTTACTCCCTCTCTTCCCTTCCTGAGGATTACTGTACAGATCTTACATTCAGAAATTGTGATCTTATCAGGATATACCACACCACTAAATTGACCAAAAGATTTTCCTAGCTAGATATTAACAAGTGGCATCTATGATAAGAGGGTTCTCAACCAAAACAAATTACTTTCTTCTCTTACAGGCTGTGTATTATGTCAATGTTTTACCTTTGCAAAATCAAATTTGCATGCTTCCAGGAGACATTTATTTGATCTCTTTATTTTCCCTCAAGGTGGGCAAAATATTGGATTGAATCGCATTCCTCCTACCCAGTGCGATAATTGGGTGCGGACTAGTAATGGAGGACACTTTGCTTCACCAAACTACCCTAACATGTACCCACCAAATCAAGAGTGCATCTACATCTTAGAAGGTACCAGCTATATTTCTCTTTTGTTGTATTGTAACCTTACTGTTAAATTGATTATGTTGAACTGTTAAAACTGTCGTTTTAACATATCATCAAGTATCGTATAGTCATATTGGTAATATAATCAATTCTTTAGTTACTTGGTTGAGTGAGAAGTTAAATGTACTCTTTTGGGTAACAACAGCACGTGAATATAAAAGGCAAACATAGGAATCATCAATATGGAATAAGGCATAACCTCACAGCCAGACAAAGCAGCATCAGATCTTCTGTAATCTATGAAAGCACAGAACTATTAAGATAAAAAATGTGGCTTATCTTAATATCATGTAGAATATTGCTGATAATAAATTGGAAAAGATGGCTGAAGAGCTATCTTTAGCATTTATCAGATCACACTATATTAGTCTAAATCTATCTCAGGGACAGCAAATCTTTATGCTGCCCTTTATTAATAAAAACCCCGCACCTGTCTGTCACAGTAGCACTGTACTAAAAATGGACACTTGTCCATTTTTGCACTACTGAAGTTATGCAATGGGGATAAAAAAAAAAACATTAACTAGAAAAAAATACAATCTGATGGGAATATCTTGGATAAAGGCTGCAAGACTTGGGACACACTAATTATTTTTCCTCTTCCTAGATTGCATCCAAAACCCACTGAAGTCAGCTAAAAACACTAGTTTGCTTCATCATTAGATTCATATCAATTAATTGGTGTTTTTCAAGTAACAAGTTTCAGCGAGTTTTTATTTGTCCTGATTAATATGGACCCTCATTTTTGTTTCCATGCATGCACATTGGAAGTTTTGTATCTTCCCTGCCACTGAATGCATGGAGAGCAGATATCCTGCCCAGCTTTAGAGTTCAGACACACTAGATCCAGTGCTGGATCTTCCTTGTACAAGGCAGTTTCCATGGGGCACAGAAACAGCTTCCATGCCTCTGTTCTCACTGTCATTTCACAGGATCATTGTGGGAATCTGAGCGAGAAAAAAGTCCTCCACTAAGAGATGGTCCTTCCTGCAGACCACTGCCAATATGTGCAAACCAACAGCCAGAAATATTTTTAACTCATGTATAATTAAGGTGTAAATGTCTAAACAGTGTTAAAGATGTATAAATAAATCCTTTTTGCATCCAGAAGTAGACAGCATATGATTCATTAATGCTGTTGTTCCAGATACCAAGTAGTATCTGAAAGTTCATATAGCACAATAGATGACACTAGCAAGAAGCACTAAGACTATACACACAATATAAAGGCATGGTTCCAAACTACAGATGTGAAAGCGTGCTCTGATCAGCGATCTGATCCAAATCCTGGTTCAGACTTACCAACATCTGCAGTCATTCATATATTGATAATATATATTAAGCAATTACACTTTTCTGAGAATTCTACTAGAAGACATCTCCTGCTAAAGGATCTCCAAATTTGGGCTTAATGTTTAGTAAATATATCAGCGAGTAGTAGTTCTTGATATCTTTTTCTTTTCCATTGTTTTCTGTATCCCTCAAGTTTTTTCCTTTTTTTTTAATGTACTTTGTTCCCAGTACAACGCTAATTTATATTTTAATATTAAACCTTGCTTGAATACCTTCGCATATGTGTTGATATGTGTTACACATGATATTTTAAATTTATGTCCTTGCTGAATTTTCAATTTTAAAGGTCAAAGAAAAAAAAAATCCATGTCATTCCATGAAAAAGTATCTCCCACAGAATCAGTTTTAGAATTTTCATTAGAGTATATCTAAGTTTTTGTGGCAGACTACTAGGCGTATTTTGAGAAGTGTCTAGTCTCTTTATCTTGCTGTTTTGGAGGTCTCTCTCCATTTCATGTCTTCATGTGTGTTTTATATAGATCTCCATTTAATCTTTTGCTCAATTTTTTATGTCTAGCTGCTCCACGACAAAGAATTGAGTTGACCTTTGATGAACCTTATTACATAGAACCCTCATTTGAATGTCGGTTTGATCATCTGGAGGTTCGAGATGGACCTTTTGGCTTCTCCCCTCTCATTGATCGTTACTGTGGTCTGAAAAGCCCTGCATTAATTAGATCAACAGGGAGATTCATGTGGATCAAGTTTACTTCTGATGAGGAGCTGGAAGGAAAGGGATTTCAAGCAAAATACTCATTTATACCAGGTAAAGATGCCTAAAATTAATGACCACATTAATGACCATTTGCTCCCATGGAACTCTGTGGATGTGTTTATTCTGTCAGTCTAGAGCTGTATTTCTTCGTAAGTGCATATGAAGGCAAAGTAACAATGCAATAGTTAGAGGTGTCTGTCGTGCTAATCTTGATGGATACCTGAATAAAATCACTTTGGGAAATTGACCAAAGGGAATTACAGGTCTGTACTTTCCTAGTGAAGAAGTCAATTGATCTTGTTTGTACTGAAGGCTTTAGCAACTTCCCTCTTTGGTATTCTAATTTGTACCAACTCCACCAGGGTAGTAATGGAAAGAGCATTTATGTAGACTAGCAGTTTGGCATTTTCAACGGCCTATCTTCTAAGGAATATCAGACAAGATGACACAAAATATCTGAGGTCAATCTATAATAGCACTTTCAGCCAGATGCAAAACATTTTAAATTTTCATTTCTGAAAAATCAGAGAAAATATCTATACAGCCCAAATATCAACTATTGATATAACTAGATACCCTCAAACAATGGACTCAGACAACAGCATTGTTCTTTGCTCAAAGAACTGTAGTTTGCAGGGTATGAAGGAGAGGGTAATGCGCTTACAGTGCCTTTAGACAGACAGAAACTACACCTGCTCTGTTGGGCCACTTAAAACTGGCAAGCATTCTTTTTACAAGTGAATTTGAACTGATATCCTTGTGTAATGCTCTATTGCTGTACTTCATAGATACAATACATGGGTAGCTAACAGCATTTTATCATCCTTTGGGACAAAACACAATGTACAAAAGCTAGCTCTACTGCTACTATAAATGCATAGACATGCATAATTTTTTTATGCCATCTTTACCCAACTGATCTTTAACCCTACAACACATGAAAATACTATACACAATTCTATATTACTATTTATAGAACTGTACACCTTGCTAGGGATTTAGACTTGGAAACTCTCCACATTAACGTAGTAACCAGTCCACTGAGAGTGATCTGCTAAAATATTTCCATGGGGACAGTACTTATGCATCTTGCTAAGTCCGTTTCCAAAGCATCATTAACATCACTTTCAAAACTAACTTAGCCTAGTTCCAGGCTGAAGTGCTTTCTTTGCGTAGACTAACGTCTCATGCACATGTACACACTACGATGTACGTGATTTGCTTGGTGACTTTCTACGCCACACCTGTGACGTAGAAAGTCTCCATGCATCTTGTGAGTTTCTGTGTGATTTGTGAGGAAACACATATCGCTGATATGTGAACCGTGGACAGTCCAGCCCATTTTAGACCCATTTTTAGCCAAGTCCTAGTCCCAGTAAAGTCAAGTACCATTGTTTAACCATTATGAAAAAGTGTATTCTTAACTCACTAGTAATTTACATACAGTATGTTACCATAGTTTACTACACAGACACGTACAATACATTCACTGTGCATTTAGAAGGAGGAACAATAGAAGGAGGAACAATAGAGGAGCAATCAACGCTAAATTCTGCCCTAATAAATGATACCTAGAACTGTGATACTTGGCCTAATATAAGCAGCATGGGTACCCAAGGAAAAAGTATCTTTAGTATTGAGCTGTCTTTTTTTATGTTCATTACTAATAGCAATTAGCAATTTCAAAACATCAATATATTATAATCTACTCCAGTTCAAATTGTTCCCAGACATACAGACAACAATCTGATTAAAATGATGCACACAGAAAGATCCCTGTACTCTTGTGAAGCTCCAGTGATTTCAGTGAAAACTGGCGTAGTTAAAGTTAAGAATGTATCATAAGGACAAAATACCTAATTATAATTTTTGGTGTTAGACTGGAAATCCGAACTGTTAGCATAGAATTACAATGTCAATCTTTGTGAAGTAATGTATTATCTAAAAAAAGTTTGTCTCTGTAGCCTTCAATTGATTCAACAAACTTTCTGGCAATTTTTATTGTGACATAATAAAAATGGACATCATCTTCAGATTATAATAAGCCTTGAAGTGATTGTTAAGAATTGATAGCCCCCGTGACTCATGGCTTCTTTCTATTACAGATCCTGACTTCACTTACCTAGGAGGCATTTTAAATCCCATTCCAGGTCTAGTATTACAGTACCAATTTCTTTATATATGAAATTTTAAATTAATATCGTATTGCATTTGACAGCAAGGTATATGTTCTCCCTAGACTGCCAATTTGAGCTCTCAGGAGCTGACGGAATAGTACGTTCCAGTCAAGTAGAACAAGAAGAAAAAACAAAACCAGGACAAGCAGTTGACTGCATATGGACAATTAAGGCTACTCCAAATGCTAAGGTGAGTTTCATTCATATCATTCAGCATGTAATGGGTTTCCAAGTAATTAGTAACAGGTAATAGTGATTAGCATAATTTCACACTTTCATTGAAATGAATTATGTATCAGTAGCTTAGGAAATTCAGACATAATATTGTTTCTGAAATGCAACATATACAGCAAGTCCATCATGTTATCTTCCTATTATTTGAAACTTTAAATACAAAATAACCCTGAAAACTGTTAAAGCAACATTTTCCAAGGACATTTGATTTGGCCCGTGGTTTTATTGGAAAACTGCAGGTAAAAATGCTGGCTAACAGCTTTGATAAACTACAGTAAATCTTGCTGCTATGATTTAAAATTTTGCTGCCAATAGTTCTGCTGGAGGATTTGGTTCTGTTCAAAGTCAGCAGAACGTGTACCTGGCTCCTCCCCAGTCTAATTCACAGTCCAGCACCTTCACTAAAACCCCATCTATCTCATCAGCAGTCTGAGCTAAAATGAAAGGTTTTACCTGGAAATGCCTGAGGAGCTATCACTTTTTCTCTTCTGACTTTGCTATAGGATCATACCCTCTGAAAGCGCCACAGTAAAATCTGGTTGGACTTTTCTGAGTCCCAAAAGGCGCATGGTAGCTGCTTGAGTCAAAAATCAGCAATAGATATATAGGTACCTGATATTTGTGATTGTGTCTGCAGCATTACTTACGAATACTACTTATGAAGACTACTTATGAAAAAACACACTATCTTATAATCATTAAAAACAACTTAAGCTTTATTGTTGTGCAGAGAGAAGGATTCCAAAATACAATAACCTGAGCCTGTTTTCAAAAATAGAGAAGCTACATAACATTTCAGAACCATACACTTGCTAATTACTTACAAATTGCACTGAATATGTAATTTTTCTCTGTATAACATACACATCTGTTATTTGCTTCTGTGTGTGTATTAAAGCACATATTACTACTTGCCTGTACCACATGTACATAAAATTTTAAAAATATGTATTTTTAATAGCAGGACTTGCCAAGCTGACAGTCATTCTTATCCACTGCTAAGAGTTAATTAAGTAGCCCTATTCACCAACTTCCAAATCAGTACTGAAACAGCAACCTAAAAGACAGAAATAAGAGGACAAGACAAGAAACTAAAACTCCACTAATATATTTGAGCCTTTGAGGAAGTGAGTCAACCCCCAAGAGCCCTGTACTAGTCTGAGTAATAGTAGCAGTTTTCCAGAAACAATAATAAAACCATTTTCTCTCTACATTTCCACTTGAGTGCACCAGGTCTCATGCTTAAGTATTTTAATAAATTATTGAATGTTGCCAGAAGGCACAGTTGTAGTTGGGTCAGTCCTGAGATTAGATCATCATCCTAAATTATTGAGTTAAAACATTACAGAAAAATAACTCTTCGTATTCTAAGAGTGGTTTCTCGAGCTTCAATTTTGGCAGAATTATGGTGATAAAACCCATTAGATCTGATATGGTTCCATCTCTTGAAAAAACTAAGCATAGACATTTTTAATTTCCTCAATTTGATTTTGCATTAAAAATATATTTTTAAACTAACAATTACAGCAATGAAAGGGCTTACAAAATCTGCATAATATAAATTTAATAAATCACTCCAGATTTCAGAAAATTACTAGAATTATCAGTATAATCTAAGAGCAAAGACCTTTTATATTTACTTGCCTGGCACACTAACTAGAAGGAGCTTTTGCAGAGCTGAGCCCTTTCAATGGAATTATTCCTTTGTTTTCATATGCAGATAGCTCTACTAAAAATGTGCCAATTTATTTTTAGTTTCCATTGTAATTTCACAGCACATACATAAAGCCAATCATTAAATGAAAATACCAGCACATGCAGCTCAAACCCCCCAAGTTTGTGAGATAAAACATCAATAGAAGATGGGTTCTCAGTGTAGCTGAGAACTTCCACTTGTGAATCTAAGACAGTGGGAAAAAAAAAAAAAAGAAAAAGAAAAAAAGACTATTTACAGAAAATCACTTTGCAGATCACAATGCTGAACATGCATGGAATCACATGTGTGTTCAGGAAACATACTTAGGTACCAAAAAAATAGCATTTTCACAGAATAGTGAGATGAAGCATGAGATAGTGCACAGGCTGCACCTTATCATAGAATGTGCAAGGGGAGAAAATGCTGGCAGCCTGCTTCTGGAAAACAGCAGAAAGAAAGGAGAAGCCAGGCTGGACAAGTGTAACCAATTTTTTATGTTCTCTCTTACTGTGTTTTAAATAGAGTCTGTTAACTGTAGGTGGGGGGCATGTGTTGTTTTGTTTTTTTTTTTTTCTCACTCAAGAGTAATGCTTTTGTTTTAGTGAGTTCTTTACAATTCAGTTTTCACGCTAGTTAAGTTTAAAAGCAAGAGATGGTAAAAGGGCAGAAAAGCAGGTAATACAGCAATAGTATGGTATTCATCCACACCGTCACAATCTAAACAAGAGTTTGAGATTCCTGTCAGTAGATAGATGCATGAAAAATTGTGCTGTTGAAAAGGTCTTTAGTATTCGTGGTGTCAGCCAGACAGGCCATTGTAAATGCACGGTCAAGACTCGGGCTTATCTGAGGAATGCACTGAGGACCTGATGGTTTAGAACCTCTTCTCCCTCAGCCTCCACATGGATAGATTTCTTCTCTGTCAAAATTATGGACTGCTTGGGAATTTTAAGGATGGCTTTAATTTACAGGTGGCTTAATTATGTATCTCTTCAACTTTCACTAGAATTTTGAGAATTCCAATATAGACCTACAAGGGATTAAAAAGCCCGATGATCTTTCTATGCAACTCTAACTTAATTGCAAGCTTTCTCAAGCTTCCTGCCCTAGCAAGATAAATTATTTGCTCACTCTTCAAGTACCATGTTGGTCTTCCAATTTCTTTGCTGCGTATGATCTACCACTTATGTTGCTTTTTCTTTGGTTAGATTTTTATTTTCGGAGGAGTTAAGATTGGCTTAATTTTATTAACTCTTCCTAGATAGCCAGTTTACTTATCTCCTGCTTCCATTTTTATTCAAATTACCCATGGTTTTCATGGTTTATGTCTTTCATAACACAGCTATGTATAAGTAATTAGCTTCCATTCTGAAGCAACAAATTTTAATTTCCTTATTTTGCTTCAGAGCTTTGCTCACAAGATTTCTTCCCTTATATTTTAGCCCGATTTTTATGAATTAGAAAGGCAAGAGAGCAGTCAAAAGACCATTAACTGTTCTTTCAGGACATTTATGTGTTCCTTGCATCTGTTCTAGGGTAACAGACTGTACGCTTAGCAGAGCTGCTTAGACCTTTATTCAGCTCGTGTGTTGATTTTTATTTATTTTTTCCCCAGGGGGAGCAGAAATACATCAGAGTAAATTATTAAGTAAAGATTGTCTGGGGAGGGGGAATGAAATGGAGACACTTATTACAAATTCCAGGTAATATCCCACATTGACCTTTAATGAGAGGAAATGCAAGTTTAAAAGCATTGTGAATCCGGAGTTACACAAATTTATATGGGGACAAAACATCTTATTCAAGTCTAAAAATCAAAAACTGTCTTCTTTGTATTACTTTTCCTGGAGATACTAATTTCTCTTTTCCAACAGATTTATTTACGATTTCTGGACTATCAAATGGAGCATTCCAATGAATGCAAAAGAAATTTTGTTGCTGTCTATGATGGAAGTAGTTCTATTGAAAACCTGAAGGCAAAGTTTTGCAGCACTGTAGCAAATGATGTCATGCTGCAGACTGGGACCGGCGTGGTACGAATGTGGGCAGACGAAGGCAGTAGGCTAAGCAGGTTCCGAATGCTGTTCACTTCATTTGTGGATCGTAAGTACATTTTAAAGTGCCTATTCTGGCACTTCAGGTACTTTAGGAAAAGCCATTAGCTATGTCTTGTGCAGCAGGAACTTATACTGTTTCCTTCACATACAAGTAGGTAAGTTAAATACTTGCTTTATTACAGTTACGAGCATGGTTCCTGAAGAACGGCTTTCCTCCTTTCTTAAAAGGTTTCTTTTTCCTTTGAATTCAAGAATAATACAGCCTTAGGGAAGGTCCTTCTCAATGATTTCTACAAACGTGCACAGACTTACTTAGAAGACAGCAGTGAGACTTCCGTAAATATAGTCATTATTCTCAATGGAAATTAAGATGCTTCTTGAAAGCATCCTGTCTGTGAGATTTTCTTCTAAGCACTTTCTCTCTGAACTTAATTGAATTTGGTTGCCTCACATGTTTACAAACGACAACATAGCCCACATTGCAGAATGTGCAAACTGCAAAGAAGTGTCATCTTCAGCACAGAAGCAAACTGAGTTTCGAACTGCATGGCAGGCCTGAGATATACGCAGAGAACTGAATAAAACATGTCGCCACTTCAGGAGAGCAGACCTATGCTTGTGCTAAAGGTTTTCAGAAAGCTCTGCTTGAAGAATTAGTAGTACACATTTGCTGCCAAAGACGTAACTGCTTTTGACAGAAGTAACATGTCTGTAGACAGTTCTGAAACGGATCCTGGTCACCATCTTGCAAAAAAATACAAGTTACAGGTAACAGGTAGTTTGATGTTCAGCTCCATTGAACAGGAAAGTTTAATGCAGAATGAAAGATAGTTTCTGCACAACAGCCTTTCTGAAGTAACAGCGATTGATGGTAACTGTCTTATTGCCTGCTTTGTGTACATGGTAGTAAGAACCAGTAGAAAGAACATTTCACAAACTAGTCTATTGTTTAACCTAGAGTAGGCATTTAATAAACTTTATTGTGAATTTAAGTATGTTTTAAGCATAAACTGCTTATCAAATTTGTAACAGCTTTTCCAGTACTTTTTACTTCAATACAATTATTAATATTAGTGATGAAAGCTGGAATTAATTGCAGTATCTCAAAAAATGCTATGAACTTTTCCAGGGGAAATTATCCCTATGTATTTTAAATATTATGGAGCAGGGGAGGAATGAAGTGCAAGAGGCTGAAACAGTAACCACTTCTTGAGCTGAATAATTTTCCAAAGTTAGAATTCTAAAGGAATTCAGAAGTCCTTGCCAGAAGAAAGTCTGCAAAGGCATGCAGTTATTTATCTTCTAACTTGAGATACTGTTTTTCTTGGGTAGGGTAATTCAAAAATACGTGCCAGAAAACTAAGTGTTTCCTGTATTTTTAAATAGTCTAGTGATAATCAAGTTTCCAAACTGAAAATAGTGAATCTGGGTTTATCTTCTCTTCAAATCTCTAACCTATTTTTCTCTTCTACCTTATTAATGATTTGTAATTATAAGAAGGCAACCATGAAAACAATCAATATTTCTGAAAAGATTTACATAAATGCGCTAATTGTGCATGACAGTCACCTAACACATACCTAGTGCTGCTTGCAAATTTGACTAAGTAATTCAGCTAACAACATTAAAAATCAATATATTTGATTTCTGGCTTGATTCAGTACATGAATAATGCTATATATAAAGAACACTGTGAACACTGCGCAAGTTTTAGGTAGCTGTTATGAGAGGAGTCCAGCTATGTCCTTGAAGTCCTGGACTGGAACCAATCAATCACTGTGACTGGTAGTCAGACTTTGTACTCCCCATATAACAAACAAAGGAAAATGAAGTCAATTTGTCCCATTTCCATGGACCTGTGAGCAAAAGCCATCCCTAAAAAACATTAAAGAAACTACACAGGAATGTAAAATAGAGAATGTGCTGGGGGATGGAGAGGCAGCAGCAGAATGCGTCATCCAAAAAGATACAAATTGAAAAAATATGGGAATAAGAAAAGGAATGTGTCTTGCATCACAATTCTTCCTCTATGCCTCCAAAAGAACTACAACTCCATACAGATTGGTACTAAAATACTAACAAATACACATGGATTCCTGACAGATGCTCTGGACACCAATTTCATAGACCTTCCTTTGTCTCAGATATTTTAATAGATGTTGTAGACTATTACATACACAGCCTTTTAAAGTCATTGTATATAAAGGATAAATAAGATCAGTATTGAACTCTGGGGAACACCTCTACTGACTGCCTCCAGCTGGACTTCATGCCTCTGATCACATTCCTTTATGCCTCTCAGTTGAGTCAGTTTTCAGTCCACCTTGCTGTTCTCCTAGTTAGTCTGTAATTCATCAGTTTCTCTACAAGACTGTTATGGGATACAGTTTTGGAAACCTCACTGAAGTCAGGATATACAACAACCACCACTCTCCCCATATCTACCAAGTGAGTTTATTCCATCCCAGAATGCAAACGGATGGCTCAAGAATGACTTCCTTATTGTAACGCTAACGTCTCATTCATAACTGGTATAACTGGCATGAGCTATAACTTTCTAAGCATTGATAATACTTTAAAGCATGTCCTTCATTTTCTGAATCTACTTTCCAAACAATTAAATTCTCAGTTCAATTCAGTAATTATTACATGTGTCTTCCTCGCTATGACATTTTAAAATACTAAAGTTATGCAGATAAATTCTTCCAGAATACCTTCTAAATAAGTTCTGTAGTATGTTAGAGGAAGAAGTACTACAGTGCTTGTACTACAGTTAAAGCAAGCTTCCTATATAGGTCTTCTTGCCAGATTGTCAGGGGTTAAAATTAACATGAAGGTAATACAAAAGCTTAAAATGAATGAGTGGAGATTATGAAAATTAAGTGCAGTAAGAAATGGGAAGACACATAATTGGGTCAGGAAATACAATTTCAAAATTAAAGGCTTGAAATTTCTTTTCTTCTTTAGGCATGACTCCCAGTTTTGTCACTGAGTCTGAAGCCTAACAGAAGGGATAAGTGAGAAACATGCGGTATTCAGGACTTGTCACCCTCCTCTACTTGTACCCTTTGGGTTTCGCTGTCGGTTTCAGAGAATCCAGACTACTCAAGAATAAATTCTTTCTATGAAACCAAGTAATAGAATGTCTATCACATCTATGCTATTTAATATATAATTGATTACACTAATAACAGACACTTCTGTGATAAAAATAACACATTACTGAGACAGAAAAAATTAAAAATAAAAATCTTGTCTAGTGCCCTGAAGTCATAGAGAATTTCCCAAGTATATTATTTAAAATATATATATTCTTTTTCAGGATGTTCTATAAGGATTTTTCTAACATCAAGGAGCTATAACAAACATTGATGCAAAAAATCTTTAGAGCAACTTTCTAGTTAAAGTATTTCTTCAAATTTCCAACTATATATAGACAGATAGATAAAAAGATGGCCTTTACTCTCGTAATCCTTGCATTAGTTCTGATAGGAGGATCTAAGAGCTTTGATTCACAAACAGGAATGACTTAGATGCCTCCAGTTACTGAAATCTCTTGCAGTTACTGAAACAGTCCTCTGCAAGCTGAAATCTGATTTGTCTTAAGATATTAATGGGCTTCAAAATGCAGATGTTCAGGAGCTGTTTCACAACCATTTATACAGCACGTACACAGCAGACTGAATAAACTTATAATTGATGGTGAACATGTGATTTAAGTGTTAAACTTTTAAAAATAAGTATTAAAGCCTTCTTCCATTATTTGTGTTGTGTGGCCATCTTTCTGCTACCCGTTTTGAGCAAGAAAGTTTTGTTTGTAGCATTGATAAATACACAGGAAAACAACCAACCAACCATGGAGTAAATAATCTGATAATTACTGATGTGCAAAAGAATTGTTTCAGTTTGAAACTGTAAAGAGAAAAGAACAAATATGCATGTTAAAGGTAACAGGAATTTACTATCTTTTTTTTTTTTTCCTTTTGTCATGCAATGTATGACTTACTGAAAATTCCTAACATTTTCTTCCTCTTCTCTACTGCAGCTCCCTGCTCAGGCAACACTTACTTCTGCCATAGCAACATGTGCATCAATAATTCTTTAGTCTGCAATGGCATTCAAAACTGTGCATACCCTTGGGATGAAAATCACTGCAGAGGTGAGTATAGTGCAAAGTATAGCCTTTATAACCCAGCCTGGTCAGTTTGCCTTCCAAGAAAGTCCTGAAATGTCCTTTCCTGGAAATATGCTGAAGACAGCTATTCTAATCTCAGAATGGTGTTCCAAATTTTTTATTTAAACTCAGGAGGCATGTAAGCTTACTGAGGATTGATCTAACTGCTTTACAAGTAAATCTCTTCCTCTTTAGCATAAGCTTTTCATTTTAAAAGAATAATAGCTTAATAGGAAAAAAAGTGTAGTATTTGCCAGGTTCCATCATATCCATTTTGAGTTCTAAATGAAGCAAGTTGTAGGGTCAAGTAATGCCTTTTATTAGGAAAAAAATTGAAACAGCTGGAAAAAGACAGTTCTTCAAGCATAGTCTTTTTCCAGTCTAAAGTAGAAGCAGCAGTCTCCAGAGATAAATGCAAATTTAAAATATTTGTTTTTGTTTTACGTTCTTAATCATTGAGACCATCTCAGAGTACATGCACCTGCTGCATGTGGTGTAAGAAGTGGTGGGAGGAAGGAGGGATTGGTAGGATGTGAAGAAGTCATCACTTATGGAAAATAGAGACATGTAAAACACTGCTTCTAGAACCCCAGGCAGAGAAGTATTGTTTAAACTGTCACAACTACAACAAGTCATTTCAATATCAGGCTTTGTACAGAAAGTTCTCATGATTTGAAGAAATTACTATTCTACTCAAGCACAGATATATTTATCTGTGTTTCAACAGTAAGCGAATTTTCAGAGTTGAAACAAAAACAGTTTAAGGTCTATTTTTTTCTTGCTAAAGAAGCAGAACAAGAGCTTGTGCTCATGTGACAAATTGAATGGCATAAGTAGGTCTGAAAAAAAAAACCTGAAAGATTAAAATATGTACTCAGTTTCAAAGAGAAAGTCTTAACTGTAGGAAGGGTCAAAACCTTCTCTAGCAAAAACCTTGAAATAAAATAGTGTTTTGTTATTATTATTATTTACCAAAAGACTAAAGTTTGATTTTTGTACTCAAAAGCTATTTTGCAATTGTATTTTGGACAAGCATTGTAAAAAAATCACACTGCTCTAATACACTCTAACGGAAGGTGCATGTGTTACATATTCTGCAAGTTTTCCAGCTAAAAAGCATGATCCATAACAGTTAAGTTTTCAGTGGATAAGTAAGTTTCCTCTAAATAATCCTTACTCTTAATAATATTAAAAATATTCTATGTTCCCTACTAAGTGCTGGATCTATTTCCCATCTCTAAGTGCTTTTCTAGAAGCTCACACAGAAGTACACCACTAATGTACTACAGTATTTCAGAAACAAAATTTTATGAAAACTATATCATTAGATTAGAAACAGTCTTTCCCAATCTTTGTACATCTGATGATGAATAATCTACCATGTTTTATGTTGGATACAATTTAAATGCTGCTTCAGTAGTTGCACAGCACATAATTAACGGATAGTTGAAGATTGGATCCATCTTGTCAGCTAAGGCAGACTTAAGGAGACTGATGAAACCAAAAGAACAATTTTAGCTTTGAAAAGAAGGCTTCTCAATTGTGCTCGGTTCCCAGAGGCACCTAGAGTTCTCATTTAGTCCATGTCAGTGACTGCCTAAACCTGATTATGCTGCAGCCTACCTTACGCCTAAGGCCAGTGGGGCATACAAATAAATAGCTAAAAAAAAAAAAAATAAAACCAGTCACATGCAATTTCTTTTAAGAGACTGGGGAAGACATCACCTTTTGATTAAGACCTTGATGAAAAAAAGTTTTCCAAGAATTAAGAAACCTAGATACAGATGAGAGAACTACTATAGTATTGAAATTTGTATCTCCCACAGAAGTATGCTAACAAGAGCCAAACTGGGTAGGACAAGGGGAGATTTGCTCATTCATATTAAAGCAATAAATGCAACTCAGAATAAATAGGCTAAGCTCTGAAGCGAAACAGTATTTCAGACATGAGGTATTAGTCAATTCCTCAGGACTCTGTTCAGTATATGGGTTGTTTGCATATGCTGGTGTGCAACTCCCTCTATGCACTGTGTGTGGAGTACCTAAGTGTATAACAGACATACCCAGATGCCAGAACCCTGATAGCTGAAAATATGCAACATTTAGGCAACATTTTTTTCTACAGTTTTAAATGCTTTTTCCCCTCGCTAGCAAATGTTGCAGAGTCTATCACTGGAGAAATCTTGCAATCCTCTAAGTGAAGTATTTTTACAGAACAGAAACCTAACTGGAAAATTGGAATCTCCAAAAAAAAGAATTTTAAGTATGGAAAACCATCTTGTACTGATGCTGCCATCTTGTGCGTTTCCATACGAAGTACTACCCAAAAGTGCCATATTGTTTAGGTTGGTTGAGGTTTTTTGCTCCCCCTTTCTCCACACTCTTTCCCTGAGTTTATTACCATCACTAAAGAAGACGGGTAACTAGACTTGCTGAATAAATGCACAGATCTAATATGACAAATCGTACAGGTCTAGTCTCTAGTACCATGAATTCATTTCATTAACAGCACAGCACTTACGTGGCAATCACACTGCAGCTTGCTTTATTCTAATATACAGTCCAAAATATGAAAATATGAAAATATGAAGAGCTCTCATAATCCCCATTTTTTCTTTGCAGAAAGGAAAAAAGCCGGATTGTTTGAACAAATCACCAGAACACATGGAACAATCATTGGTATCACGTCAGGGATAGTTTTAGTTCTTCTTATCATTTCAATTCTCGTACAAGTAAAGCAACCTCGCAAAAAAGTTATGGCTTGCAAGACTGCTTTCAATAAAACTGGTTTCCAGGAAGTATTTGATCCTCCACATTATGAACTGTTTTCACTGAGGGACAAAGAGATTTCTGCAGATTTGGCAGATTTATCAGAAGAACTTGAAAACTATCAGAAAATGAGGCGCTCTTCAACAGCTTCCAGGTGCATTCATGACCACCACTGTGGCTCTCAAGCCTCCAATATAAAACAAAGCAGGACAAACCTCAGCTCCATGGAACTTCCCTTCCGCAATGATTTTGCACAACCTCAGCCAATGAAAACATTTAATAGCACATTCAAGAAAAGTAGTTACACTTTCAAACAAGCGCATGACTGCCCCGAGCAAGTCATAGAAGACAGGGTGATGGAGGAAATTCCATGTGAAATCTATGTTAGAGGAAGAGAAGATACAGCACAAGGTTCGTTATCTATTGACTTTTAATTTCCTAGTTAAGGTGGTATCAGTGTACATAGAGGACGCTTGTGTATAAGGACAGTGTATATATTAAAAGTGTATTATATGCAGCGTGTGATGCACACACTTTTAGCTAATTATACTTCATTTGGAAAAAAAAAAAAAAAAAAAAAGAAAGAAAGAAAGAAATCTTCATAACTAATTTCTGCTGAAGAACAGTGGACTTCCTCGCATCCTCCCAAGCTACCTGCCCGGTGGAGCAACAAGCCAGACTTTGCATGGAAATTGGAAGTTAAAGATGTTGGGGGAAAGACAGCAACAACCACCACTGTCATTGATCAGCAAGAACAGTGACTGCTACCCTTCTCTTCACATCATTTTCTCTTATTTAAATGTCTGCTTTTCAAGACAGTTTTAATACCTCAGTTACATAAATAAAAGTAGTTAAGTGCACCACGTATATGTCAACATAGGTGTCTTATTGTATTTGTCAAATTGAAAGAGTTAGTGTTAAGTGCCAGTTAAGACTCAAGAGTTACATTACAGCCATCTGTTTCATCTTGCCTGCCATTTATATTGCCTTTAATTATCAGTTCCTCACTCTACGCTTTGTGAGAAATAAGTGTAAGGGGTTACTGCCTTTTTAAAAGATATTGAGGTTTATTAATTTTAGTACTTTTGGGAACGTGATCCTCGCAGCTTGTGGTTAAACACAAGCGCTCATGTTATTCTAGATGCAGACTTCAAACTGTTTGCATTCAAGAAGGTTTAGGATTCTAAGATTCTGCCATGTATTATAGATCCATGTGGCTCCACTGATTTCATCACTCTGTAGTTAGAAAATAATTCTGTTCCTGTGTTTTCCAAGTATTTACATGAATAGACTGTACTGTACATCTCTCTCAAAATAGCCTTTTAGTCCTTATGCAGCCAATCTTCCCTACTGAAATCAGTGATGATACTTTTAGCTCGTGTCCTACTTGCCTGAAAAGGATTGCTCTGACATGTGTGATCACCAGGGAAACAAGGAGAAATCAAACAACTCTTATTAACCTTTATGGAACCTTTCTCGTGCCCCCTGTTGCCACTTGAAAAATTGCACATTTCATACCTTTTTTAATGGTGGTTTGGACCTAATTTTAACATTTTTACAATATAGAACAGTTTTTTCAAATACAAAATTCTCATTGTGTTTTTTAGACTTTTTATATAGTTTGATACTGTACAGACTATTTATTAAATCAATATCTAGCACCTGTACAACAGGCTTGTTTCACTGTCCATTTTAGCAGCTCCGAATAACATGCAGTTGCTGCCATGTATACCGCAATTTGCCAAGCATACTTAATAAGACTTCTGCATTAGCCTACGTTTTATTCCCTGGTTTCACAGAATCACAGGATTGTCTAGGTTGGAAGAGACCTCAAGATCATCGTTTGTTTGGATTTATTCTGATATTTTTTTCACAAGAAACCTTTTACTAAATGTGACCTACCAGCTCGCACTAGTTATAGCCTTTATTTGGAAATGTATATAAAACCATATTTACAGTGAGATGTTTGTTGGGCTGACTACAGTACAAAAATTAGTATATGACCTCAGCAACTGAAACCTCTTCTCTTAAAAACAAATGAACAACAGTTATAACAAACTGAATTTTCATTAAATGGAAAAAAAAAATAAAATGTTTATAAAACATAAAAAGAAATGCAAAAACTTACAAAACATAAGAAACTGGGGGGGGGGGGCTGGGAGGAGGGGGGGAAGGAGGAGGGATTTGATTGATTATCCTCAACACTTCCCAACTTCAAAATTAAGCCTGTTGTGTATCTAAAAGAACTTAGGCAGAAGGTCACAGATCAGACCCCTAAGGTTATACCCTGGTCACAGTTTTTGTGCTTATCCCAGAACATATTTCAGCTTGAAACAACAAAACAAAGTGGGCTTTTTTTTTTTTTTTCAGATGCACTTCATGCAGGTGTTAAAAAAAAAAAAAAAAAAAAAAAAAACTAGTTAATTTTGACCTGATCTTTTTTAGTATATTTCATTAAAACATTTTTTTGACATATTTCATTTACTTCTCATTGATTTCAGTAAAAAATCTCTCATCATTACCTGTATGGAACAGAATGTTATTTGCTTCAGACTTAGTTGCAGATTCTTTCAACAGGAAATACATAGTTTTACATGAGTCCTTTTTGTTCATACAACTCTGGTAAGTGCTAGGTTTGCATGATTAAGTTTCCTTTATAAGGTATATTTGTCCATGGGATAAAATATTATGGTCCCTTTTCTTTCCTAAGTTATATTGTCTTTGAACACTAAACCTGTAATAATAAAACAAACAGCAACCCTGCAGAGCGCAAGTCTGTGGAGAAAAGGGAAAAGCTCTAGTGAAGAATTCTCGGATGGCCTAAATAATATTTTCATCTCTGTTGCAACTTCCTGGTGACATGGTCAGAACACAGCTGCTTTTCTGCTACCCTAGAGCAGCTGGGTGAACTTCCTTAACCAGTTACGACTTGTAAGCAACATTTTCCAATATCCCCAGGCCCAGCACTTTGTAGTTTGTAGCATAAAGTTGAGATACCCCTGTCTAGCTAACGCCTGCCCGTTTCCCAGTACAGAGTAAAACTCTGAAAAAGGAGAGTTCCAGTATTTCAGTAGCAGCAGACCCAACCCGTATTGTGGCAAAAATCCATACCTTTTTAGGAGCATTCTGATTTTGCACTCATTTTTACCCATATCACCAATACCTTCTGTTAGCTCTGAATGCATGTAAGCAAAGAAAGCAAAGATACATTTCCCTATATACATGCTGACCAGGAAACAGTCAATGACATGACTTATAAATACCAAAACATAGTTAATTTTTATCTTCTATAGTTTAGACATAACACCATTTAACGTGAAGTATTTATTCTCGATAAAAACTGTAAATCTACAGCTGACATTAAAGTAAGTGAACAAGAACCATGATTCTAGAAGCTCTGTAAGGAGATGCCTACGTTTGCAGATATGATGACAGTGGGAATTCAGACTTCATGCCGGTAATGACTGAAGTGTTTCAGTGACCACAGACATATTAATCTGTCCTTAAAAAGCATGAAATTCTCTTGTCCGGAGTAGAATTTATGACTGTAATTGTACACACAAATTATAGTGGTGTATGATAGGAAATACTTTCCATTCTTATTAAACCAGTAAAAAGAAAAGTTATGGAAAGACTTGTCATTGACTTACAAGAAAAAGTGCCTGTCATGTGAACACTTTGCAGAATGTTTGTCATTAAAATATATTTTGTTTTGTTTTTACTTGGTACAGAGAATTCTGTTTATTAGCAGCCCATCTCCTGATACTTGAGGAAAAAATGCTTTCCTTATTTTCAAATCAATTTAGTCCTTGAATAGTTTTTTTTTAATATCAAAGATCACAATAAAATTTACATTTCTGAACTATTTAAGTATAATCTTTTCACTAAAGTGCTACTTATTAACAGCATAACTAAGAAAAAAAAATCAGCACCTATATTTGAGAAGTTAAGAGCAAATTACATCTTGAAATGGAACCACTAAATTCTTATGGCTATATTGAAACTTTCTACTGAGTGGCTGACTGCATTTTACTGTGAATAGATACAGAGACGGATCATCCAGGAAGATTTATTTATATTTAGATGTCCTTCCTTCAAAGTTTATGTATGAGCCCTAAGATTGCTCAAATCTATGGACTGCTTGCCAAAACATATTTATAATCTATGTCGGACTGAAAGACGAGCTGATTTTACATTATTTGACATCATGCCATTGCAGCTGAACATTAATTTTAAAATCCTTACCCCATTATAACTGAAAACCATTGAGTTAATTCATGTTTTGAAAACAAGTATTTACAGCACCTATCTCAATCTAACAAAATAAAAGCTAGAATCCTTAAGATTTCTGTTCCTGGGGTTTCCAATAACTATTTATATGTGGGATAAATCCTACGAATACACAAATAAATCACATGTTAATATGCTCTAATATGTGATTCTGTGTCATCATGGAATTGCAAGTTTATTTTCACATTCAAATTCCTTTGCTACGTTTTACAGAATCAGCTTAACAAAAATCTGTTTTCCATCTGTTTCATACATTAACACCAACAGGCATTTATTACTTGTCAGCTTGTTCCCTCTTATCTATCTATCAAAAATAATCCACTATATACCAGATAAAACAGCTTAATTTTTTATCAGTCTGTCTCTTCTTACAGAGCCAAGCCCAGGGAGAATCAAAGCAAGAACTTAATGTCTTAGGATGTCTTTCCATTACCATCATGTAATTTGTGGTAATAGCTCTTATACAGGAGAAGCCCATAAAATTTACATCAAATTCTGCTAAAGAAAAAAAATCCAGTATTATAATAAACCAAATAATAGTACATAAGACCTGTACACTTCAAAATTAAATATAATTTGCTATTTTGTAATCTCAAACAGACCTTCTGAAAGGTAAGATCTGTCAGTGCTGCCAGAGTACTTCACTGGTAGATACCATACTGTTTTATCTGAACAACTACTTCTTCTCCACCCAAACAGATTTCATAGAGATCTTTGATGTAATGAAATCTTATTTCATTACTTTATTAACTTATTCATAGAAATATAATATTATTTACATCTCACAATTAGCCTCAAATTACATTATCACCTACATAAAAGTTGCTTCTCTCTTCCTCCCAGATATGTTTAGGGAACAAGAGTTATACTATAGAAGTATACTGAAGAAATTAAACCCCAGAATTTCAGAGTTTAAACATTATGCTAATTTCTGGTTTTCTAGAGCACCTTATTTGTCACTGGAGAAGTAAGAGACTATAAGAAAAACTCAAAGCTCACAAGATTATCTCCTTAACCTCAAATTAATATGGCTGAACTGGAGCAAAGTAAATTGGTTTTCTAATACACAAAGTCTAGTATTTTATGGGAAAACATTATCAGTATTTAAAAAGGCTTGTTCTTTTTTTTTTTTTTTTTTCTTAATTGTGAGAAATTGTGAGAAAATGGGCTTCGTTTCCCCTGGTTATCACACTCAGTTTGCTCGTAACACTTGCCTTTAGTAACTACCACATTCACCTCTGAATAACACAGAGCGTAGGCTTCCTGAAGCTGAAAGTTCCACTGGTGAAGTACATCAAAATGTACAAAAACAAGAAGGAAAAAAACAGAAGGGGAGCTGAAAATAAATAATTCTTTGTTCTAAATACAAAATGGGAGACAGCAGAATACTGACCGCTGAACATTTCTGATGCAATGTTTAACTCACCCTTCAATGCACTCAAATTGCTCTCCAGGTAATAAGGCATACAATTCTATTTAAGCAATATGCTAGTTTCCCTCACTTCAGTAAACACCCTCAATACTCCTAATAATTCGGAAAACGCCAGATGCTAGTACTGAGAGTTTACTGGATAGCATTCTCAATTACTGCTGATTATTATATAAAAAAGACTATTCAGTGATTAATGGGGGTGGAAAAGCAGAAAAACAAGAAAAACACTCTTGAAAGCAATTATGAGAATAAGAGATTCTTAGAAAGACAAGTCAATAAACCCCAACTCTCACAGATGCTGTAATGAATCTTCTATTTGTAAAGAACAAACAGGCAAGGTACATAAGCAATACTGTTCATTACTGGCTCTTCCACTGTATGTTTAATAACCCAACAGAGCAATTGAAGGCCTGAGGTGAAGCCAAATCATTTTAATTTTTCAATAGTAACAAAATAACAAAGACCAAAGAATGAAGATGTTTGTTTTGCACTTACCAGAAGCATAAAAACTGCACAAGCCATTTTATCTTCTATTGTCATTACGTTTTATCCTGAACTGTGAAGGGAATTCTGGAATAGACAAAACCAGCACAAGATATGCATGTAAAATTCAAGTGTATAATAAAGTAATAAAAAAGTAATGGATGCTTAAAGTAATCTCCTATATTGGGTAGCTTTTAGAACTCTGTGACTCCTAAGGTTATCATATTCTCCCAGACATTTCTGCATTTATGTCTGTTTTGACAAATTTCAGTACATATACTTTAGCATAAAATTCATGCAAGAGAGGTAGAAAACTAAGTTATTTGCCTTTAAGACCCAGAACTAATAATTAAAACTTCAAACTTGGAAAGATTTACTGCACTGCAGCTCCCAGATCAGAGTGGGAGTAAGGACAGCATATGGGAAACACATCCTTACTTGAACTAGCAGAACACAAACATGAGATATTTCTTACTGATTATTAGAACAAAAGTGTTGTTGTTTTAAATACACACACACTATAGTCTCAACTTTAGTTAGCATCAAAAAACAAAATGCTTTTCTAAAGCAAGCATATGCATTCCTTGTCCACAAAGCTGTAACAAACACTGGGTAGATTTAAATATCACACTACTGTGTTTAAACTTATGAAACAACTGTTTTGACGTCAACTAATAAAAGTATCAATAACTGCATTATATACATTCATGGAAGAGTTTACTTTACAACAAGTTACCAGATGTGTGACATCAGGATTTAATGAAAACATCTGGGCACCACATATAAATGTAACACTCTTTTGCTTCATTTGTCAAATACTAATGCTCGACAAGACAAACAGAAAGCACAAAACCACTTCTTTTGCAGTACTCCCTCCTCCCCTCAGCAATACAAATAAGGCTACTAAGTGGTTTATAGCAACAGTACCATCCAAGGAGCTCAAATTAACAAGCTGCCCTCAAAGTTTAGTGAAAAGCTAATGAGAAGTAGAAAGTATAAAAGATATCCCTAGATTGATTTTGTGTTCCTAAAAAGGTTGTGGACTGTGGTTGTTTATTCCTAAAAAGGTTAGAAACAAAACAAAAATACCCACAATTATCAAACAAACACTACCAAGGGAAGAAATAACTCACTGAACTGTTTTCCTTGAATCACAACTCAGGGTCGTGGCTTATCCTTGTCATAGAACTAGACAGAATTAATATTGCCAAAGAAAAAGGAGATGGAAGAGTCACTTGAGATCTACAGTACAATGAAAAGTTATTTCTGTAAATCTGCAAGAAAATACAGATTGATTGCCTTGTTGAGTGGTTGAGCAGGTTAGAATGGTTGAAGGAACTGGCAGAAAGTCAAGCCAATCTCAAAGCAGAAGAAACAGTCTGCCTCATATAGGAGATTTGCAAACTAGTCTTCTGGCTGTGAGGCAATCTTCTTTTCTTTAATTACAGAAGCACTTCAAGTAACACTCGGAGAATATCTTAAAGTAATGCTAATTTTGCTTGTAGACCAAGGGCTAGCCTTAACAAAAATGTCTAATAATGTATATCCGGGGGGGTGGGTAAGGGAATACATCTTTGATTTCCTCAGACAAGAGTTAAAGTTTCAGGGTCTGATATAAATCCTGCAAGATTTAGCGGATAAGCATCCAGAAATCAAGGGCCTGCCCAGTCGCCTACAACATCAGAGAAGGGGAGAATACGAAAGGCAATAAAGCTGCCCTGAGATCCATGGCTTTGGAAGTAGGATTTTCTGCAAGTCTTTTGTGGTTCCAACAGTTAGAAGTCAATCCTCTCTGCATCTAGCTCCCTGGCTGTCTTTCCAAGAAGGAAAAATAAATCAAAATGGTAAAATAGTTATCCCCTCTTCCTCCCCCTTGTTGTTTTTTTTGTTTGTTTGTTTGTTTGTTTGTTTGTTTTGTTTTGCTTTGCTTTGTTTTTTGCACACAGCATAGAACACTAGCTATGATGTCCAGTATAGCTCTATTCTGTTGGATATCTGACTATGAACTGGAAATTTTGATGATTTTTTTTTCAGATAAATTTGTCTAATCTCTAATCAATTATCGTTATTACTAACGTACAAATATTTGCATTCTCTTATGACTTTAAGGTTGAATAACTGCTGATGACTGCCGTTGCTAAAATATGAAGAGCTTTTTAGAAGCTAGAGAGTTCTTTAGAAAACATTATCATGCTTTACATCAGTTATATTTAAGGAATGCAAAAAGCAATGAATAAGCCTGCAAGAGCATCTTAGTGACAAAATGTGTGTTCAGCCTCCAATGAAGAAGCCTCCTGTATCATAAAATAAATAGCTGTCTGTAGCAGAAAGAGATAAGCAGAAGGAAGAGAGCTAGCCTGGCAAAAATATATTAGAGGTAACATATTACTTTCAGACAAGGAACTGCCTGAAAACAGATTCGGCCTTGAGAAGCCAAACTATTTTTAAACATTGGTACAGACATTTTGTTTAAATGTTGATGATTTGGTGCCTTTTTTGTTTGTTTTGGTGGTTTTGCTGAGACAGAACATTACAGTATCATAAGATTGTTTCCAGTCGTATGCTTTGAAATCTTGTTTTAAATTATTTCATCATCAAATATATCTAACTAAAATACAGACTGTCATTTAGAAAAGAAAAAAAAAAGTCTAATGCATCAGCAGCAAAATTTACTTTGAGATCATTTATTATTTATCTGGAGATGCAGGTATACAGGAAAAGTTTCATATCTCTAATGCTGTAGTGCTTGATCCCTTACTAATCAATTAATATTAACTCCCAATTAACTCCTTTTCTGCCTTTGTTAATCAACATTTTACCCATTCTGTACCATTCAATGAAAGGTGCCTAAGTAAATCTAATCAAAGCACAGATTGGGATTCCTCCAAATTCTGTATAACTGTGATGCCTCCTCCTGTTCGCCTGCTGACTCTAGCATTTCTTTGTTCCACTCTAAGCCTGGTGTCAGGGACATAAAGCTCAGAAACAGGCAGCTGTCCGTCACACAGGCAGGCAAACTGGCTATATGAACTGACTGCTTCAGCAGGATCCTGGTTCTGTCTGAAAAAATGATAAAGGCAAACATCTCATTGTGATGTGCATGCTGCATGCTGAGGAGAGTCCTCATGCCCTGACTTATGACTGATGCCCTGTTTCTCCCCACCCCAGCACCCCATCCCTTTGCTGCAACTACAAAAACTTTCAAAGCATCTTCCTAACTTACTGAACAACAAAGGCAACTCTCAGGCCAAAGGATACAGACAACCAGTTATATAAATGCTTCTTCTTATCAGTGTGGAAAGATATCACTGTACAGCTTTATTGCTTTGTATGTGGTATGAAATATAACACATTTTATTTCAGAAGTACAGTAAGTCATTTTGCCAGTCACCATATTGCTTTTTTTTCCTTTTTTATATATATATATATATATATGTATATACATGAAGTCAAAGATTTGCTGCTACTTTCTCTTATGTTCACAGCTTGCCCACAGGAATGACACTACATCCCATACATGCAGCTAATGATTCTTTTTCAATACCTATGCTTAATAGAAATTAAATTTTGCAAACAGCCACAACCAATTTATTTCAAGAAAATAGCTATTCAGTATAGCTATTATGGGATAATCATTTCTTTTTAAGAGGCTTTCATTGTAAGATATTCAATGCCCAGTTCAAGTGATATTGTCACAAAAATCCTTTTTGCTGCCTTTGTTAATCAGAACTATAACCCAGTAACATCGGTCTTCAAGTCTGGAGTGTTGCAAAACAAACAGAAACAATTGTTGCCCAGGAATTCACAAACTACTCATCTGAAACCTGTGCCCTCATCATTTCCTGCATTACATGACATCTGCCTATGACACTATGGAGAGTTTGGAGAGTTTGTTCTTTGTAATAACCAAAAACTTTGGTATAGTGCTCTTCAGCCACTAGCCCTCCAAGTGCTTCAGAGAGTAGCTAATGCTCTACAGTTTTCTAATGGTTGAGGTCATGTTCAGAGAATGAGACCATCTCCCCAGATTTCTTCTACCTTCAAGGTGATTAAAAATAAAAATAAATGACTAAAATATGTACTACTCTAATAAGCCTCTTGAAAAGATCTAGGAAGATGTCTGTGGATTTACTCCACGTTTTATAGAAAACGATCCTGACTAACATGAGATGATTTTTTTTTTACAAAAGTAAAAGCCCCAGCGATACAGACTTACAGAAGGACAAACACAAACCTCGGGACAAGACGACAATGTATGCGTGGAGATAGTTCAAACCCTGGGGGGAAGTCCTTCTATTCATATAATTTGAAATAGATTTTAAAAATCCATTTATTCTAAGAGTCAAAGCTATCATATTTCTGCACTATTCTAACATAGCAAATATCAGCATTTTCAAACAAATTGCTGTCGGCTCCTAAGACAGCATCTTTAGATGCTATTTTAGAGGGAGCACTATCCCTCTAGTTAGAGAAATCATACTGTCTGATGTTCTCCCACTCCCTGGCTACCATCAGCTTCTTGAAATATTTGCATTCTTGGGTATTCATCCATCACCTCTTTCTCACTACCTTCATCTCCACTCCTCCCCATCCACCCTCTAAGTAATCTACAACTCAATCTTTACCAACAAGGGAAGCCCAAATGAACACCAGCGTCAAGCACTGAGGTCTAAATTCATTGTCCTATAAACTTTCAATAATGAGAGGGGAAATCATTTTACCTCTCAGAATTGGTTATCTACCTGTAAAATAAAAGTAGTAATACTGAAATACGGGAGTGGCAAGACCTATTCAGGCATTATCTCCGTATGCAAATATAAGTTGCATGTTAGAGAAATGCCAAGGTCACCCATGGGTCAGTTCAGAAACATGACAAGTGGTGCATATCTTCCCCTAAAGTCCTGAAAAGGTAGATTCGGTTATTTGTAACTAAACTCCAAGGTTTTAAATTGTTATAGTTATTACTAATTATGAGCCCCACTAGTACAAGTTCAAGAAAACCCACCCTTCTCTACAATTAAGATAATGCTATTGCTTGTTTTTAAAGTCCACAAAAAGTTTCATATAGCATCTCTTTGGCTATTAAAAATATTTCTTCACCTTTGGAGATGGTGTTTTTTGTTGTTATTGGTGGTGGTGGTGTTTGTGTTTTGTTTTGTTTTTTAATAAAATTGTTTTACTACAAAAGCATTTAAAAATAACTTTGAGTTAACTCCCCTTTTCAGATACACTGGCATAAATGAAAATCCTTGGTTCCATCCAGATTAGGACACCTGAGACCAGAAACAATCTCATTGAATTTGAAGTTCTGAGACAAAAACAGACTGTCTCAGGTCAAAAGCTGACTAGAACAGAGAGACACAAATGTTGCCAGCAGAAAAGGGAAAGAAGCCATGCTTCTGCTGTGCATTAAACATGAGGGATTCCTAATATTAACACTTCAGCTCAGAATGGTTCAAAGCTGGTTACTGAGATGCTTTTTCAAGTTAACAACTTCCCAAATAGAGAGCAAGAAGCAAGTCAAGGTAGGATCCTATCTTTCTTTTACCTTTTATCCAAGTAAATTAGGTCAGCCACACAAACTACAGTATTCTGTGGTGTAGTACAAGATACAGGCATAGTTTAGACAGAGCCACATATGATACAGCCAGAAATCTCTTTGATATTTTCTTGGTCTTCCTCCTGGTCCTCCCTCCAGGATGCCTCTCTCCTCCTTGTAGCTGCCCAAAAGGGACAGCTTCTGTCATTTTCAGAAATGTTCCTAGGCCTATTCCTAATTGGGTAACAATGAAAAAAGGTGTATTAACTTACTTCTCAATGTTTAAAATCTTCATTGATTTTATATTAGAGATCAGTAAAAAAGATCACCATGAATTAAAAAAATAAGTTTTAAAAGAACATGAAGAGCTGAAAACACAATGAAAAGTCAGTAGCTAGTATCTGTCAGATTCTCATTTCTTCCCCTGCTCTGTTTGATATTGGTACTACATGACCAACACAGCAATACCATAGTGCCAATATTGCTAAAAGCCCACAAGGACGTAGTAATTCTCATCTGGGAATTCCTTTACATGAAAAAAAAAAAGTTTACTGTAATTGAGACTGACTTGCTCTAAAAGTGTTTCATTTGAAAAAGATTGAACTTATATTGATAAAATAAAAAAGCCAGCAATTTCTAATTGTCAGAAAAATGACAGAAAATAATATTTGGGTGCTATATAATTTTGGGGGGCAAAAGTCATACAATCTCCTAAGGAACTAAATCTGTATCCCCTGCAAATAATAGCTAGACAGTAGCTTTACTGAACATACTAAAATATTTTTCAGTGCTAATCTACATACAAGTTTAAGGATTTCCAGAGAGCTCCAGACATCTAGAGTGTCATTTGGAAGAGTAATATATTACGTTAGCAACACTATTGATTAACAGCACAGCCCTGTTACTAAGGTCAGATGTGCTTATTGATTTTTTTCTTTTTCTTTTTTCTTTTTTTTTTTTTTTAAGGAAGACTTTGTATGAATATTAATGGCTAATAATCCTAAACTTGAAAGAACAATTTGCCAGTTGAATTAAATCAGATTTTCTGTCCCCAGCAGCTAAGCTAAATAAGCAAAATGCCACATCTGATCAGGTGATTATTCCTACTGCTTTGTAAAGGTTTTTGAAAAAAAAGTCTTTGTCATGAATCTTTCAGAAAGGGAAAAATCTAAGTAGGAAAGTGTGTGTATATATATATACATGCACACACACATAAAGGTTAAGTTATTGAGGTATCTGAACAGATACTACACAATGACAATCCAGAAAGGGGTGAAAAAGTCAATTGCATATATATAACACAAAGCATTGCACTCTTAGGTCTTTTTAACATCAAAAGAAAGCTGAAAATTGGGAAAAAACTTACCTTTCCAGAGTTAAAACAACAACAAAACCTACAGCTTTATTGAAACACTGCAGTCTTCTACAGCAATATTTGTTTCATTTATTACCAGTGAATGTTATCACCCAACTAATGATCTCATTTTCCTATGCTGACACCACTGGATGTTTTACTCTAACAATAGACTGCAGAGATGCTCACATCACTCATGATCCTGATGCCGTGTAAAATAGATGAAAGATGAAGTTCTTTGTTTTTACTGCTAAAAACCCTCACAAACACAGACAAATCTGATTCCTCCAAGAATATTGCAAAATAGAACACAGGAGGTAAGTATTCCCTGTTTTATTAGCAACTTACTATCAGCATTACCTACTAATAATGTATGGACATCTAGAAAATAAAGATGTTCAAACAATGGAATGGAGAGGTAAGCTTAAATAACTCATCACATCAGTCTTTAAAGAAAAAAAAATTAGCGTACATTATTGTCACAGCTTTTGCTTTACCGTGTTATCAGTGTTTAATCTTTTTATGTGAAAGACCTGGAAACACCACAGAAATTTCCTGTTCCAAACATTTACTGAGAAGCCATTTTACTTGTTTGTACTTTTAAAAACAATTTACTTTTAAGCCGCCTACACAGCTTACATGGAAATAGAACATAAGAATATTCCTCTGAATTCTGAGTTACTCTAGAAGAAGGAATAATGCCTCAGTTGCGTCCCTCCCAGAACAGAAGCTTTTAGAAAATGCTTTCACAGGACAGTAGTTTGCTTATTTGCTACATTAATGTACATTTCAGGCTTTTAAGTCAGGGGGCAAAGGCAGAAATTAATCAAAAAAGAGGGCACGCAATGCCCGTTTAACAATTACAATAACGATTTTTTCCATCTTTGACCATGGAAGAGTTCTTTACTTTATCTAAATTTCTCATTCAAGTTGAAAGACTGAGTAGGAAGAGAAAGAGATAAATACTGCTTACTTCATTTACCAGCTCACTTATTTCATTAGACTGGCCACAGCTTACAGTGGTGAGAATCAGAGGAGAACCTTTTCTTTTACATCCTGATAAGCATACAAACGGAAGGCTTATGTTCCTCCATTAGTGCCAGTTAAAGCATGTTGAGGACCAAATAAATAAGCAAAGAATGGACTTTAAAAAAATATATTTTTTGTCACGCGATGCTCTGGTAATACCTAGTACAATATCATAGCATTAATATAGAAGAAGAGTCATTAGCCAAGTACCTAACTCCTGCACCGTTACATTAGTGGACTCTAATTAGGAAAAGTCATGAATACAAGTGCAACAGTTGGTGCATAGGACTACTTCCTGCTGCTTCTAGGTGAAGTACAAATACTCTACCATGCTATAAAGCATATGTAATTGTTTTGTGGCAAATTGTTTTATGGCATACGGTTACATAAAGTGCAGAAAAAGAAAAATGTGACCACAGCATCTCTTTAATGATAAAAGGCATGATGCTCTTAACATGTCTCTATCTCAGATAGCAAATTTACAGTTTAAAGAAATTAATGAGATCTTTAAAGTTATATTTAAAGTTGTCTACAGTGAAAAACTGCAGTGGAAATACATTTGCAAAAACATTAAGGTAGGAACAATAGCAGGATCCTGACTACATAGATATTATATCTTTTATGGTTTTGATTTCTTTATGCCTCCTTGTTTACCCTAATCCTGAACTATGAGAAATTACAGTGTATTATATTTAAATAAGGAAAGGAAAGGAAAGGAAAGGAAAGGAAAGGAAAGGGAAAGGAAAGGAAAGGAAAGGAAAGGAAAGGAAAGGAAAGGAAAGGAAAGGAAAGGAAAGGAAAGGAAAGGAAAGGAAAGGAAAGGAAAGGAAAGGAAAGGAAAGGAAAGGAAAGGAAAGGAAAGGAAAGGAAAGGAAAGGAAAGGAAAGGAAAGGAAAGGAAAGGAAAGGAAAGGAAAGGAAAGGAAAGGAAAGGAAAGGAAAGGAAAGGAAAGGAAAGGAAAGAAAAAAGGAAAGAAAAGAAAAGAAAAGAAAAGAAAAGAAAAGAAAAGAAAAGAAAAGAAAAGAAAAGAAAAGAAAAGAAAAGAAAAGAAAAGAAAAGAAAAGAAAAGAAAAGAAAAGAAAAGAAAAGATTACCCACAAAGTTGAACATACAAATAGTATATTAGAAAAAGATCTTTTCAAGTTGCCTACAACCTGGATACTGGAATTTTTTGTGCTATAGGGACTATGCTGATGCTAGCATTTTGGCAGCAGATTTGGCAGCAGGTGATGTTCGTTATTAAGGTCTTGTTTTTCTGGAGTAACAATTACAGTTTACATATAGTCATTTCCTGGCCTCTCAGGCACTCTCATGTAATCTGGTTCTGGGTACGGTTCTTCCCACTTGTAACAAGGATAATACTAAAAACAAAATAAAATGCGGTCGCAAGACAGATTAAACTTTTGATGTGAAGGAGGATAACAGTAACGAGAAAAATCCATTCTGGAGCAGAGAAGGCCAGGTGAATTGTGTTCCTTTGTCTTTCTGAAGAAACAAAGACCAGACAGGCAGGAACAAGAACAAACTCTGTTTCTGTACAGCATCATCCAAATTAAAGCTTGGTAGCAACTGTGAATTATGATTCAATTTAAACCAACACAATTCCATAATAGTTGGAATAGTCACAGAGAATGGCAGCAAGGGTTAATTACTGTACTTGATATTAAATTGAGGTATCTCATTTTGCTGGCTTACATCTATTTAACTTGCTTTTTCCCCACTTGTTTCAAGTCAGAGTAACTAGTGGATGAGAGCACCAGGGGAAATCTAGATAGCTACTAAGTGTACCTAACCGTTAACACATATGAAACTAATTACAAATTTTTAATTGGTATCTTTTCCATGCCAACCTTCTTGCTCCCTTCCCTCCCCCCATACTGACTGCAGTTGACAATACTGACTACACAAGTGTTGACTTGGAGTGAAATATTTCATCAGAAAACATCATCATAAAAGCCACCACTTGACAGCCACATGTCATTGCCCCACCTAGGAGCCCCCCAAGGCAGCGCCCAGCACAGGACCATGCCTGCTGTTGTAGGTGCATGGTGGGCTGGTGAGGCTGGTCAAGTATACCACTGGGTGGAATGGTTCCATTAGGAGGCAGGAAATGACAGTTGGTATACAGTGAGCAGTCATCTTTTAGGTAGAAAGTAAAAAAAAAAAAAACAACAGTGCAGGCAAGAAGGCAATTTATAGGTTATGGTATTGAGCAAAACATATATCCGTTCCCTGATCAAACAAAGCCCATAACTTTTCAAGAAAAAAGCATCACAGTAATGGATTATTTAAAGCCTCCAAGAATGCTTTGATGGAAACTAAGCAGAAAATTAGAGAAAATGGAAACAAAGATTTCATTTATACCTGTGGCTATGAAAGTAGATTACAAAAAAAAAAAAAAAAAAAAAAAGATGAAAGGCTGTAAGTTCCACTGTTGCTTATAGAGAACCACAACAGGAGAGAAAGCTCAAAAGGATATGCACACATTTCGCTCTCACAGGGAAGGAGGGCTAGAATAGAAATTACAAACTCTATAGATGATTTCTATACAAAAGCTACATAAATAGCTCAATGAAATGAAAATCAGGTAGCACCTGCCTGCCTTTCTCCCCCTGCACTCCTCCCTCCCCTCAAACTGGTTACTAAATATAATTCTTCTTTTTCTGTAAGAATAATTATTCTAAATATACTACATTAAAGGAAAGCAAAATACGGACTACTATGGGATGTTTCTAGCAACTTTTACCAACACTGCTCTAATATAATTAAACTATAACATTCCCCATCCCTGTTTGAAAATTCTGCTTCTATACAACCCAGGCAAAACAAAGTCTCATGCTACTTTATTCAGCTTTCAATCATAGGCTTTAGAGATGATAGTCGAACATCATTAGCTTTTGTTTTGGCAAAGCCTTGTTCATCACATCTATCGAGGTTGCGCAGTGAAACAGTATCATAAGCTCTAACAACCCTGAAGCATATATGATATCTTAAAAGAAAAGTGAAGAAAAGTCTTGTTTCTCTCTGACTGTTTTCTTTTTCTTGTTTTGGTATTATTTACAGATAAGCTACAAACAATACTGAGATAAGCAAAAGGAAACTGAACTAAAAAAGCATATGACAGTATGCAGTTTATCAGTAAAAGTAATGACCCCTCCCTGCCTCATTCAAGTTAAAGGGGTGCTAGGACTTACAGGATGCTGGATGAATATGCTTTAAAGATTTGAAGGAGGCAGACTCCTGGAGAATGTGATGGCTGCTAAAGTCTAGGTACGGGCAAAGATATAGGAACAGTCATTATCTGCAACTAGGCTGGAAAAAAGCTCCTCCAAAGTATGAAGTGAAAATCGGCAGGGCTGTCTCACAACAGGCCGCCCTGCCTCATCTCTCCGAGATGACCTAGCAGCCCAGTGCAGTGATTGAGGGCACTATGGAAAATAACACTTCACAGATTGTGGGTCAAGCTGGTTTCCTCCTTTACAATACATATTCAGATTCAGAACAGACAGAAAATAAAGATACTACAAGGTAAGTGTAACATTTTTCTCTAGATATCTCAGACTTGGATGGTACAACCCTCTGAGTAGATGGCAGTATAGATTTTCTCTTTTAGTTTGATTTTTCTTTTTAATTTATTTTTTTTAATCTCTACTAAAATGAAAGAACTACTACACAATTGGATCTTGCTGTTCCTGTGGAGCTATCACCAAGGTTGGATGTGAAACATCACTAATATTTATACACATAAAGATTACCTTTAGCATATGAGGTTGTCAGGACAGTAGAGTTCTAGAAAGTATAAATACATTTCTGAATATAATTTACAGAAGGAAACTATTCCTACGCTCACCCCCATCAGTTTTCTCAGAAAACTAACTCATCCTGTGCTGTCATACAGCCTCTAAAGGACACAGATGCAAAACACTAATGCAGTTTATATGCTTTTTATTATTGAAAATTAGGGAAAGGATGATTGCTCCTTTACCATAATTTTTTACTTCAGTTTTTCAACCATCAGATCAGGAGGCTATCTTTAGCCCTGTAATGAATGCAGTAACATTTTCATAGAAGGCAAATTGCTGATGGGTGCTATACAAGTTTCTTCTGCAAATTCTGCTCATGCATTCAGCTCTGCTCTGCATTATCGATTTTATTACTGGCCTGGAACTCTAAGAGACCAAGGCTTTTACAAGCTGAGACTAGTAACTAAGTCAGGCAAGTCAGGCAGTGAGAAGAATTTTTAGGGTATCTTGGTATACAACTGGAAGTGCTGCATTGGTGTCCAGGTGCCACTGGGATAGCTCACAGAGCAACGAAGTCCTGAAACGTCAAAGGAACACTTAAATAAGAAGGAGAGCTGTATCAGCCACCTAGCCTTTCAGGACGCTATCTTGGAACCAAGCTATTGACGAAGGTCAGAAAGGAAGTAATGAGGTTGCCCTGAAATGATGCTGAGCAGACAACTACAAGACTGTACTTCAGACAATATTAGATCAGACAGTACAGCCTTACATAAACACTGTTGTAACAGCGACAGCAGAACCACAAATTCAGTTATTTTTCAAATAACTTTTTGCAAACATTCATACATATGCATTATCCAAATTTACCAAAGCAGTAATCATCACTGGTGTTTTAGCTTTTACGAAATTACAGGCATTTTTGTTTATAACACACAAGGCCTCTAAGTATGCCTATGCTATATAAATGCAGGTCTAAACTTCTGGAAAAAAAAAAAAAAAAAAGAAAAAAGAAAAAAAAAGTTCTCATTAAATTTCTTGCCTGCAAAACTGCTATATGCACTCTACTTCTATACCCTTCCCCAATTCCCAGTGCCCTACATTCCATTTTAGTTACAAGTTTACTTTCCTCAGTGTTTCCTGAGGCTTACAGGGAAGACAGAGCACAAGAGAAACATACTCCTTTTTTTTTTCCCCAATGTTTACACTGGTTCTTGATTGCAGCAAAAAGAAATTGCTATTCTTGAAGATCCAAGATGGAGTATGCCAGCTGTAATTTCACCTCTGTAGCAGGATTTAATATGCTAACTTTTTAAAGGATAAGACAAAATTTATTTTCTGCAGCAAATAAAGACAACACAACAAAAGGATAGATATTATTAAGCAACTTGGAGTTCAAGTGAACTAAAAAACTACTTTTTTTTACAGTCTTTTTATGTGAAATTAATACTAATACAGTTCTGGACTAAACCCTATTCTTGTGGACAGGTACTAAAACAAAAATTAAAGCAAACATCCCCATGTTTGTAAAGAAAAGCAATTGCAACAGCAGTAAAATTTGTCCTGTTTCATCACTGTAGAAGCACAAGTGGAAACTGGGAAGCTCCTTAAACAGTTGAGAATTTGGCTGTATTCATAAGAACTTATTCAGCTGTGGAACTTAATACCAGCAGTTAAGAACACGAGGCATGTTTGACTGACAACACAAATAAGAGTCCAAGTTTAACTATTCATCAACTTGAGAACATTACAAAATATATAAAACTTTTAGTGTCAGGTTTTAATTAACCCCCCCTTTTTAGATATTTAAACTCACTCTTTAATGATACACATACTTCAGGAGCATCTTACACTTCATTTACAGGCATCACATCAAATAGGACATTGGGATATGAAAGGGAAAAAAGAAGGTGTGAAGTAACAGATATGGAGAACTAAGTAACAGTGAGAAAATGGACATTGCTGTTAACAACAGCCATTCAAAAATTTCAACAGAGCACAGGTCTCTCCTCACAAGTGACCTACTGATTTCAAGCTAAGAATACCTCAGCAAGGTCTTAAAGGTGAAGTTCAATTCTTTGCAAAATATCACTATAAATCCCACGCACCAGGTGGAGTTTACATAGAATTTAAGAGGTACATTACTCTTGTGTCAACTTTCTACTCTGGGATCAATTCTGCCTTAACATACAAAGCAAACATTGAAAGAAAGGTTATTGCATAGTATTTAAAAGAAAATACGACATTCAGGAAAAAAGTAAATACCATCATAGTCTCTGTAGTCTTCACTACCTCAGATACTTGTAAACTAAAAATGAATAGTGTGGCTCTTCAGTCAATCAAGAGGAGTCTGCATACTACATGTAAAACAGATATACAATTACATACATTTTTATATCAAATTCAGGTAGGTTTTTTTTTGGTAGTTGTTGCTTTTTAACACGGAAATGCAGTGAATATTCTTGAGCAATATTATGTACTCCACCAAAGACCCCAAAGTTCTGTGTTCTCTGGATGCCAGAAATGCCCAGATGACTTCTGACATTTATCCATTGCTCAGACTAACAGCATGAAAAGAAGGTGAAGAATCAGCCAGCTAATGAGCTACTTTCCGTTACACAGAATCTTACCCAATTTCTTAATACTTATTGGGCTGACACTAGCTTCTTTTTATATTACGTATATAGAAAGAAGATAATAGAAGACTGATTTGGATTTATGTGAAAGAGAAACAGAAATTAAATATATTCTATCATATTTGTGTATTTTTCCAGTGTTGCTATTATGATCTATATTTTCTACATTTAAATGGAACCTTCATTGGTTCTGCACAGAACTTAGAGAATTTGCTAATAAACTAGACAAACACCTTCAAAAACATATTCAGGAAAAGCAGAGACACTATAACACAGTCTAGCATTATTTAAACGGCTCAGGAAGATTTATTGCTGATTTCTGGGACATATGCTCATCATAAATGGTTTGCTTACTGATTTTAACATGCAACATCAGTATGATCAGTATGATGTTGCATGTTAACTACTTGATTTTTTTTTACTTAAATTTTCAGCATGTGTGAATTCTTGTGTGCTATTGCTGCTATTTCCTGCAATTCAAAGGGTCTTTTTGTTTGTTTTAAAACTCATTTTGGTATATTCTAAAGTAAGCTGATGTGCATTAACATGTAAATTTTTTTAAAGTAAAATTACATACTGCAAAATAAATGGCACATTCAGGATTCTTATGTCATTTTTTTATTGATGGATATCAAATTTGAACGACTGTTTGCACATATTCTCTAACAAATTCGTTCACTGACTTTTGACTACCAGTGTAGATACACAGCAAACCAACTCAGGCTTTTTCACCACTGCAGGCAAAAAAAAAAAACACAGTACCACAGTACAGCAACAAAGGGCAAAGAGCAGAATCAGGAGTTAGTGGCCAGGCCTGCCTCTTGCACTGCCATACATCTGGTCCTGCTGTTCACCACCACTTCCCTGGTGATGCAGAGCCATCACTCTCCCCACCCCCTGAGTTCTATGATTACATAACGTACAAGAACGCAAGCCTCTTTTTGGCTTTGGATCCATGTTACAAACCCTCAACTTTACAGAAACAGATACCCTATCTGCCCCAACATTTTAGCATAAAAATTTTGGGGGGTTTACAATTCCTATTCACACCCATCACAGCCCCAAGACTGGGAATAACTGGCACAAAGAGTTCTAGCTGATACTTTTTATCAACTCATTTCATTCAGAATCTGTTGGAAAAAGGTCATTTTGGGGTTGTCTGTCTTCTAAAGAACACATATATCAAATTTATTCATTTTCCTTGAAACAGCCAAGAGGACAGACTTCAACTTTCATATATTCTCAAAGGTTAGGCCAAGGAGCAAGCATGGGCAAGTGCTCAGAGTATCAGGCCTAGAAACAGGAAATATTCACTGAGTTCCTTTTTCTTACAAATACTTTCTGTATGATCTTCATAAAGAGTCCTAAGATGGTTTCTTTGTCTCAGTATCCTTATGCATAAAACAGAATTACTCATTGCCTAATCCATTACAGTACTCTAAGACATCAACGATGATTATTAATAAGACTCGTAAGTGCCAATTTTTGCTTTAAAATATGTACATACAACACCTCTTAATCTCAAACCAGAAATTTCCTTCATTATCTGACAGAGAAGTGAAACTGTCAGTCTTTCAAAACAAGATTGGAAGTATCATTTAGCTGCTGCATCCTTCTCATACTTACTGAGGCAATGCAAAAAAGGGAACTGGAGGACTGAGCTATTATTATCTCCAGCATAATTTTAACCTTAACAGTGTTAGTATAAGTTTGCCAGAAGTGTATTTTATCACATCCAAATGGTTAAATTTATTTTTATTGGAAAGAAAATTGGAATATAGTAACAAAATATATATATACATAAATCTTGCTGTTACTATCCATAGTAATATTGGACTAGAGTGGAGAATGATGTGAAGCTGGTTGCACAAGAGATCTTAAGCTGTCTCAGTAACTATTTTAAAATCACTTCGCTACTGCTCCAAAAATAAGTTTAGTACTGGGGTAGAATTGATGGGAAGCTTAGTGCACAGGTCTCAGGAGCTCACATTAACTGTTAGAATAACAGCAGACACTGCACTTTACGATCCTAATTTAGAAAGTAAAAAATCCGTTTGCTACAATTTCTCATCTCTTTAGGACACCATAACCGTATGGGATGTGTGTTTACTTGAAATTTAGAAATCCCTAAATCTTTCTAGTTGCAAAGTAGTCTACAACCTTCATTACCATGTTCTACCTGGAACAGTTGGCTAATATATTAGTACATTAGTTCTAGAGACAGAGGTTCTTCTCATACAGTCTAACTGGTATGCAAAACCCAGCCTGGCTACTCAATATTCAGTTCAGTTGTGTATTTCATATAGAACTAGCTAAAAGAATAAGGCATTGCTGGCCAGCTAGCAGAGAAAAAAGTATGATATGTTCTCTAGCTTAGCAAGATTTCATGCAAATATTTACAACAAAAGAAAAAAAAGTATAATTTTTCACATTTATATAATCAGTTCTATTTTATGCCTCATCTCTCAGGACTAACACAGCATATTTTCTTTCCAAAGAATCACTAAATCATTTTCTAAAGGGTAACTCCCTCTTCTATTGATCTCTTCTAGTCATATCACCCTTTTGACACAGCTTTTGCCAGCAGGAAGAGGAAACTGTTATTTGATTTAGCTCATTTTGATGCTGTGCTGTAGCTAGGCTCTTTGCCCTCTCTGTCAGCTCAGAACTGGCAACGAACTCTCCTTCTCCTACACGTTATGGCAGTGCAAGTCTATACCCTTTTGTACCCATACATCATTAGCTGAGATGCTTCCTGTCGGGAGCACTCAGCTGTTATTGCCCAGAGGTTCCTACACTTGACAGGAAAAGGCAGTGCTGAAGGTACAATGTTTGTGGGCTGGAGCAACGCTGGAGGGCATCTGGGCTCATTACTCACTTCACCATCTGGAAGCAGCATATTTATTGTTAGGAGACCTTACCTCCACCAGGGCATCTTATTTCCAAGGTTATCAATATACTCTATGTAGGCCAGCTGCTCAGTTAATTGTCACTGTGCCAAATCCACGTACTGTAATTCTATTGACCGAGCAAAATCAGCTTGTTTGATGAACTGTGATTGTTTCTGGTTTTAGCAAGTAGAACTGAATGACTTAAAGGCCCCAAGCTTTCAGCTATTTTTCCCTGAATAAAAAGCCAAACTGTTTTAAAGCTTAATAAGGTGACAAACACTTAGTAATGCACACAATGTTCCTGCGCGCAGACTCAACAAGCTCTTCCTCATAGTTCTGTGAACATAGTTAAGGAGCCAGTCTGCAATACCTCTACTATGCTTATTCTCTGCTTTTCCTCTACTGAATCCAAAATATTGGATTGTCACATTACATAGAATTTAAAAAGCAGATCTTTCCACAAGTCTTAGCTGCACTTTCACATAGGTCATGATAGATGAAAGAGTAAAGTTGAGTCTCTTGAAAGGATGCATTTTAAAAGGTCTGTCCACAATACTGAACCCACTTGAAATCATACCTATTGAGGTGATGCTAACCCACAAGCAGGAGTTTTCAAGGCAAATCACATTTGTTAACACTAGGATCAAAACTTAATACTAGAATTGAAAGGTCATATTTCTTAGTGAAGTAAGAATAAGTCATACCTACGAATCTGACAATCTTAGCAGCCAGGAATAAGCACTATGGTTTCTACATAGTACTTTAATGTATTACTGAAAATTTTACTTTTTTTTTTTTTTTTTTAATGCACAAACAATACAATTGTTAAATCATCTTTTGTTTGACTTTCTACTCTATAATTCCTCCCCACATGCAGCCCAGTGGTTTGACAGCAGAATGCTTCATCCCTGTTGAATGACAGACTACATTACTACAGTCAACAAAGATACAGAAAGAGCTTCTCTCAGTCTATTCTGTACTTTAAATAATTGAGCTTTTCCTCGCAGCTAGTAATCAGAAGACCCAGGATTCGTCCCACATTTATTTCTCTTGGATACCATGCTTGATATTCTTAATGCAAAGGTTTCCCCTATTTTCCATTTAGTTCCTCCGTTATACTCATTTTCTGAACTAAAGGCTCCAAAATATTTCTCCAGAATTTACAGAATTGCAAAATGGTTGTCTTCATTGACTCTTAAGTCTTACTCATAAGAAGAGTAAGAAAATAGCAAAATTTATTTTGGGTGTTCAAAATGTTTTCTGATCAACTCTTCCCCAAGAAAATCACTTAAGTAACTGTAAAAAAGGATTATGTGATACAGGCCTCTTTGGAAAGTTCTTTCTCATGCCCTAATAGATAGTCTCTGCACTTCTGAAAGGCCCAATTTTTTTTTTTCCTGTTTCCTTGGTGATGGATCAGGAAATAAAGAAAATCCTTCACAGACAATGCTGTGGTCTCCAGTAAAAGACAATGTAGGGTGTTACAAGTTCTACCTATTTTTATGAGCTGCTCCTGAGAGATTGTTACATTTGGCATTCAAAACAGGAAAGTAGCTCTGGCAGCCAATCTCCATGACACAGCACTTACCTAAACTTTCGTTTTACCTCGAGATATACAGCAAATACCACTCAGCCTTTGACCTCAATTTGTCTGCCATTTACAAAGCTCCTTTTTATCCTTTTTCTTCCCTTTCAGCTATTACCTCTAGGTTTCAGACTGTATTCTTTTCCCTTCACTGAGAGCATTGCCTTATTTCTTCCTATTATTATTTTTGTTACCAGCCTCCAAGTAGAAGCACTGGATTGTCTGACCAGACTGTGGTACAGATTGTGCGCAAGTTTTCACTTCATTGAATCACAGAAGCCCCATTAAGCTCACTACAAAATTATTCAAAATTATACTAAATTTACCAAAGTTTGGTAATTTATACAAAATTGCCAAAATTATTCCTGATTTAATTGTCTATCAACATAATAGTCTTTTTTTTCCAAGCCTCTATTCTCAAATTACTGTGGAAATAATCCTATGTCCTGATATTTGTCATAACCAGACAATCTGAGATGAGTAATTAATGAAAACTGTTTAGTTTGACGAAGTGAAAGGTTTTGTTTGGAAAATAACTTTTACGTTAGGGCACGTTACAGGCCCATAAAGAAAGGAGTAAAATTATTTAACAAGCAAAAGCTCCCTCTAGCGGAAGGATGGAAGGAGGCCCAGTAACAGCTGCTGAAATTAAAACTCACAGCACACATGGCCTGATTCCTCATCAACATACTATCATTCTCTCTAAAGGGTTACAAGTATACAGACACAGGAAATGTGAATTTCTTCCACAAAAGGAGACAAGAATTAAGATGATCAAAACAGTAAGAAAGTTCACAAACTTAAGTCAAGTGAATTCCTAAAAAGGTCAGCAGCATCCCAAACTGCGACAGTGCATCTATTACTTTAAAATATAAAATAAAATTGGAGAAGTAACATAGTTTAATATCAGGCCTTCCCCCCTTTACTAAAGATTTGATGATGAAAATGAGAAAGAAATTGTAATGTTTTTTGAACTACGTATTTCAATTTTATTCAGAAATGATATATGCCCAGTTCAGAAGAACTAATGCTTTCAACTATCTTGTTTTAGGGGAACTATTTTCTTCACTGATAGAAATAATAGATTGCAAAGTTCAGAAGTTTATCTGAATATATTCAAGAGGAACGACAATAATTGTTTTCATGCTAGGACGACTGCTTCTCAGATAACCAAGGGAAAAGAAGACTTCTAAATCTGAAAAACTAAGTATTGTTATTGCTTCTCCTAGAAAAATTCAATTCTGTATTCACTCCTTTCTTCCCCTTTAGAATTACAAAGAAGTTCATTGAGTAACAGCAAGAAATTCTATTTCCTCACCTTTCCCCCTTAGCAAATGTTTCATAAGAGGTCATAAAAGAGTGATTATTCAAGTGAAAGGGTATGTAGTCTAGTTAACACTTATTTTTCCCACATTTTAATGGAGTAAAAAGGTAACAGGTATATAAATAGCAACTTCTGTTATTAAGACGACAGAAGACCTGCAAAACAATTTTATTATTTCCCTCTGCTAAGTCATGTATTGTTCCCAAACGCGGAGGATTTTGTTGGTAGCTGAGAGAAAGGCAGACATCCCATGCTTTCAGATAGTCCACATTATTAATTCAGTGACAGATAAAGCTATTCATATTTTAGCTTGATATTCAAATGTTTCAAAATGGCAAAGCTTAGACAGGCATTTGGTAAAGCTCCAGACTTTCACTTCTGTTGAAATCAACAGTAAAACAGATTAAATTCATCTGAAGCAAGACTAAAACATTATGAAGTAATCTTTAGAACAAAACCAAAGACACAAATTGGTGGATTGTTAAACTAAAGAAATATATATATAAGAATAGAGTTGCCATTTAGCACACGACTTCAAAACAGCACTTTTAAGGTGGTCAGAAAATATCATCCTAGCTTGTAATATTGTTTCATCCCAGAAAGCTTCAAGCGTGATGATTCTCTGACTTTATCTAAACGCAAAAACCTGTTTGTTACCTAAAACTTCAATCAGATGATCCCTCTGCAAAATAACACAATTCTAGGCAGTAACTTTTTTTTTTCCTGTATAAAAGAAAAAATTTCAGTAATGTTAATAACTAGGTGAAGCATTACTATATTTTATTTGCAGTCTTTATACAGTCAAGGAAGTTACTGAAGTAAAATATTTCATATAAACAATTTTATCTGAGACAGAGCATGAGCATGTGCAATGGAAAATATTTATAAAAAGCTGATATCCAACAGCGCCTAATAAATTCCTTATGCTTTTCCTAAACACTGACTATAAAGGATCGTATTTAGCAACACTTTGACTCTTGGCTGTAATAAGAATAACTACAAATACAAGCTCAAAGCATAGAGGAAATAGCCACAAGCCATTATTGAGTTGTAATTCAGTAACAGCTCGGGGGAACATGTTCCACGGACAAGATTCCATGAAGAGCTGAACTGGCTTCTTTTGAGACAGCCATTGAGTGATAGATCATTGGTAGACTAAGGAACAAGTCTTTTTCTTTTAAAAGAGTAAGCCAGCTAGAAATAGCCGACTACTTCTATAAAATGTTTCCATTGCATTCTATATACATGTATGTCCTAGCCTCAAAACATTAAGAGCCAGTTATCTGCATCTTTGCTGCCTCCTTTCTTCTAAAGGGTATAAAGGGTATACCCTCTTGTGGACAAGCACATTCAGAGGCAGTTTATTACCTCAAGAAGCCATATATAATTTTTTGCTAAAGCATTCTGAAGACTATATATTTCTTCATTTTCCCTTGCTTCCCCTTCCCCTGTAAGTACTTCTTTCTTCCATGCACCTACCCACCTACCCTTTCCTTTAGAAACCCTGTAACAGCATAACTTAGATCTGACAATAGAGCGAATTTTCAATACACTATCCAATTTCTGTTGCTCAGAAGGCAGGCTTCTTTATTATTTTATTTTATTTTATTTTATTTTATTTTATTTTATTTTATTTTATTTTATTTTATTTTATTTTATTTTATTTTATTTTTATTTTTCCCTGTATTTTAACTGCAAGTGGAAGGAACTGTACCCCATATGACTGTTTAGAGATTACATAAGGATGATTCACAGATACTTGTGGTCTCATCTGAATAAGGATTAAACTGATGTTTGTCTCCAGTTACCTTCTCTAATGTTTTCTCTCATCCTTGCTTAAGCCTTTGTACAGTCTGTTCAGCATTACCCAGCTTACCACACTTTACTCCACGGTTTTTACCTTCTCATATATTGTAAATTTAGAGGGCCTAGTGTATTTTATAACAGTTGCAACATACTTTAGGAGAAATATTAGTAGATACAGAAGTATTGCAACAGTATCTTCAGTTACCTGACAAGAAAGCATCCTTCTTACCCTGCCTTGAAACAAAGCTGTTTGTTCAGAATATGCCCTCCAAGTAATAACCAAGAACATATTTTTCTTTACAGAGAATGCTTACACATATTACATAAAACAGGACCTAATAGGACAGATTGCTAAAAGTGTATGTTTCAAGAACATGCAAACTTTAGTTACATCCAAACTAAGTCTGAAGGTATAAAACCTGTGCAAATATGTCTTTTTATACAGACTGTTTTTGCGTATGTTTTACAAGATGTAGCCTTTTTCTTAAGAAAGCCTTCGATTCCCACACTACTCAGAATTAAGGGCAAAATCGCCATGACCAACAGGACTTCTGAGTAACATGCATAAGGATTTCCCAGAGTGCAAGTAAGTTAAAATTGTTAGTAGAATTAAAAGATCAGATACTTACAGCTAACATGTTTGGTTTTTGTTGAATATCACAGGATACACTGCACACAGGAAAAAAAAAATATATATAAAACCAAGTATAACTAAAATCAGAAAACATAATTAAAAATAACAATAGTTGGCAAGGCCAATTTTCATTATGACAAGGGCCTTACTTGCATCTGAGCTGTTACATGCAATAGACATCCTAATAAACTGAAGCACTTTTTCCAAATACAAATCTTATTAAAAACATCTTGTCTAGTCCATTTACCAGCAACTTCTTTGCACTAGAACAGGAAGAAAATTGGGTCTTGTTCAGGAATTTAAACAATAATAAAGAGACTCCAACAGGGTTAGCAGAGTTTTTCAGCTTTGATTGTGATGAATTGTCCTCCAAAACTGTATTCTTGTTATTTATTTTTATATAAATTATAAAATTGAAATTGATACATTCTTTCGTGAAAAAATCATTGTATACTTGAGATGTGAATCACTTTTTGTACTATCCACTCACTCTTTGTTAGTTAACCATGTGGTATTTTTCCCTCATTGGCTTTCTATTCATAGTATAAAAAATTAAGAAATCAGACTGCATATAACACCAACTGCCTAATCTGATGAAATTGGATATCAAAAAGGTTCAAAGCAATGGCCAGTTAGGCTCTTGTAGTGGGGTTTACGTGGCAAGGTTTTGGTAGCAGGGGGCCATAGGGGTGGCTTCTGTGAGAAGGATCTAGAAGTTGCCCCATGTTTGGTAAGGGCCCCACTGCTGACCAGAGCCAAGCCAATAAGTGACGTTGTTTGCACCTCTGTGAGAGCATATTTAAGACAGGGAAAAAAAATGCTGTGCCACACAGCAGCTGGGAGAGTGAGAGGAGTGAGGAACAGCCTTGCAGGCACCAAGGTCAGTGAAGGAGGGGAAGAGGTGCTCCAGGTGCCGGAGCAGAAGTCCCCTGTGGCCTGTGGTGAGGATCACGGTGAAGCAGGATGTCCCCCTGTAGCCTATTGCTATAAATGAAGATACAACTTAATCTGAATTTAGTAATATTTATAAAAGGCAAGTAAACAGCGCTGGGTGCGTGGGGAATCTACGCTCTACCAACACGCACACACGAACATTGAACTTTCTAAATATACAGAACATTGCTTTTACATATTAAGCCTGAGTATGCCTATGCATATGTACAATCAGAAAAGGTAACCAACAGTTGTTAACAAACAATCCTTTAAGTATAGTACTGTTAATGTCCATGACTGGGGAGCATAGTTGGAGTTGGTAATCCTGGTTGAAGCGCTCGCATATCTTCCATGACTCATTAATTTCTCTAAGATCATATAACAGTCTCCATTTTCCATTCCTTTTCTTGATTACAAACACCAGAGAATTCCAGGGCTAGTCGTGGGAACAATATGCCTCACTTTAAGTTGTTCAGCAACTCGGCCTTCAGGCCTTACGTATCCTATTCTTACCGGATCGAATAAAAACATATCCGTCTCCTTTTCAGGGCCAATATTTTCTCCACGTTCCTCTTTGAGGAAGGGGAGTGACAGAGCGGTTGTGGTGGAGCCCAGCCACCCACCCGAGCAAAACAATCACAGCTCTGTAATTTTTAAGTGCATAGCTGCATTCTTATTCAGGAAGCTTTTAAGCAGAACACATTATAATGATTGTTTAAATTTGATTGTATAGCACTAGTTTTAAGTAGGAGTCAATGACGCCTGCTCATACACTCATCTGTCTAGGAAGACTGTTAAACATATAAGGTAACTTGGTACGTTTTTGAAGGGTGGGGGTTTACTTTATCACTAAGGTGAGACCAAGCTCTGATTGTGATATGCATGTATGGAGTAATAATTCGTGTCAAGAAGATGGTTGATGTTAATAAAGGGGGAGATGTGGGAGTGTGGCCATGGGGGTTGACAAGCCCCATGGTTGGTGATAGCATCAGACTCTTAACAATGAGGCCATCGGGAATGTAAAGAGTTTAGAGGGCACACAAAAGGGTGATTCAGGAGACCCCATGCTGTCTGGGGTTGCTTGTTATCCAGCTATTAAGGCATGGAAGTTGGTGGGGGTTTGCTGGTTGAAATTATTAATATTTATTGTTTAATGTTATATGATAATCATATTATTAGTGTGGTTTCAGAGGTTAACGAAACACGGGGAAAGACGGTCTCGCATGGCTTAGTGTCAATCACGTTTTGTTGCTTTCAGGAACTTTGTGGAGGGCACAGTATGCGCAGAAGAGGAGGGAGGCAGTTGAGGCCGCCCCTGCGGTCTGGACGAGATCCAGGAACCCACAAGGTCTGCGCAGGAACCAAAGGCTGCTAGCAGTGATGGGGGAGAACCGTGAGCCTCCATCCCCATGACCCCAACAACACCACCGAAAGACACTGCAGGTGCCAAAAGGAGGAGTTTGTGAAAATACTAATTATGATACCAAGCGGGGATACGTCATACATGTGTATAGGTGTACTTGGGTTTCTTATGATTATGTAAAAGCAATGTTCTAGGTATTTAGAAAGTTCGATGTTGTGTGTGCGTGTTGTGTTGGTAGAGCGTAGGCTCCCCGCGCACCCAGCACTGTTTACTTGCCTTTTATAAATATTACTAAATTCAGATTGAGTTGTATCTTCATTTATAACATGAGTCTCCAGTGACAAACATAATGAATTCTTACTTGATTTTTAAAAAATCTTTGTAAAATGCTTCACCTGAAAAATGAAACTCAACTTGTACCACACAAATAACGCATAAAGGTCTGAAACAAACTGAGTTTAAATGATCCCTTTTGGAGCCCTTGTAAAGCCAAAACAGTACCTTGAAGAGCTAAGAAATATGCTATTTAAAACAAACAAACAAACAAAAACTTCATATGGCAACTGTTGTAGTTTTAACATAGCTGCTTTTCATCACATTATGTGAATGTAAGTAATATTAGAAACTAAATGATTAACTTACCTGGAGGAAATCAATGAAGAAATAACAAATAACAGTAATAATAATAATACATACAAAAGAAAAATAAACACAATGTGCAAGTGTTAAGAAAAAGTAGGGGACAACTTTTCAGCTGTGTGCCCAAAAAGTTCCATCAATACAACTCATGAGTAGGGTGTAAAAGCTATTCGACTACATTTTGACTTAATACAAAAATAATGATCCAAGCTTGTGGTTTTTAGCTCTACTTCAAAATAGAACATAAAGTTTCATCCCTGAGGAGTTTTCTTATTGTTTAGTGTACTACATATTGCATTAGCATTTGGCTATGTAAGACATAAAACAGGACTGTAGTAACAGGGATGTTTTTAGCAAAGGAGAAGCAAGTATACAAACACTGCTTCTAAACTGCCTCATTAGCTTGGGCTCAAGCTGGTATGCCAAGCTCACCTCCCATTCCTGTTATCCATCATTCCGCTGGTTTACATTCTGGCATGAGTGGCGAGCAAGCTGCTCAGCTCACTGGACGGGCAAGCCTGGGCTGAATCATACTTGGTGAACATCATCCCTACAGACATAGATAGGAATGGTACCCCACTGGTTTCAGCTAGGTTACCTTTCCTGATCTTCAGTTTTTGCTTTTGTTTTGTTTGTTTTACAATGCAAAGACACAATCGCATGCTACCCTATGGTATTTTAAATATTGCTTGTTCCAGTCCTACTGATTCTGCTTAGCTCCTAAACACATCAGGTTGATTTGCAGAAAAAAGTGCCCCTCTACAGCCTTATAACTTTTCTTCCTACCTGACTGCCCACTAATAAGAAAATCCTGGATGACAAAAAAAAAAAAAAAAATCTAGAATCATACAAATCAGTGAGCACAAAGGAAAATCGCCAAGGTAGGTGTACATGTCAGACAGTTTGTAAAGTAGCTGACAAGTCTAAATACTGCCTTACCAAAATAAAAGATGAATTTAGGTAGTACAAGACATGGGTAAACTAAATGTTGAAGCCTTACTAGCATCGGCCACATATGTTAATCCATACACTTATTGAAGACTGTGCAGACAACTTCTGAAAATACTGAAGAAACATACTTCTTCTTATTAATTTTTTTTTATTTCTTTCTTCATGTCTCTGAGCTAGACTAATAATTAGAGTCTATGCGACTGTCTTTCCAGTAGCTGTTTTCTATCCTGTCACTGTTTTCCTCTCTCTAAAGAGAGTCTCCATTTCCCTTTGAAGTTCTTGACTGCTGCCACACCTACAATACCAAAGGCAGATATTACAATGACGTACTAGACTAGATTGTGCCAGACTTAACAAACCCAATGATGGAATTTAGGGTTCTGTAAACAAGGAAGGAGCAGAGAAACCAGCAGCAGACTGCATTTCCCAACACAGCCATTGCAACCACAAGCTATAGCAAGGAACTAAAGACGAAGTCTCCCTCCAGATGATGAGGAAAGAAGCCTCCAAGTGCACAGATCTGCTCCCCTGAGGCAGAAGGCCTACTCAGATCTCTATACCTCAAACACATGAATCACTTCAAAGCACTTTTTCTGTGCTCTCTCTCATGGGCCAAGTCACTTATCCACTCCAGCAGACTCCCCCCCAGGGCCTGCCATCACCCACCCAGTCCTTCTGCGTGCCCTCTTCCAGACACGCTCTAGGCTCGCCCCGGGAGCAGCCAGGAGAGTGTTTTCAGTCCCCTGCCATCTCAGGGGCCCGGCCCACAGCCAACTCCACCTCAGCCGAGCACTGCCCATGGGTTCTGGGGCTCTCTGGTGGCCACTGCTTGGTGAAGGGCTGGTGGCCACACCTGAGGAGAGGCACCAGGTGAGGAGAGGCTCGAGCTGCTGCCACAGCAAAGGGACTAAGCACTATGAAGCGCAACAAGGCTGGTTATTTGCTGGCTAGAAGTGGTGTCTTTCTGGGGCATCAACACTGCTTGAGCACAACTAAACAATCTAAACATCTAAAAGACATTTAGATATTGAACTTAGTGATACGGTTTAGTGGAGGCCTTGTTAGTGTTAGGTCAGAGGTTGGACTCGATGATCTTGAGGTCTCTTCCAACCTAGACAATTCTGTGATTCTGTGTTCCTCTGAGTCACTCCAGGCCTGGCACCTGGTGCTTTTTTGAGATCGCAGGAGCCGAGCAAAACCCTCCAGCACAGGGAGCAGCTGCGCACCCGCGCTACTTATAACCGACGAAGCCTCAGCACCCCGTGCCTGAAGGCGAAGGACGCCACGCAGGCGCCGCCCCGCGGGGCTCCGTCCCGCGCGGCCCCCACCCGCCTCCCGCCTCCCTCCCCGCGGCCGCGGGTGCCGGCGGCGCCCCCTGGCGCCAGGCGGCGGCACTGGGTCAGGCGCCCGATGTGGGCCGAGGGGGCGGGGCCGCGGCGCCGAAGGGCGAAGGGGCGGGGCGAAGGGGCGGGGCGGGGCGGGGCTCCCGCGGCCCCTCCCCTGGCGCCCTCCCTCCCGGCGGCGCGGCGCGGTGACGCGGGGCGTGTGCGCGTGACGTCGGCAGCGGCTCTCGTCCTGCTCCCGGGCTCGCCCTCGCCGCCCCTCGGCCCGCTCCGGCCCCGCCGCCGCCCGCTGCCGCCATGGCGAACGTGGCCGACACGAAGCTGTACGACATCCTGGGCGTGCCGCCCGGCGCCTCCGACAACGAGCTCAAGAAGGTGCGGCCGGGCCGGGCCGGGCGGCGCCGCCGGGGCTGAGGGAAGGCCCCGGGCTTGGGGGGGGGGGGGGGTGCGGCGGGGCCCGGCCCGGCCGCGGTGTGAGGCCTGGGGCGGGGGCGGGGAGGGCCCGGGGCCGGGTAGGCCGCGGGGGAGGGCGGCGGGGGGGGGAGGAGGGAGCGGGGCCCGGCGGGGGCTCCCCGCGGCCCGGCCCGGCCCCGCCAGGTCCCCGCGGCGCCCGGGGAGCCCCCGCTCGTCTCGCCCCCGCGGCGCCGCCCGCCCGCCTGCCCGCCCGGCTCCGGGGCGGCGCTCGCAGCCGGCGAGAGCTCCTCGGCGAGGAACGGGCGTGAGGCGGCGGGGGGGGGGCCGCTGCCATTGTCTGCCCCACGTGTAGGCCTCGGTGGGGTCCGGCTGTGCTCACGGCTCCGCTCGTTTTCAGGCGAGGTGAGGTGAAGAAAGGAGCGAGGAGCGAGCCTGGGGCCGGTTCATCGTTTACCGCATCCATTTGGCTCAGTGGTGCAGAAACCTTTTTCTTCTTTTTTTTTTTTTTTTTTTTTTTTTCCCTTCCCCAGAAGAAATTAAGCACCGTTTACACGTGAGGGAGGATAACTAAGGAGGCAGTTTACTAGCAGTGACCTGCTTCCGCTGCTGGGTGGTGCTGGAATTACCGACTCCCCCGTCATGCATGTGCTAGCCCAGTTTGTGCAGGGATAGGCAGATGCAGTGTTGAAATAGTTTTAGAGGTGGAAGGCATACGGCAAGAAGCTCCTGAACACAATCAAGTAGATCTTTTTTTTTTTTTTTTTTTTTTCCTTGCTAAGTTCTGCTAAGGGCCTTTGGTCTCCTGTAAGCACAAAGAACTTGTAGCAGTCCTCCACTCACTAATCTCAATGTTCATTGCTGTATGTTATGCTTGTCTTGGCATGTAAAATTTTGGGCTGCCCACAGCAGTGAGAAGTTCATCCATCTCTTATTGTCACAAAGAGATTGTGTGGATGCTTTATTCGTCTAATATTTTAACCTAGATATAAAAGTATAGAAAAGGTAAAACTAATAAAATATATAATAGCTTGATCAAAAGGGTCTGACTGAACACTGAGGAGATAAACTAATTTCTGTTGAAGCTATAGTATGGTGTTCATATAAGCCTTGATTCTGGATCTGTTTCTGATTGATTAAATAGTGGTAGCTTGCTTTTGGGCCATGAGTAGTCTAAAGGATTGCTCTAAACCAGCATGCTGCCATAAGCCAAGGCATTAGCTCTCTTTATATTTTTCAAGATCACCACGCAAAAATCATTTTTAGCTGAATAGATAACATTATGTAGGTTTTCAGTTTAGATGTATTTTTTTTTGCAATTATACTTCCTAAAATATGGGGGAAATCCATTTTTATTACAAAATATTCAAGTCTGTGGAAGATTAGGCTTTGTTACTGATGGTTAATTCCTACTATAAGACCTATGAATTTGTTCTTTACTTTTACTGTGTTTTAGAATGTTTGACTTGTAACGTTCATTTTCTGTTTTGTTTCATCACTTTCTTATCAAACTTTATTTCTTGGTTGCATGTGTAAGTACAGAATATTTCAAGGTAATCAGTAAACAGGTAACTGCAGATACAAAAAAGGATTTTGATTTATCCCAGTACAAAATGATAAGTTCGGATCTCCATAAAGCTTCGTGTGTAAAGCTCTGTTCAAGCTGTAGTTCTATGGAGTTTGTTTATTTAGATGCTCAGTTCTACAGGAATAGAGCTATTAAAAAAAACACCCTTAAGAATTGGTGCGTTTCAATTATTTGCAGTTGCATCACTGTAGCAGATTTTATTAATATGTATAATAATAATATTTAAAAAAAAAAAAAAACACTTTTATTAACAATCAGGGGACAGATATTGGGGAGTGTTGTGGTGGAATGAGGAAAGAGTTGCAGTCCTTACTGTCAAAAGCTCAAATTGTAGAAGTCCTGTTATTTGCTTTTACCTCTAAGGTAAAAAAACAAAACAGAACTACTGCTGTAGAAAGTCATGGTCCTGAAAATCGAAACACTGGTCAAAAAAAGCATACTGAAAAATCTTCCCTGGGAATCTGGTCTGGTTGTACTTACTCCTCCAACTATTTTGGAATGATGAAATTAAAGAAAAGCAGTGATCTGTACGTTCTGCGCTTGTAACTCATACACTTATTTCAAAGTGAGCTGAAACTTTCCATTATTAATAGGTAAGGAAGAATAAAAATTGATGTGGGGATTGACTGATAGACTTGGGTGAGAAGCTGAGGCAGCCATTTTGTTGTCTTGGTGTGACTGAGGTGAGATGTGAATGGGTTGAAACTTAGGTTGTGGATTTTGAGGGGGATCTGTAGAGTACGTCATTTTAATGAAGCACATTTTCCAGTGTAGTTCCTAATGCATGTTAATGAAAAGAAGCAGGCAAACTAGTTCTAGCTATCATGTGCTGTAGTTGTGTTTAAATCCAAGACTGAGTAGTTAATTTACACCTATAGTAAAGTCAGAATTTTTAATGTACAATTTCAATGTATGAGTCACTTCAAAACATTCATTTTTTTCCCACTTTATTAGGGTTTTCTTTCTTACTGAAGACACTACTTGAATTTCTCAGAAAAGAAAAGATTATTCAAGACTGAAACTAATTTTGTACCTCTTTCAACTAGGCATACAGAAAGCTGGCTAAGGAATACCATCCTGATAAGAATCCAAATGCAGGTGACAAAGTAAGGCTTCTTTTTAAACTATTGAAGTTTGCTATTACAGTAGCATCTGAGGGACTGAATAGAAGTTTTGGGGGCTGGGTATTGCAGTTGTTCAAAAAATATAAGAAATGTGAAAGGGAAGTATGTCTTGTCTACTTCTTCCCAATCTCCCTGTGTACCTCGTGACAAAATGCACCAGTTAAGTGAGTCAAATTGGTTGAGAAGGTAATGCTGAAGGGAGAACTGCTGCTTTTCATCTGCCAAGATGATGTCAGCTGTCACTAGCATCTATATAGGTATTTCAAAAAGATGGACAGCCCGCTTTCCAGTTCTTTCCAAGTATGCTAATATGTGGAAAAATGTACTTGTGGAGAGACTTAAAACTGCAGCATAAAACACATCATATATGTGGAAAGGTTGTATTAGATATATTGTACTAATTGCAGCTAAAAAATGTTAATTCAATTTACTCAGTTGATTCTAGCAGAACTAAGTTCTGATGGTTGTTTAGAACTCAGCAGGGACGCCTGTAAAAAGATCTGGTTTTGTAGACAAACGTGTTAATGTGCATTTTATTACGTTGCTCAGGTGTGAGCCTATTCTAAGTGCCTAACAAGTCTTGCGGTCTTTGCCAATAGTGTATAACTGCGTTTTTGCCTGGTGGCTACTTCAGTATTGTGTACCTGGTTTTTTTTTTGCTGTTTGTGCAGTGTCTTATGCTAGGATTAATAAAGAGTACGTCAGTCGCTATTTGCAATAAAATGTCATTTGCTTATGGTAAAGCAAGAGGTAACACAACTATGCCCAAATTTGCTTTCCTCTCCCTTAATATAGAGGGGGTAGAAAATTGTTCTGTTGTGTGCCACCTTTATCAGGTGTATGTGCTGGACAAGAAACAATAGTAAAATGCTCCTTTGAAGTAACAAATTACCGTGCACTGATTTGACTCTGTCCCTCTTCTAGTTCAAAGAAATAAGCTTTGCCTATGAAGTATTGTCAAATCCGGAGAAACGTGAGTTATATGATAGATATGGAGAACAGGGCCTTCGAGAAGGTAGCGGTGGAGGCAGTGGAATGGACGATATTTTCTCCCACATCTTTGGTGGTGGATTGTTCAATTTCATGGGTGGTCAGAGTAGAAGTCGTAATGGTAGAAGAAGAGGAGAAGATATGATGCACCCGCTCAAGTAAGTATCTTGATGCTGCAATTCACACTCACTTTCAAGCTTTCCTGATTGGTACTCTAGTTTGTGTTCTTGGTATGCTCTTCAGGTGAGATTCTGCAGTCTGTACCTACTTTTCAGACCTGGACTACTTTGTCACATGTAGTCCAGAAAGCCAAACTCAAGTTATCTTGAGTTACTTTTAATGTTTGGTTGATCTTGTGTCGGATACTTTGATTTGCCTGGTTATTAGCCTGTAAATACTAGACACTTTTGTCATGGTATAGCTCTTCAATTATGTTTGGAAGTTGTAATCCGAAATTGCATTAAACAGACATACACTGCTTAATTGCTGGATTCTTGCAGAGGCACTAAGTCTCTTGAAAGACTTGCATTCATAGCTTACCAGCTGGAAGTGCAAACTACATAACTAATGGAAGAGTATTTAAAAAAAAAAAAAAAAAGCTTGAATAGCATATCTAAATTTTATACATCTTTGCTTGCAGTCATGACTGGCTTTTTACTTGCTGAGCAGCTCCTTTCAAACTTCTATAAGTAAAGCTGCATCTTTTCTGTGTTTGGCAAGCCATGCTTAAAGTCTGTTTACTTTTATATGTTGCTTAGGTTAGTAGCTAATACTGTGCACTATATTACTAATGAGCTTTGGTTTTGTTACTTGTAAACACTGATGCCAGGCAACCTTTTATAGCTCAAAATACATAGGAATTTCTGTCCACTAACTTGAATCCTTTCAGGAGGAGCACTGTTCATAAATGTCTATCGATATATGAAGGTTATTGGAGTTCACTAGTGTATTTAAGAGCTGGGGGGGAAAAAGTGTGAACAAATGTAAAGAATTAAATAGCCTTTGGGGACATGTCCCCCCTCTCCCCCAGCCCCTCGAGTATGTTATGCTTTCCAGTGAAAAGTTCAATACAGTAGTAAATATTCTGTGTATATTCTTATGTATGTGTGCTATACGTACCATCAGGACAGTCTAAGAGAGGTTCTTTTTTCACTTGCTTGGTAGAACTTGGAAAAAAAATCAGATGTGACTAATCAAACAAAATACTATGTCTGCTTGTTTCCTGTTGAGAAAACAAACTAACCTGGTTTTGATTCTGCTGATTATATTGCAGCTTTCCTCTGAATTATATTTGGGATTATGTCTCTGTTTTCATGTGTGCTGAACAGTTTTTAAGGATTCCTTGTGAAAGCTAAAGTGATGCTTTCAAGGGTCTTATTTTAGTAGTGTATTTAGGTTTTTTGTTTGTTTGTTTGTTTTTTTATGAAGAACTGGTTTTCTATAACTTGTCCCGGGCAAGTATTTTAATTCTGTGGGGAAAGTAAGCTGTTAAATGATAACCCAGGAGAAAATGTTTTATTTTGCAGAGTTTCTTTAGAAGATCTCTATAATGGAAAGACCACTAAACTACAACTTAGCAAGAATGTCCTTTGTAGTGCGTGTAATGGGTAAGTTTGGTTATGCTTCTGGGTCCTCTGGTTGCTTTGTTGACATACAATATAATGAAGCATATTTTGTGTCAGATTTCTATCAGTATTTAACTTACTGGAGTCTGCTCTCACATTAGAAAACCGTTGAACTTGAATTTTACTGTTGATGGAACTGGAATTATTCAAGGGATTTGGGGGGGTGACTAATTGTCAGTATAATTAGGCATATTAACCGACTGCTGTAGATGTTGTCATGTTTCCAAAAAGCTTGCTTTTCATGCAACTGCTGCTTTCTATTCTAGTCAGGGAGGGAAGGCTGGAGCTGTTCAAAAATGTAATGCTTGCCGGGGTAGAGGTGTACGTATCATGATCAGACAGCTGGCTCCTGGAATGGTTCAGCAGATGCAGTCTGTATGCTCTGACTGCAACGGAGAAGGTAAGCCAGCTATTCTGTATTCCTAAATGTGCTTGCTTGTAAATATTTATCTTGACTGTTAAGAAGAACTGCTTCATAATTTCTATCATATAACAAATTTTGTCTCATCCAGGAGAATTTTGCCCCCATCTAGTCAATTGGGTCTCAGTCTGGTCCCAATATGGAGAAGTCATCCTACTTAGGACACGAGTGTTACTTGTTACTACTGTTCTTCTGTTAAAGACCAAGATTTTGTTTTTTAGAAGTATTTTTGATGGAAGGATTTTTTGATTTCTCCTATTATCCAAGGACAAATATAGGTTAGAAAACAGAAACCTATATTTTTAGAAGTTGAATTCAAGGTTATAAGATAGGATTTTGTTAAATCTGTTGTGTTTGGGAGAACAAGTTCAGCATGTGCTCTGTACTTCACGTGATTTCTATTTGGATCATCTGCAATTTTCACAGTAGTAATGCTACCTTGTAGATACTACTCTGGATGATACCTGCAAATTACAAAGCTGTATTTTGTAGCAAGTAAAAATTTCGCAAATGATGTTTTTGAACATGGTTTTCACAATTCAAATACGTAGTTCCAGCTGCATCATAATGTTGTGCTTCATTTCACAGAAAGGTGTGGTTTAAGCTGGAAAATTTTGTCTTAAGCCAAGTGCATCCACTTGTAGCTCTTAAAGTAGTACTGTAAATAAGCACTGAAAATTGTAGAGTGTATGACCAATTAGTCTTTCTTTCTGTACAAAGACGTTAGCTTACTTGGAAGAATAAAGACCAAGTAGAGGAGAAGTTAAGGCATGTTGGATAATTATCATTAAGCTTGCTGGAAAAAGTGTGAAAAGCTGTTCACTTTTGGAGTAGTATAAAAGTGAAATCCCGTTTATACCAGAAGACCCTAGATTCATTCTGGACGAGAATCTATGTATTTCCCTTATGCAGTTGATTTGACCAGCTGTCTTAGCCCCCTTTTTGTGTGTAAGTCTTCAGTTTTACTAGCTGCATTTATGTAATACTTCAGTGTCGTGGTAATATTCTGCAATATGTGGCTCTCCCAGTCTCCCAGTAATCCTTTTTTTTTTTTTTTTTTTTTTCCACTGTTGTTAATAGAAATGGAACTAAGCTTCCTAAATTCAGTAGTCTGAAATTTGTGCTCCAGCTTTTAAGGGAGGGGAGGCACTTCTGTTCAGTTTCAGCTTCATCCTTTCTTTTATAGTGGGCATCCTCCAGCATAACAAAGAATGGAATGCAGGCTTTTTTATTTTAAAGAGAAGTTGAGTGGTAAGGCTACTGGAATTGAACTTGGACCTAAAGAAAGGTAGAAATCATAGACAAAAGTCTTGTTTTGCCTTTCTTCTCCAGAGCACATCCACTTTTCAAAATCCTTGATAAGACAGCTTGGAAGCTTATGTGTATCTCTGTATTCCCTTTTTTGTTTTTCCTTCCCCTTCTCCCAGCCAGGTTAAGTTGAGCCTTCCTTTCTTCTTGTGAGGAATTCTTAAAGCAACATTGAAATAACCAGTTCTCTTGCATGCATTCTTCAGCATACTTTAAAATTAGTGTGTGTTTTCTTCAGAGTTGTATGCAACTATGTGGAAATCTCTGAACTCCAAATTTGTATCTTTAGGTGAAGTAATTAATGAAAAAGACCGCTGTAAAAAATGTGAAGGGAAGAAGGTGATCAAAGAGGTAAAAATACTTGAAGTTCATGTAGACAAAGGCATGAAACATGGGCAACGAATTACATTCAGTGGAGAAGCAGATCAGGCTCCAGGTGTGGAACCAGGTGATATTGTCCTCTTACTCCAAGAAAAGGAGAATGAGGTAATACTTTACAGTTTATATATTAAATGCCTTTTGTTCTAGTCTTTTAATATTGAAATTATATGGATGGCCATTCATTTTAAAGTAAATCACGTTGTTGCACCTCTGGGAGAGATGGGAAATAGCTTTTAATAGATCTATAGCAAGTAATGTGGCTTTATTTGTGAGCCAGAAAAAACTTCTGTAAGACTGCAAGTCTTAGCCAGAGGACGTGCAGATTCTGGTGCTTCCTCATGCTAATAAATTGTAGCTTTCTCAGAATGACTTTGCTAGACATAGGCACGGTGAAGAGCCATTCGGGATTTCAAACTGAATCTTCTTTGCTTGTGACATTAACAATGTTAAGTGTTCCTTTTATTAATCTTTTGAGACACGGCAGGGAACTCCTATTAGGCAGCACAGATGGTGCTTTCTGTCTTCTACTGGATTTGGAAATACAGCGCAGATATTCACAGATCATTTAACAAAATACTAAGAAATGAGAGTAGTTTATGCTAGGTGGTTAAAGCTTTATGTTATTCTGGAGTATATATGTTGTGCTTTTGAATTTAATATTGCATATGAATCTTCTTCTAAGTTAAACCTTCTCTTAGGGCAAATTTGGGGTGACTTCTGAATGCTTTTGTTTCAAAAGCAAGCTATTACAATGGAGGAATAAGGGTGCATTTTACTCTGGGGGAAGAAACTGTCGAATGGAATGGTGGTATAAAAATCAAAACATTCTGTCTCAAAAAATAGTGTTGGGTACAAATTTAAGTTCTTGTCATCTATACGGATATCTTGGTTATTTGAAGATTAGGTACTATGTAAACTTTTCACTGTGGACTGCTGCTTTGTCAAAATCAGTGTTGTAAAGCTGCTTACACTTCTCCCGGGATACTGGATGAAACATGAAATCTTGTTTTTTTTTCTTTTTTTTGGCCAAAAAGGGAGAAACAATCTGTAAGCATACAAAACAAATGTGCATGACAGCATCAAATTCCAGATGGCAGATGACACTTCGGTCTTAGTCTTCTAATAAACTACATCTGGCTTTACAGTGTTAACCATTCTGAAAAATACCGTACCTTGTGTCCTACTGAGTAAAACTAGACTGATTCTCAGTCAAGCTTTTAATGTTCTTAAAATCTTTCTTGAAGTGGGAAGGTGATGAAAGCAATGTTTTGGAGGTCTGCCAGTAGAGAAAGCTTAATATATTCTGATTAAGAATCCAAAGTGCAATGGTTTAAAGATCTCTTAAAGACAGCAACCTGCCCTATAGGCAGTTAGGAGAAGCAGGTATGTGCAACTATTGCTTAAATGCTGAGAAACAAAAATGTGTTGTTGTGTAGGGGGAGTAGTGACAAACAGCCATAAGCTTTGTTTGTAGGTTGGTTGTGTGGAAGACCTTGGTATAAGGAAGCACTACTGCTATACAAGCTGCCTTGTCTAATTTGCACCTTCCATCATACTATGTACTGTAGCTGGCATTATCTTAGATGACATTTTCATAAGGTAAAAACTTTCCAAATGTGTTAAATTAGCTGATGTTAATAATTATGCATTCTAAATAACAAGTCTTGTGAAGGTACAATTTTAGTACTAGAAAAAATCCCTCATAATTCTGTTTTTCAGGTGTTCCAGCGGGATGGAAATGACTTGCATATGACACACAAGATAGGACTTGTTGAAGCACTGTGTGGATTTCAGTTCACATTTAAGCACCTTGATGGGCGCCAAATTGTGGTTAAATATCCTCCTGGAAAAGTAATTGAACCAGGTAAGCCTGACCAGATAAGAACTCCTTTTACCATGCTTTTGTGGTTCTTAAACACTTTAATTCTGTTCTTGTTCTCTTGTTACCTGAACACAGGCTAAGAGAAATGAAGAGAATTTGATAGGGTGAGACTTACTCTGAAGTACTCTACAGATTACTTCTTTGAATTACAGGTTGTGTTCGTGTAGTCAGAGGTGAAGGAATGCCACAGTACCGCAATCCTTTTGAGAAGGGGGATCTTTACATTAAATTTGACGTTCAGTTTCCTGAAAATAACTGGATTAGCCCAGAAAAGCTTTCAGTAAGTAGTCTTTCAAGCATAAACCTGGTGGTCTTATTGGACAGCTTATGCAAAGTGCTTGTGTTGTAGCCCCTGTATTTGTTTTCCAGTGCTTAAATTTGGATGAAGTACAACTAATTCGTTCTGTTAATATTGTTTGTAGGCAACATGTAACTTGAAAATACCCATTCAAGTGTAAGTTTCTGGAACCCATTTTTAAAAGCTAAGTGGGTATTGGGCAGATGAGAGTAGGAGGAATTATCTTTCTGCTACCGTGTGATAAGTTTTCAGAGTGCAACTGCATTTACTGATTGCACGCTGGTTGACAACATGTGGAGCTGTTGTGCGTTTTTTTAAGAGATGTCTTCCAGTTGATAAAAATACTCTTAAATGACTATGCACTTGGAAGGCTGACACCAGCTTAGTCTTAGAAACCAAACCTGCTCTGAGAAGGTGGGGGAACTATTCATTTTATTTGGAAGCTGCAGATGCAGTACTGAATGCACTTCTTTTTTTGGGGCAGGAACTTGAAGATCTTCTGCCAGCTAGACCAGAATTTCCCAATGTAATTGGTGATGCAGAAGAGGTAGATCTTCAGGAATTTGATACCACTCGTGGTTCAGGTGGTGGCCAGAGACGTGAAGCTTATAACGATAGTTCTGATGAAGAAAGCAGCCATCATGGACCTGGGGTACAGTGTGCCCATCAGTAAACATTTGTCTAAAAAGTTGCACAAGGATTTTCTTTCAAATTTTGCCTGACTTGTTTTCAACAATCCAACTGGATTGTATAAGTAATCCAGATGAACCAATGGACATCTATTGCTGTATGTGTAACTTTTAAATTGGTCTATAGTATCTACAGAGTGTAATTTAAACTAACCACAAAGCTTACATCTTCATTTTGACTGTGTAGCAGAATAAAGCACTTGAAAGGAAGACGAGACTCCTTTTCACATGGGTTTTAAGTTTGTCCTCGTATCTGTGCTTGATTTTTACCAGTTTTGTGTAGATCTTAGGTTTCATATTTTAAATTTGAATTCTACATTGTAAAGTTTGTGTACAATTTGTCCTGAGGCTTGGTATTTGGCTGCACCTGCATAAGCTGCTACAAGTAGAATAAAGAATTTCATAGCCTGTATCTATCATCTAGATGCATGGTAAATGGGCTTTGCACATAATGGGTTTAGAGCTGACTGGGAACAATGGAAGACTAAATTAGAAGTGGTTGTAAGTTTTTTCTACCATCTTGTGAACGGTTTCTGAAATAAATAAAAGCAGTTGGTGTATAATATAATTCTTTTGCCTTGTAACTTTTACTTTTCTAGTGGTTTTAATTGTTCTATGTACCAACTGACTCTGAGGTGGACATTTTACAAACAGGGAGGCTGAATCTGCTTTAAGACGTGGGTTTAGATAAGTAACAATTGTGTGCTGAGTAGAAGTCTTCTCTTGAAATGAGATTAAGAGTAAATGAGCATGGGGGAGGCCACAGCCATGACCCCGCTGTATGAAGAAAATAAAGAGGGTTTCTGAGTGCCATCAAAAAATTTCAAAACCTCTTAAATTAAGATGATTAAATCCCCCAATAACAGTATCTTATAAAAATGAACATGATGCCTGGCAACTTATAGTTGCATTAACATAGTTTGTAAAGAGATTGAGATTAGCATTCTACTTGACAAAGTGTTTTGACCTCAAAGCATACTAAATGTAGCTGGGTTTGTTGCTTGTTCAGCAGCTTCATTTTTTGTCATTGTTGCTTTAACTGTTAAGGTCTTGAGTTTCCCAGATGCAGTCCTGTTCCATTTTGTATACTTTTAATTTTAAAAGTCAAAAAAAATCTTAAGTAATTATCAGGTACAGCTATGTTATTTCCTTACAGTATTAAGGAACAGTGTGTCAGTTGCTGTTAGCCACTTTTATGGTGTAGTTCCTTTCCCTCTTGAGTAGAGGAAGCTGAAAGATACCCCTAATTTTCTTTACAAAGCTGAAGGGTAGCTTAAATGTCAACAGTTATCCAAGCAACTATTAACCAGTAAGATTAGAGGGACTCACTCCAAGATTTTTCCGTGCACTTTGGTAGGCATTGGCATGTTGCTGAACATCCTTGTAATAAATTCTAAAACTGAAGCAAGAATAGAATACTGTTTGACCTGTATTTCAGTATTGATTTGTACTGTGGCAGTCTCATCTAGTGAATCTTTGCTTATTTTTACTTACCAAAACTTCAAGTTGATTTTGCATGAAGCCATGGTTACATGGTGATCCTTCTCCTGGATTGTTTTGCCAAGAAGTCAATCAACTTAGGTTGCAGTGCTTAATAATTAACATACTTGTCTTCTGCTCTTATGTAATAGTTGTTTTTTTTCTGTTAAGCAGTGAATATATGCTAAACTTGTATCTTCTGATCTTCAAATTGTTGATTTGTTTTGGGAGGGGATTCATGGTAACTTCAGTGGCAGCACGCTGAACTGAAGGCGGTAAGGGAATGTAGAGTTCATCGCTGTAGTGTGAGTTAGTTCAGTTCTGTTTGTGTTTGTAGTCAAGTTTGGTTTGTTCACTTAGGCTTCTGACAGCAGCATCTTTGTGGTGGCTTTTTCAGAATTGCCTTTATTCTAAGCATTCTCCTCTCTGCTAAGAGGGTGCCCCTTTACTAAATTGTAGTGTAGTAAAAACTATACATAAGTTTAACATCTACACTGCCTCAGTTCCAATATTAAAGTTGCAAGTAATACTACTACAGTAACTAATGCTTTTTAGTTTACAGCTAAACTTCATTGCTTTACTACAGCTACTAATACTTTAAGTAGGTCAGTGTGATTGTCCTATGGAAAATAAACATTAGTTTAGTGTTGTCTAATAAACAGCTTCAACTAGAGCACTTAGTCCAAAGGCGCTACTGTAGATGAATGAGTATTCCCTGTGCTGGCAGAAGAAAATGTGATCACCAGAATTGTAGTAAAGCCACTTTAAATATTATTTTCATGTCTTCATATTAGTATCAAAAAGCTGAGAGAATAAAAAATGAGGTCTAGTCTAGCTTATTTCAGGACAAGTTTAGTTGCACATGTACAGTGACTAAGATTGACCTAAAGTTGGCTTTTATGGAAAGTCATATTTTTCCTCTTGAATGCGCTTAATTTGCGGAAGTGTTTGCAGGTGAATATTTATTGATAAGCTGCTGCCAGTGGTGTGATTCTTGTCACCAAAAAAAAAAAAGTAGCTTTGTTCTGCTGAAGATCTGTTTGCAAAGAAATTAAAAAGTACTCAGCGGAGCAAGATTACTTTTTTCCCCCCCAGACACCAGTATGTCAGACTTAATATTTTAGAATATTTTAGAAGTCTTAGAAATTTCTGTGTATTAAGGAGGTAGTTGAACATCAGGATTTTTTTTTTTTTTTTAGTTACTAACCCTTTTTTTTTTAGCTATAGCCTTCCTGTATTGCCTTAGGCTAACGGAAGTTAAAACAATTGGTATAAAGGAGGTAGGAACAGAGTGATAGAAGCTTCCTAGCTTGGTCATACAAGAGCAACTTGAGTTGATACAAAAGCTCTGTTTTGTTGGTGTATCTTGTGAATTTGCCTTGTTAGAGGGCCTGGAAATGCTTCCCCAGCTCTTGAAGTTAGCTTTGTGACTAAAAGGCTATTAAATTTAAAACCTCAGATACTTTAACAGAGCAGGCTGGATTAGACAATGAGCTATTTTGGTATTATCACTACCTCCATACCTAAACCCCAGCAAGGTCCACAACAAGGGTGTGTTGACCTGTTTTTCAAAGCCCTACCTAACACTATACTGGCTCCAGAAATTGTGCAATACTGCAATTACAAGTTCAGGTTCCAGTATTTGCTTTGTAATTTCATATACGTTAGCATAGTACAGGAGTGAAAGGTTAAATTATTCATGTTGAAATATCCATTTGTCTTCAATAATCAGAAGCAGATACCATGGTGATGTGATGCTCATCAATTTAAGTTAAAACTGACAAAGATTAAACTATTAATTACTCACAACTAAGTTTTCATTAATGACTTAAAGTGAAGACACACTACAGATTTGTGTGTAATTTGAATGAAAGGCTTATTCATCTGTTTTCTGGCTACCAAGTGAGGGTGGGCGTATTTTTTAATAGTCCAGGTTTAAATGTGTATTTTAACTTCATGTTCTTTACCGTTGTCTTCCATGTCCTAGAAAGCTTTTTCTTTTTCCTTAATTGAAATATCTGATCATGGTTTCAGGAAGTGTGTGGTGGTTTTACTTGGGTGGGCAGCCGAGCTCCACCACAACCACTCTCTCACTCCCCCTCTTCAAAGAGGAACGGGGAGAAAATATGTGAAAAGGGCTCAAGGGTTGAGATGAGGACAGGGAGATCACGCGGTAGTTATTGTGATGGGCAGAACAGACCCATGGGAGATGGTAAGATTTATGGCCTATTACTAACAAGCTAGAGAAGTGAGAAACAAAGGAAAGAAACCAAAAGCACCCCCCCAACTGTCCTCTTCCACCTCCTTCCCCCGAGCGGTGCAGGGAAATGGGGTTTATGGTCAGGCTGTAGCGCTTCTTCTCTGCTGCTCCTTCTCAGTCACTTTCATTCCTGGCTCCAATGTGGGGTCCCTCCCCTGGGATGCAGTCCTTGCTGAACTGATCTGGCGTGGGCTGCCCACAGGCAGCAGCTCTTCCAGAACTGCTCCAGATATGGGTCCGTACCACGGGGTCCATTCCTCAGGAGCAAACTGCTCCAACCTGGGTCCTCCATGGGCAGCAGCTCCTGTGTGTGCTCCTCTCCATGGGCTGCAGGTCTGGCCTCAAATCTGCTCTGGCAGAGGTCTCCCACAAGCTGCAGCCTCTGTCAGTGCAGCTCTGCCTGCTCCACCATGGCGCTCCATGGGCTGCAGGGGGACATCCTGCTTCACCATGGTCCTCACCACAGGCCCCAGGGGACTTCTGCTCTGGTGCCTGGTGCACCTCTACCCCTCTTCCTTCCCTGACCTTGGTCACTGCAAGGCTGTTCCTCACAACTCTCACTCTCCCAGCTGCTGTGTGGCACAGCATGTTTTTTTTTTTTTCCTGTCTTAAATATGCTCTCACAGAGGTGCAAACAACATCACTTATTGGCTTGGCTCTGGTCAGCAGTGGGGCCCTTACCAAACATGGGGCAACTTCTAGATCCTTCTCACAGAAACCAGGTCTATGGCCCCCTGCTACCAAAGCCTTGCCACATAAACCCACTACACAGTAAAGGACTGAAATACAGGTTAGAAGTTTGTTTCCATCAACTAAAGGAACTGTTAGAAGCTGGTCTTTATTTAAGTTTTAAAAGTACATTTCTTCCATACTATTTTTTGTCACAGTGAAAACACTTTCACTGAAGTCACTACTGGCAGAGTAAAAGCCAAGAGCATCCTCAAGTTGTAGAAATAGTTAAGTAGTAACTGGGACTGGCATGGTAAAGAGATGTCAAAAGTCTTTCTTTTCAGTTACTCAGAAAAATATTATTAGAAAAAAGGTCCTTCAGAGGAAAGCTGAATTACCATGATCTAATATATTAGATCATAGCATAAGACTTAAGAATTGCTTATGTCAAAATTGCAAATATCACCAAATGAAATTACATGGTTTTATTCAAGTTTTTATTACAAGTTTTATGCAAGCACTTCAAAACATGCACTTCACCTGAAGTCCTGAGTTGAACTCAAGGCGATTGGCAGTGGGAAGACCCCACAAACAGTAAACTAATAAAATAGTAACAATGTTGGTTGTGGCATGCATGGAAGAATGACCTTAAATAGCTCTATGTTATGTAAAAAAATACTATTAAGAATATCAGAGTTAAAACCTGTATTCTCCATCAATCTATTATTCACTTTATTATGAATTGAACTAAAATGTTAACTAAGCTTTTATGAAGTTGGGAAAGTGGAAGAATTTTCTTCTGCATTTATATGCTTTACAGAGATAAGAACACATCACAGTTTAAGCTTTTGTATAAATTTGTATAAAACATTTATTGGGCAGTATACAGCTTTATTAAGACATTATAAACATTCTCTGAACACTTCAGGGGAGGCAAGCAAGAGATGTCATACAATCCTTCAGTCAGAAGACAGTTCCATTAATTTGGTTTAGCTGTGGCCTTTCCGTATAGTACAGTCAGCTCGCTCTAAGGGGGGGGGGGAAATAATTTAGTTCAAGGTACCAAACGGTTCTTATAAAAAAATAGAAAAATCACCATTGCTAAAAGCAAGTAGTGAGCAAGCACTCCCTATTCTCTACCTACAGAGGCGGGACCTTGATATAAAAATAAAGCTTCTAGGTCTAAAAATACAGCTTCTAGGTCTTTATCCTAACTCATTATAGCTGCATTTGAATTAATACCTGCAAGACTATAGTGATTAATATTCCTTAGGCCTAGATAGATACTTACTGCTGCAGATTAATTCATCTAAAAGTCTGTCTTTAAGAAAGTCAGGCACTATATGCAGCAAAGTTCTGTTCCATTTCATTCCGTTTGAAAACAGTTTACTTCCTTGAACCAAAAGTAAGGTAGATAGTATTTCAAATACAGCAGAGAATTATCAGGAGTAGTTCTTACACAACAAGGGACACAGACTAATAGATTGTAACAAGAACTGAAACTTAGCTGTAGCTTTGTAAGTCACTGTGAATGGGATAGAGAATGGCAGCTTGCACCCAGGGAAGGACAGACAACAGAGCAATCTAGAAGGTAGAGCTTATGCTTTTGTTCTCCCCTGGACAGTTACCAAACTGCACATGCTTCTAAGTGTTCTTTTCTACATTATGTATGTGCAGCACTTCTCCCCTCCCCGTTCCTCCCTTACCCTATTTCTCCCTCCAGCCTATGCCAACAAAATCAGGCTTAAACCCCAAAGGATTATGCACTTAGAGCTGACATCTATAACAGTGTCTCACGTGAAAATCTCAGACAAGGTGTTTGAATAATTGCATGTAAAAGCCTACTAGTTTAAGCTTACCACTAAGTTATGAATATGCTGTACTGTATCTTGATTTAGTAGTTGCACATCAATGTTACGAAGGTCTCCACCAGCCATACAGAGGGTCTAAACATGAAGAGAAACAGTTTTAAGATGAAAAAACTACTCTGAAAGTTTCTATTTGCATGGCCTATTTTTCTGAAAGCCATGTGCTTCCTGGCTATGTTGTGGAATTTTAGGAATTGTTCTTTCTTTTGCATAGCAGCATCTCATTTAATGATAATAACAACTATTATTAGTATTACATGATTCACAGATTAGCTACTCTAAGTTGAGAAAACTTTTTAAAAAGAAGTTTGATACCTGTCCATCAGCCAAGGGAATGTTTACAAATGGAACAGTTCTGTGTTGGGGTACTGATCTGCTTCTTAGTAACATGCTTTGAACTCTTCCACTGGTAGGTGCAGTTCTCGAGACAGTCTGTTGTAGTCCAATACTAGAATAAAAGAAAAAAACATTACTTTAAGGTTAACTTCCTATGCTCCGTAGATTTTCACACATGAAATAAATGTATGTCATAGCAAACATACCTAACAAAAAGGCAATCGTGTTTGCCTCTTCCAGTGCTGCCAGAAGCACCACTAGGTAATGTTGTATGTCCATGAAACACTGCAGTAACTTTCTAAGTCCTTGTTACAGGCCAGGGGGCAAGCTGACATTTGGACCTCTCACTAACAAGAATATCCACTCTTCAATATCAACACTGAATAAACAGTTTTGGGAAGAGGAAACTGCATGCCTCTGGGCTTAAGATAAGTCTATTTCAGAGGCAGGTAGTAAGAAATACTGAAGCTGCTAGCTCTGAGGTACAGGGCATGCCTTATGTCATACAAAATAACTGAAGTTCTTTCTTGATACAATTGTTTATACTCCACAAAAATGTAAGATTTGATTATCTTCTGCATGGCAACAAGTCTGACATTTATAGTAAGCCAAGGTGAAATGGTGAAAGGTGCTGGTTCCATGACCCACTTAACTATCAAGCTTCTCCTCTCTCTCCACCCACCGCAATCTGGTGACTTCTGCCAAAACAGAACTCTGTAGTATATGGAGAACGGTAACTGAAAATCTGGATGGTTCAATGAGGGAAGAACTGATGGTCAGTTTATTTTTAAACACAGGCATGCATATTGGTCACATTTCAATCAAGCTTATGCTCTGAGAGGTAGTCTAAGCTGTAAACTATATCTTTAAAGAACGGTAGATGGGAATAGAAATTAGATTATAAATACATGTTTTGGTTTGTGTTTTTGTTTTTTTTTTTTGTAAATGTGGGTGTTAATTGGCTCAGTTACAACACTGCATCCTGTACCTTCATGAAAACCTAAGTAAACACCCACACTCAAAGCAGATGTGACTGGTTCACATCCTCACTACCAAAGTTAATGGCAGACCATAAAGATCTAGTAAATCTAGAATAATGATTAATTAGTATCTAGATTTATATTCATTTAGGTGTACAGTGTCTTGATACTCCTTACCTTTTAGATGTCTTTGGCGTGGCTTTTAAATTTGTAGCACTGCAATCAGAGGCAACAGTCTTAACAGCCTCAGAAGAGTGAACAGACCTGAAAAAGAATTAAAGTAGTGATTTGTTTCTTGGTTCGTTTTAATTTCCTCATCTATTTCTAGTTTAGCTTGGATGAAGATAGGTGGTGAATTAGAGAACGTTAAAGTGTTCCATGATATATCTAGTTATATGTAAGTGAAAAAGCCCTCCTGAAGTAGACATATTAAAACCTAATGCCATAGGGAAATGAAAGGATTAGTTATATTAGTAGGTAAGGGAGGGCTGCAGTAGCTGACTTGGGGATAATTAAGGGATCACCCAGAACTTTGTGTGAAAAAGTCTCTTGGCAAGTTCCTTTTTCAGCAGGATTTAATTTTACACGTTCTTAGGACGTTTGTTCTGTGTGGTTGGCCTGAATATAGAGAATAATTTCTTTCCAATTTTGGGTTTTAACTCCATTCACAGAAATTTGAATGACAGCAATTTACTTCACAAGCTCCTTTTGCCCCCTTTTCCCATCCACATTTTGAAGACACTGTAAAGGCATGGTTTTGGACCAATGTTATTGTACTTGAATAAACACAGTCTTCAAAAACTGAAAAGCTAGACTTCCCCAGGCAAAGTGGCCTTCTGTATTTCAATTTCATCAAGCCAAAAATTCTATAATCCCAATTCAAGGAAATAATGTAAATAGGGCTAAGACTATCTAATTTCTTTTAGGCACCTGGATACATTATTTCAATTGTCTTTCTGAATACAATTTGAACGTATCAAAATAAGTGCCAGTGGGTTCAAGTATATATGCCAGAGGTAGAACAGGAACATCTCAAAGAACTTTTTCATGCAGATACCCACTGTTTTTTTATTTATTTTTAACTCATTAGATCTTATAGTGAGACTTGAATTTGGTCCATCATAGTATTATCTTGAAGGTGTTTTTGCAAGTGTCTATTTCCCCACTAATGACAACTTCCTTTCAGCTATGTTACACAACAGTTTATTACTCATAACAAGAAGCAACAAAGATGTTTCCCTTACGCACTCTGTTCCACTAGGTATTTTGTTTGGAAAGCTGTACTGATAACTTTTCGCAACTGTGCACTGTTCAGTGAGCAAGATCTTTTTGCCAGCTAGAGGTACTTTCTTGTTTAAGGTTCACATCGCTACAATACATCTGATACAGGTTATTAAAGGCATCTGGATCGGATTTATTTTTATCAGGCTCAAATCTCAGCTACTTTATGTGAATATAATTCTATTCAGTATTTATTAGTTCAAGTAAGTTACACAAGTTATAAAAGGCAAGACTTACCTAGAAATAGGGTTCAGTTTGCTATTTAAACCAGAGCCCAATGAAACCAGTGACTTTGTTCTGCATACCTGAAAGTGTGCATATTAGACTGCAGTTAACAGAAGTGGCATTCTAAGGCAACACAATAGATATTTCCAGGGAAGAATACTGTAGGAATTCACTGTTTAAAAAGAAGTTAAGCCCTATAGTGCTGCCTTTTACATATATTTAAAATGGCAGGTATGCATTCTAAAACAAGAGATTTTTTTAAAATGTCAAACCATGTTTGTTCATACTGAAGTTCAGTACAAACAACAGCCTTTCTAACATACACCCTTCCAACTTGTAGCCTTCTTATAATGAATGCCTGTAACTCCACATATAATCTTTTTGCCTTTGTTGAGTCATCATCTTTACACTTACATCAGTGTCTGGCTGAGGCACTGCACAGAAGGACTGAGGTGGTAAAATTAATACACCTTTGCTGTTTGTTTTGGAGAGCAATGTGGATAAAGTCATACAAACATAGAAAAACATTTATTCTAATACAAGGTTCAGTAACTAGAAAAAGTTTCAACAAAACACGATTCCTCAAACCATCAAGACTTCAAAAATCAAGAGAGAATGACTACTTCAGTACTTGAAAGTCTGAATGAATTACTGAAAGTGCAGATCCCGTATTTTATTATGAAGTTAACACACTATGCAGTTTAGCCTGGCTTAACTTACTTTAAATTGAATTTGAAGCAATTGACTTTTCAAACGAACAAGCAACAGGTCATTTGCCTGCCTGGTTATGGACCTAGCAGGGTTCATAGCAGGTCTGATTAGACCCTTATGTTGTTTATTTAGGACAAACTTACTTTTTTAGATATTTTCTTTGCAGAAGTATGCTTGGCATCTTCATATTCAACAATTGTAGTTACCTTAACTGGAAATATATTAGAAAGACGAGGAAAATAAAGATCTCATGAAGATCATAAAACACCATTTTTTTTTCCTTTAATGCTATTTATCCAGAGTTATGTATCAATTCTGTTATTTGATGGTCATTTGCCTGGGACAGAGTTCAAAGCAAATTGTGTGTTTGTCACAGACATGGTGACGCACTGGATAGTTAAAAGGCACTAGATAACCCTTTAACCCCCAGATAAAATTGAACTGCATTTCAGTGGTAGTGTCCTTCTTATCACAGTTCGGAGTACAAAGAGGAATGGTACTTTCCTTGCAAGCTTCAGGTCAAAGCAGAATCTATGAGATAACATGGCAACATTCCCAGCTCCTCTGCTATACTGTGATGCACTGACAAGTCACTTAAATCTGTCTCTTCTCACTATTTTCAGTGATAAATCCAAAGAGTGGGAAACTCTCATGTTTTCAAATACCTGAACAGTAGCATAGCTCATGATCCTCTGCACCAAAAACTGGTGGGACCTGTATGTTATATTTCTAGCTACACACTTTACCCTTTTATATTCTCCAGGCTTAACATTTGCAAATATTCAGTTGAAACCACTAAAATCACACAAAAATTAAGAGCAAAAATATGTATTAGTAGAGTGACTTGCCTTTTTTGCTGTTGGTCCTCGTCAGTTTGGGATTTGGTACATCTTCTAGAGAAGAGTCACTCTACAAAATGTTTATCCAACAAAGAGGTCAACAGTTTTTACCCAGCAAATGCATATTATCTTACAGAAGGCAGTGAAACAAAGGGGCATAGAAGTAAGTGACAGAAGTAGGATTGGCTAAATGCCAGCTTGTTTTTCAGGAACATCCGGATTGCTGCCTACAGATGATCCTAAATCTCTAGGTAGTGTTCATAACCGCACCATGCCTGGCTGCATAGCCTTTTCATCTCATCTTCTTTTTAAACATATAGCCAAACAAAATCATTTGCCTGAAATCTTTACAGTAGGAAAAAAAGATCTCTAGTCTGCAAGGTGTGATACACTTACCACTGCAGCAGCAAGAACCACTTCCTCCCTTCCTTGCAAATCTGTAACACAAGCAAGTATAACCTGTTCATATACTATTTCTTGCATAATTGTTATCTGCAAGTTCTTATCTTACAGACTGTGAAACTGAATAAGTAATTCCAGATTGCAGTTGCTTAAATAGATAATCTTAGGTAACAAGTTCTTTAGGATAGTCAGTTCACTAAACAATAATAAAGAAAAATCTTCGGCTACTTCAGTACATTTAATCTTTAAAAGTATACTAAGCTTAGTCACACAGTATATAGCCTGACTTCAGAGAACAATTTTTTTTTAAAAAAAAGCATTGCACTGCTGAAAGCCAATGCTTTTAGGTAGAAGCTTTCAAGAAAGGCATTCGAATGTGCGTTCAGCGCAAAGGCTTACAGTAAGTTCAAGGTCTACAAGAGTCATAGGTTTGATCTTTGTGTTGCCCCTGCAACTTCAGCTGCAAGGAAGATTCCAAAAACATCAGTTCTCAGCAGAATATACATCTGATGCTGAGTGTCCACCACAGCTTAAAATGCTGCATAAAAATGAGGTTAAAATTAAAGTTGTTCATGCATCACCACCCATAAACACTACGTGAGAAAAGCTCAATAGTCAAGGACTTCAGATTAACAGAAAGACAAAACAATCTCTGGGGCTAGGATGAACATGTTCAGATGAAAAGCAGTTCTTAAGTTTTTAAGCACAGACACTACTAAAAACTTGTAATCACTCCTTGCCTCTTCAGGCTCTAAGTAAGATGACTTAAGAGCACAAGAAAAAGACGACTTCAGACCAAACTGTTGCCTACTAATTCTACACCCTGCGTTACACAGATCAGTCTACCTGAATGAGAGTATTGACTGGTCACCTGCAATGTAACACTGCTGCTTAAAATATTCAGCAGGCAAAGAAACCTTTTTCATAAAAGTCCCCCAGCTTGCAGCTTTTTCTCACATTAGTCAAGGGCACACATAGAAGTTCTGATGTCTGATTTCCTCACAAATACCAAGTGCTTTGATCACACATACTTACTAAGCAAGTCTTTTCTTTTCATTTTTCTGATGGCAAGTGGTATCTTCAGCAACTCCACTGTGAACGCCTTCTCAGCTGTTTGCAAGAGCGCATCAAGCTCTTTCTTCATTTCCCGGATGCTTTCCTTAGCTTTAAAACAAAACCGGCTTTTATTGCCACGCGTGTTAAATATTTCCGAGTAAAATCACTGCTGGATCACATAAAACAACTTCATGTTTTCGATAGGGTGATTTGACTTGGAGTCAAAGCGATTTGCAAGCAAGCCTCCAGTTCAGGCAGCTCCACGCAGCTGCACCTGTTTGCGAGCGGATCGATGAAACACTGACATCTGTAACACCAGAGCAGGTTACCCTCTTGCCCACCTTCTAAGGAGAAGCGTGGCAGCACCGCGGGCGGCGCAGAGACGTTTTCAGGGCACACCGGCCACCGACGAGCACCCCGACACCACGAACGCCTCAGGCCGGCACCGGGGGAAGGCGCCCAGGCCGCGGGGCCCCTCAGCAGCCCCGGGCCCCCGCCCCCGCCGCCAGGGCGGCCCCTCACGGAGCGGCGGCGCCCGCGGGGGCCGCTGCTGGGACTCTGAGCTCTGCCCCCCCGGCCCCGGCCCTACCCTGCTGCTCGAAGTCTCTGAGGAAGAGCGCGGTGCGCTGGGCCTTCTTCTCCTGGGAGAGCGCCCCGCGGTCGGGCTCCACGCCCGAGTCGGTGCTGCGCCGTTTGACCGGGGGCTTCCTCACGGGCATGGCTGCGACCACCCAGGGACAAACGAGCGGCTCCTGACCCCGGGAGCTTTCCGAAGCGCGGGGGCTTCTCCCCACCTGCCTCCCCCCGCTCCGCCCCGGGGCCGAGGCGGGCACGCCCTGGGGGCGGCCGTAACGGGCGGCCCCGGTCCCCGACACGGGCTGGCGGCTGGGAGGGCGCGGGGCGGCCCGGGGCCGGGGGCTGGAAGCACCGGGAGGCCATGGCCGGCCTCGTCGGGAGGGAGAGGGGAGGCGGCGAGGACGTCCCGGGGAGCCCCGGGGCCAGGCACGGCCAGAGAGGCGCAGCGGGCTGCCGCGTCCTGCCAGGAGCCGAGCGCGGCAGGTGGGCGGGTTAGGCGCGCACGGGCGCTTTCTCCTGGTGGAGAAAAATGAGAAATTCCTCCTAAAATACGCTTCTATGAATTGCTCTGAAGCAGGCGCTGCTGGCCGCTGCACCGGAGGAGCAGCGGTAGCGCCGACGGCCGCTTTCGTCCGGCGGGGTGAGTCGTACCCGGCGCCGGGCTGCGGGGTGCTGGTGGTACTGGTGGTACTGGAGGTGGTGGTCCTGACGGTACTGGTAGTGCTGGAGGCCGTACTGGTACTGCTGGTACCTCTGGTGGCGGTGCGGCTGCCAGGGGCGGGCGCTGGGAAGCCGCGGCCCCGTTCCTCGTTATTTCACTGCTCGTCCTGCCACAAGGCGTTATGCAAATCCCTACAGTTTGTGTAAGCTCTGACCGGGTGAGAGGAGAAAAATGTAATGGTGTGGAGCGTCAAGGATACACACAGTACTGAATGCATTAAAATATTCAAAGGTATATTCTTAAAAATGTAATTCCTTGTAGAAATGTGTGACTTTATATGAATTCAAATAATAATAATAATAAAAAACACACCAGAGGTTTGAGTATTTTAGGTTTTATACAAATAATCTAACCTGTATTCTTTATTGATTGAGGACCTGCATTAAAAGGAATTTAGATAATGTTGTAAAACACTAGGGTTTTCTTCATACAGTGTACACAATTCATGTTGTAAGCTCTCCGAAGTTAGTAGGTTCTTCAACTCTTCTTACGACTGGCACAACCTCAGGATCTACTGAGCCAGATGGGACGGACTACATCACTCAAACAAACCTGTGAACTCAGACTGACAACTCGTAGTATCATTTTAGATCAGACCATGTTCTTGTTTGTAAAGCAAACAACCCCACCACAATGCCCCCAAATAAGTGCCCCCAAGTAGATGCTTCAGCTCCAGAAAACACTCCAATACCTGACATAAACAAGGATATAGCCAGCTTTTGCTTTTGTTTTAGTGGTGCAGTTATACACACAAGCAGGACTAGCTTCCCTTTCCCTAAACTGTATTTTCTTTTGAATTACCAAACATCGCTAAAGATATTCTGAGGTATCACTGCAAAAAAAGACAAGATCATCTTGCTCGGTATGTTTAATCTCATACAAACCATGTAATAAGATTTAAAAAAAAAAAAAATACCAAACAATCCCCTCACCAAACCTTTCAGGCCACAATTGTTCAGTCTTAGTCAAGACTGATCCTCTCTATGAGGAAATAAATCTGTTTTGCTTAACTCCTGGTTACAACTCCTTAAAGAAAAATATTTGATTAATTATGAGTATGTCTAAGATCATCTGTATGTTCAATTCTGCATTGGTGAGGAATAGTTTTGTGACAAGTCCATCAAATTTCTAATCCGTAAATTGGAGCGATGCATAAATCAATGGTCTAATACATGGATTAAAGTAAATACTATTTCCAACATGAAGTTAAATGCTTCAAATAGTGCAATCCAGGAAATCTTGTTTCAGTAACATAGGAAATGGAGAACTATTGCTCTTTCTTCTTTTCTTTTCTTTTTTTCTTTTTTTTTTTTTTAAACATGTGCTTTATTGTTTGGAATTCTCATACATCTAAAGTACCATTATAAGGAGCACCTGTAGGAAAATCAAACCTAGAAGCATGCACTTGAAAGTAAGGATTGTCTGTTATTAATCAAATATTTCATAGACATTGAAAATAAACCTCCTTTCTTAGCTTTACAGGATTGACCCACAAAATGCACATCTACCTTATCACAGTACATACAAATATTGTGGATGGACAATAGAAATCACCACTCTTCCATATGAGATGCATCAAGAACAAAGCGTTATTTCTTATAATGTCAGAAACATAAAAGGCACCATAATAGAATGTTAAAAACAAAACAAAACAACAACAACAACAAAAAAAACAACGCTTCAGTTTATGCCATTATATTTTGGTTTAAAAGTGTAAGAATTGTGGTCCTGACGTAAAACAAAAAGCCTTTGACACCTGTAAAGTATCATTAGAAACTTGTAAACCTTTACATTTTTCCAGAAGTATCAGGTGCAAATGCAAGGCAAATATAAAATCTATCGACTTATTAAATTACAAATACTACCCCAATGAAAAAGCTGTAGTTACAAAAATATAAAAAATATTCTAACTCCCATTGTTAGATTTTAGTTTCAATCTACAAGTTTCAATCTACAAGTCGAAAGCCAGATCTGATTTAGACACATTTCTAGACTAGGAAAGCGCTGTTTGTCATATTTTTAAATCAATGTTCTAACCTCTTACTACAGTTTTGCTTTATAAATTTGTTTTATTAGTGCATGTTAAGGATGCCAAGGGGAGAGTGCTAACAGATAAAAGCTTGCATTTATCAATGGATAGTAGCAATGTGAGTGTTCCCTGTCTGCTGTCCTCCCAGAAATCATTTCACCCATCACAGATGAAAGTAAATTTTTTTGTGAAATGTTTTTTCCCCAAGCTTCCATACATACATACTTTGTGTAGCAGCATGTGATTTTCATTTTTGAACCTGTGTCCACTGGTAGACGATTGAGAAGTGCTAAGTTTTTTCTCACAACCTTCTGTGAGGAGCAGTGAGAAGTATACCAACTGCCAATGCTACGTCATAGCCTAGCAGCTGCTGTAGCAAGGACAATTATTGTCAACACCTCTGTCTTCTACATGGTTTGGCACATCCTTTATCCATATCTTGATTCTCTAGCCCTTGGCTTTAGTATTACCTGGATCAGCATAGGATGCTGAAGCAGCTACAAAGGCAGCCTAACAAAGTGCTGGTAGACATTAAAATGAATTTACTTTAATCATTTAATGACTAGATGAAATGGGATATTCTTAATGAATAAACTCCATGAAATGCTGAGCCTAAGCCTGACAAATGTTAATGCTTTCATGGCTGAATACTGGAAGGAAGCTATGTTTCTTCAGTACTTTACCAGTGCTAGCAGAAGGCATCCAGCTTCCAACTCTAGGCAAACTGAAGCCTTCTTTCTCTGTTTTAGTGGAACTAGCATGGATTAGTGGAGTAATACAGCTGTACTCCTAGATGATTACTTGATTTAGCTGTGTTTTAATAAGAGTACAACAGTATATGAAGAAGAAGCTAATATTCCTCATTATGTTTCAGTTTCATACAAATAGGGTTCAAACAGACACCATATTCACTCCTGTGATCAAAACTGTATATTCACTCTGATTATGCTGTGATGGCAGGATTTCTTTTTAACAGAAGTTCAAAGGTATCTACATACATCTGCCAGTGATTTTTTTTAAATAAGCATGCTGTACCTACACGTTTAATCAGATCCAGAGAACACTTCATACTTAAAAACAAAAAAAGAAAAATCCAGTACCTTGTAGTACCTTGCAGTAGGCTTCTGAATTTTTGTTTAGAATTTTAAGATGGGAATCATGTTCCTAGCTAAACAATTGCTCCGAGCATTTCTGTCTTATAAAAACAACAACAACAACAACAACAAAAACACCTCCCCAAAAAACAGTAGTAGATGTCATGACCAACTCCTTTCCCCAGCCTGTTGAGTCAAAAGTTCAAGAATGTAACTTCCAATCAAGGCACAAAATCATTTACTGACTCCTTCTTCCACCGTTCTCTTCTCATTTTCCCCTTCCTCTTGAAAGAAAAAAAAAAAAAGTTGGTGTAACAATGTCGTATATTAACAGACATTAAATTCAATTCAGTAAGTCTTAGCTGTATCTGAAATAAGTTCTGTCTATTTTGAATTTAGTTTAATTAGATGAACAGCACATTTTCAGCAGATTCTTGTTCATTTTCTGCGTTCACCTTGAAGTGGAGGGGATGGAGGAAAAAGCCACAGCAGTTTCATGCATATTTTTCAAGAAACTTTATGTGGAAGTCTTTCATTTTCTCCAGTAGGATCTTCAGCTTTTCTATTGGAGGAAGTATGGTCATTCTGAAAAATAATATTTAGAAGAAAAAATATATATCCAACATTGTCTTCAGAACAAACTGATGTGTAATCTTGACACAGATGTTGACTTATCTCAGGGCAATGCTAGTAATATGTAAATCTAAATATCTGTTTTGATGTGGTGCTCTATTTTTTTGCATTTTTATTTTTATGCTTTAATCAAATATTAAACTGGAGCAATTAGATTCCATTGGTTAATGTATAGGAATTACAGAACTTTTATTTTTTTTGCCGAGTGATACAAAACATTATCAGGAAGAAAAATCAGTGAGTCAGTTTCCATTTTGGTGGCAGTTATGTCAAATACTTTTTTGTTTAGTATGAAGGGCTGGTGATTATGAGTAGATGTACATTTCTTTCTGAATTGAAAATTTAAATACAATTTAAACAATGTAACATCCCACACTGCATGTTTAAGTCCCCCTTTTCCTTCAGCATAATCTGAAGATCACATTGAGTTATCAGCCTGTACACAAGAATTACAGAGGAAAAAAAACAAACAAACATTTTTCTACACATGTACAGGGATGGACTTGCAACAGCTTTTCCCTGGAGCTGCATGCACCCGGACATCTAACTCAGCTCTCTGTACTGCTGAGCTTGCATAGCTAATGGTACTCTCTGTTACATTGCTTCAGACCAAACAAGACTAAATTCCATGATAAACTGCAGCTATCCGTGGCTTGATTCTAATAAAATGTTGTTTATTGGAAGCAAGAGCAATGGACTCTATATTCAGTTTTGGTATTAAAAGATGTAGTCCAATTTCTTGTTTCAGTAAACAAAGTAATTCAGTGTGTGTAGAGCAGATTTATAGGGGAAGGTACTGCATCTTTCACATGATTTCTCCATATTGAAACACTGTTTAATTCCCCTCCGCTTATTAATGCCTTAGCCGACTTTAAAGCTTAGAGTATAAGCTACTAATTATTGTTTTTATTTGTGGAGAAGACATTTCCAATGTCAGCGTATAAAAATAGAATAAAGCTATATCAGCAAGCTGGGAAAACACTGTAAAAACCCAAACAGCTCATCTAGCAGATCAGGTCTGTTCAACAGAAAATGTCAGTAGAGTGAGACGACATCAATGTAAATAAGATTCCTTATATTTAGTCAGAAAATAAAGTATTGGGATGGTACTTAGTTTATTACAGTTCATTTGATTTTAAATCAACAGAAACTGTACCTGAAATGGTAGCTCCCTTCTCTTTGGCCAAATCCACTTCCAGGTACAACACAAATTCCAGTCTCTTCCAGAAGTTTCATGCAATATAGCATGTCGGGTGCCATTTTATGAGCCTAGTGGAGTGGATGCTTTGGAATTAATGAAGTCAAAATATTCCAAATAACTATAACTCATTTAATGACTTTTTTTTTCCCTGAAACCTTGTCTTGCATTGTTAGTTCCTATTTTAACTATTACTAAATACGTGAAGAACAATTCCTAATTATACAGTTCACACTTAATTAAAAAACGGTAATTCATGGAGGAGCAAGGGTAAAGAACCTACATAAAACACTTGCTTTGAAAGAAAGCTTCTAGATAATTTTGTTTTACTCCTTGACTGGCTTGTAGCTTTTTGTCAAAAGTCTCAAAATCGTATTTACAAAAATCTAAGCTACTGACATTTGACAAAATGAAATTAGAGCGGTGTGTTCCAGTTCTGTTAGCAGTTACTATTTTTTCCCTTGAATTATCTGCTGACTAGAAAGTCCCCTGATTAATAACTATGGAAGTTCTTACATACATGCAGGTTATACACCTTGTCACAGAATCAGCAGAAAGAGCCCTGTTTTTGCCCTCAGCTACGTACTTATAATTCCCTTTAAAAAATGTATGTTACATATTGGGTAATAGAGCTCCAGCTAGGAACAAGACTTGTCATTTAGTGATATAATTGACTGACCCCAATGAGGGGAAAAAAAAAAAAGAAAAAAAAAAAGAAAAAAAAGCAATTGTGCAGAACTAAAATTGGTAAGACAACCTCCCTCTCTCTTTCCTATGCTTGCTGAATGTGGCTTCTTTACAGGGTCAGTAGTGTTCAGCTGGTCACAGTCCCAGGCACATAACCTGGCCCAACCTAGCCTGGGCAGGGGCAGCAATCTGGAATGTGCATGAGTCCAGCTACTTGTCTGTCCTGTGACTTTATTTAACACTACCCTCCCTGGTTAGCATTCTCAACCTGGATGTCTTACAAGCGTAGAGAAATGCTCTGTTTATTTTTTAAGTAAAGGTCGTGTTACATTTAAGATCATACATAGCCAATGAAGTCCTTTTTTTTACATGGCCTTACTCTACCTCTGGAATAAAAGTCCATCGTTAAAAGTAGCAGGCATAAGCATGTGAAGGTTAAAATGGACTGGAAAAAATGGATGACTGACCTTTGCCTCCTCAATGGCTTTGGCAGGGATAAAGATCCGTGGGAAAGCATACATAGCTCCTTGAAGTGGATTGCAGTGAACTCCTGGTACCTTGTTAAACATGTCTTCTGTCAGTTTTGCTTTTTTGGCAAGATTGTTCAAAACAGACTCCTTCTCCTGTTTAAAAGGAAGGTGTTCAGTTTGGCATATTTGAAGTGGCAGCAAAAATGCTAGAGAAAAAAGGGATGCTTCAAGGAGCCTACCCAGAATTAAGCATTTCTAGGACTCTGCTGAGCTTTCAGAACAAGTGATGCTCCTAAATCCAGTCTTACTTTTACAGCCAGCAATGCAAAAAAAGGCATTAGCAAGACATAACTATGAAGTGTTATAGATAGACAAAAACCTGCTCAAACCTCTATCTGCATGTCCTGTTCTTCCTTCTAAGCGTCCACCCTTGGCTATTTTCAGAGACCATGTTACCTGAACCTTTGGTCTGACTCAATACTGTAATTTATTAAGCCATATTTTGTTTCATTTGTACAGGTGAAAAAATATATGTATACTTTAACACAGAATGCCATATAGTTCAGTGTATAAAGGGATACCTAAGAACCAGGCTGAGTTTATAACTCTGTTTGAACTTATATTCCTCTTTAGATTTAGTAAAAGCAAATATATATATGTATTTTTTTCTTATGCTAAACACAGAAGAAAAGTTGAACTTAGCAGCAGAAGAGGTGATTTAATAATGTCTTCTTAGCTTTCCTTTGGCTCCTAAGCAAAAGAACCATAAAAGGAATAAAAAATATTTTTAAGGTAGATATATTCAGTTAATATAAAAACAAACAAAAAAACAACTGCATAGTTCTGTAAAATGAAGAAAAAGGCCTGGTCTCTATGCATATTTTGAGTTCACGGTGCACAGGATAGGTTTAGGAAATGTACAACAGAATAAGCATGTTATCACTGACCTTTATGAACTGTGAATAGGATTCTTCTCCAGGTACTGGAGGATTAACTACAATATCCATTGCTGCTTGTCCTGAGACTGGAGAACAAATGCGAACAGAAAGCAGCTTAACAAGCTGTCCTTTCATTTCTGGGTGCAAGTTAATGACCTCCATATAACCTCCTCTGTAGCCACATCTATGGAGTGAACAGAAAAGATCAGTTGGCCCCAAGTGTATATATGCACTTTTATATGTGTGTGTGTATGTATATATATATATACATACCTATATATAAAAAACACCTATATAAAAAAAATACTGGAAAAGCGATGAAAATAATTGCAAAAGTGGCAAGAGAGTTAAGATCTTGCAATATGTAACACACGGGTGTTGAAACAGCTGCTATAGTCATTGTTCTAAGATGGCACTAAATACCATGCCATTAAGCTCTAGTATCCCATACAGGGAAAATAGCGTACATGTGGCTTCCCTGTTGGACAAGTTAACTATTAACATGGACTGTTTTCTCTTCAGAACAAGCACATACAGCTGTCACAGAATGCATTTAATCAGAACATTCTTTTTGTTCCATCTCTTCCTCTCCAAAACAACCAAACCCAAACAATTGTAATATTAAATGTCCTAGTGACATTAAATGTACTTAAGCTGTTCTGTTGGATTTTGGAGAGCCTCTTTTCCTTTATCACAGGTTTAGGACTGTAGGATTTCAGCTTTGTGGAACAGAGGCATTCGGTGTCTGAAATAAATACATTCATAATGTTGAACTATTCAGTACATTGAAAACCACAGGGCTAATTCATCACAGCTTAAATGTTTGTTTTCTTTTTCTTAACATTTTTTTAAATTAAAATCAGTAGAAGACACTGGATTACCTTCAGGTCACTAATGAAAAATGTCTGTCCAATCAGATTAACAGGGGAGGTGAAAAATTAAATTAAAAATTAAAATTAAAATGTTAAATGAAAACAGACTTACTCGCCCATGTATCCCTTAGATGTAGAGTGAAAAGAGGCCAGTTCAACATTGTTATAGTACTCAGGTCCCATCTCATACAGAATCTTTTTGAAGGAATGAAACTGGCATCCTTCAGAGTACACATTGTCCTGGTAAACCTGAACAGTCAGAAGACATTAATGTACTCTGTTCCTCCAGCTAACGATAAAAGACGGCCTTTTAGAGAGCCAGATCTGAACTGAAGAAACAGTTGTTACACTTGAAACTTAAGCCTTTAGAGGACACAAGGTTCTTTGTTAAGTAATAGTTACTGTAATGATGTGTTTTATCTCACGTAGCCATACTTAATAGTTTAGCCTTTGGAAAAACATTGAACTTCTTTATATAATTTACCCTTGACTTGTACATTTAAATTGATTTTCCTTCTGTTGCTTTCATTTTAAGTGCTCTGAAAATCACACAGGTTTTTAGGTCAGTTCTAGCAAAGTCTCTTCCTCGTGTTTCCTGCTTGTGTCCCCTACACTTTCTCTCTAGTTCAAATCCAGATCGAGCCACCTTTCATTAACCCCCCAATATTAATAATCTCATATGTTTGTCCATGTCTTTATATGATAATAGAGAATCTGTTCTTTAAAATGCACCACTACCACATATGGAACAAAGTTACATTTTTTATGCTTACTCTTAGCTCTGCTTTTGAGGGAACAGAATACACCCTTACCTCATCAGCCAGAAGAAAAAGTTTCTCTTCCCAAGCAAAGTGTATCACATCTTCAATGCACTTTCTGCTTTGCACCTGTCCTATAGTTTGATTTTTAAAGCAAGAAAAATAAAGTTAGTGGAGCATACAGACAAATCTTTTAGTGCAGACCTACTTAGACAACTACCTTTTCAATAAGATGCTCCTCTGTCTCAGAAAAGGGCTGTTGAATTTTAGAATACAATTCACTAAGTCTGAAATCAAGGAACATTTTTAGAGGTGTTATGGTTCAAGGCAACTTAGTCCATCCCAAACAAAGGAAGCATGAGCATCAGTAATTTACTAACAGTAGTCTGTGTATAAGTGATCATTTGAAATCCTCACATGTGTAATGATTGAACAGGTTATTTCACAATGCAGTTTAAGCACAAGTTTGACAGATAATTGCAAGGAGATGAATTATTGTGTTCCTGTTTGTGAGCCAAGCCACAGTAATTGACACTGTGCCTTCCTGACTCAAGTAAGATGTATTGACTCAAGCCAACTTTCTGCAGTGAGCTATGAATATATACACATAGATTTTTACTGCAGTTCACCTGACAAGCAACATAAAGACCACTTACGACTGTTTACAGTCATTTAATTTTATTTGTTACCTTCCATCCCCAAGCCACTAATAGTAATGCAAAATAATGTTAATAAACATGATGTGTATAATGATAACTGACAATTGTCTCGTCCTAGTAGTCTCAAATAGGTTGAAGAAAATGAATCTTATTTGAAAGTTTGATTTCTTTTAGCTTGGTGAAGGAGCCCTGGTCCTTCTGTATTTGTCACACTATTTTCACAAGTGTTCCACTTGATCCCATGGAAGCCTTAGGATTTCTGCAGGAATATTGCTGAGATAGGAATCTTCCCACTGAGTCCAGCTCATGCAAGAATAGCTGCAACTTCACAGCTCAAACAAATCTGGAACAGTGCAAGCTAGTTTCTCACTAAGCAACCTCAACTGTGCAAAGAAAGAAATCTTTCCAAGAGGGGCAGTGCTTGCCACTGAGTTCAGAGTCATCTGCAGTCATTGCCTTACAGGCATCTTAGAGACGAGATCCTTGATACAGACCAAAAGTGACTGAAAGTCATTCCCCAAGACTGTAGAAGTTAAATGGAAGCAATGACTTCAGATGTGATGCAGTGAAGTGAACCTGCTCCCTTCTCTCTCCCCAAGTTGCTGGAATTCCATGATACCAAAAAGAAGTTTCTGAAAGTATGCTGTACCATCCTACATAAAGTACTGATCTCTAGAGCTCAGCTTTAAATATTTGATACGTATTTTGGATTTGCCTGCAATGTCAAATGAATGAAAGAGAAACAAAAAATGTATTAGAAAAACATCAATACAAACATCAATACAAGAAAACCACTACAGACCTGTGGGATTTCCTGGGTTGATGATGCAGAGGACTTTTGGATGGCAATATGCCTTAGCTTCATTCAAGGAGCGGCGAAGTTCATTCACATCTAGAGACCAGCAATTTTCTTCATCCAAATAGTAGTTCACCTGGATGGCACCGAGTTCAGATATGGCTGCTGAATATAAGGGATACTGTGGTATAGGGATCATCACTCCTGTTCGGGATTTTCCACCTCCTGAGACCAGGATCTTTAGAATTGTCTGGGGAAAAAGTAGGAAAAAAAAAGTCCTAAGTCAGAATTATTAGTATACTCTAGAATATGTTGTTGATCTTTCTTCTTAAAAGAATCTAGAGTTAAGATAGATTTCTAAAAGCTGACGGTCCTTTCCTTGCATCAAAGAGTGTGTTTTTTTTTCAAGTTAAGTTACTGACTGGGTAAGAATGGTCTAACTGAGCTTCAGAGAATTCCTCTGCATGTCACAGCTCCTGAACATGATGTCTGATCAACTTCAAAATGTAGAAAAAAAAAATTCTGAGCACAAGGCTAGAGGGAAACTTGGAAAAAGGAATATCTAGATCATGAGTATATGTTTGTTTTTGTTTTTGTTTTTGTTTTTTACTGTGCTCAATTACAGTTAGAAGCAAAGAAGCCTCAGCTAGTTGTTGCTCATTGCCTTCCACTCGTATTGTCCCAGTGAACACAAGAGGCCAAGAAATAAAACCAAAAATTAGCACTGGGGCACATGGAGGTTCTCCTTTGTAATGGGAGACCTGTTTCAGATTAGGAGCAAAAGTGGCCAGGTGGCACCAAAGCTAGAGACTGGCATTATGCTTTCATGTTCAAGAAATACGAGAGAGCAAAAGTCTGCATATCTTAGGATGCATTATATGCACATCTTATGCATTATATGTAATTTATGCCCAGAAAACACAGGCAGAAATGGAATGCTTGTGCTAAGATAAGTCCAGAGGATTTACCTGTTCCCAACAGCTGTGTGTCTGTGTAGGCTTTTTATGTGTGAATTAGATAAAAGAGTACGTTTGGTGTGGGCAGGGGAAAGATTTCTTGCCTTTAGAATCCATGGAGAACTGAAGTACAGGTACAATCAGAGCAGGCATCATTACCAACATGTTATTATAGTGTAAAAACAGAAATAGCACTTCAGATGTAACAGCAGTACCCTTTAAGTTTCCCAAGGTTCTGGAACAAAATCTGCCTTTCTGTGCCTCTCATCACATACTCACTCAGTTGCTAAGCTAATGATTTATAATCAACATCATTTTATACCCACCACTAGTTTAAAAATACCGAGCATCCAACAAATGTAATCAGGAATTAAATGCAAAATTTAAAATAAAGTCTTCAATACTCTGTGTCCCCCATGTTATGGAACAATGGTTGTTCTGTCCTTGGAAGTTCCAAATAATGAGACTCTTTGTACTGCTGACATTTTACCGATGGCAAAATCAAACAAGCATGGTACGGATTTGATGCGCTATGCCAGCTACAAGCTGCCAGTATAACACTCGGCATTGGAAACTAGAAAGCCAATTCTCTAAAGTCATGAGGAGAGCTGTTTATGTCTGAACATTGCCAGTCTGAACTCTGCCACTAGATGTCATTTAAAAACAACAGCAAGCTTTAACAAACAAGTCTGCCTTAAATAAATATATAAATAGATAAATAAATAAATAAGGCAAAGAATTATTGGTTGATGTAATATCAGCAAACGTGCCTGTGTAAAGTAAAAGTCTAACAGAGACAGTTATTTCTCTTAAATGATTACCATCTTTGAACATTGGTTGAAGCCAACACCTAATTTCTCCCAAAGATAGCTATTGAAATGGATCTTTGAGATTTTCACTGGCATTAATCTGCACTAGCAGAGTGTTTATTAGGAAGAAGAGCTCCCAAGACTTCTCACCTCTTTGCCATGGATTGATTGACCTTTAGTGCTTAATGCATTCTAACTATGGAGGACATCATTCAGTCTTAGTGGTCTGTCTCCTATATTTATATTGTAGTGTGTATGTAACTTACACTGCCTATACAAAAGGTACTGGTCAATATATATCAAGAGACTCCATGGGTCTGTTACTTAGCTGGCACCTTAAATCCTCATAATTGGGTGTATTTGTTATCAATTCAGTTTGACTTCAGTATCTATTAGATCAAACTCACAAGAATTTGTGAGACCAGATGTTCAACAGAGATCAATATTTCTGAAGGTAACTAATGACATATAATTTATACCAGGAAGAGACAGGTTTAATTTTAACACTTACAGCAATGCCATCACTTGCCCCAGTGGTAAGATATATGTTATCTGGATCTGCAGGAACTCCTCCATCTCTTCTTTCAATATATGAAGCAACATCTTCACGGATGCAATTTATTCCTTGACTGGCACTGTAAGCTCCTGTGAAAAAGAGAATGAGATGAGAGTTGTGTACAATGAACGTCAGATTTGCTGTTTGCTAGAAAATCCCCTGAGCTGGTGGTATATTATTTTTTTTTTAATATGAAGGCTTTGGATCCCTTTTTTTTGCTTTCCAAAGAGCATGAAAGGGAGTTGGATTGTTGGTAGAGCAAAAGCATTTATTTGGGATGAGACAAATACAATAATTATCACTAACATACAAAAATAATAAACTTAATAAAAGTAGGCTTTAAAGGCTACTTTGCAAACTGGGTCAGCAATCCCATTTTTACTTTCTCCCAGTTGCTTTCATTATGCTGAAAGCCATTTCAGGTCAGTCACAATTATTTAAGTAATGAGAACAAAGAACAGGGGTGGCATGTGCAATAGGAGAGAAAATAACTTTTTAAAAATTCATGACAAAAATAAGATTTTTATTTGCAATATGAAAAGAACATGAAACCATTTCTTCCCAGTCTGAAAAGCAAAAAAATCCTGAACTGCTTCCCTCTGCCTCCACAGCAACTCCCTCAACCATTTGCAGTTACCTGTAGCAGAAACATCTAGTATCACACCAGTACACAAGGCTTGTGAAGTTTACAGAGCATAACTAATAATCTAATAAAGTAAGATTTTAGATGCTGTGTGCATCATTGCTGAGCGTGTGCAGCGAGTAAACAGTAAAAACAAGTCTAAGCCTAAGTGAGGAATGGATTCAAGCTATGAGGCCTAAGGCTGATGGATGGTGAAGTGACAAATGTACATGTAGTTTAGAACACTGTCATGAACCTGCAGAGTCTTCTCTGCCTTTTGGGTGGAGTGGAATAATTGTGCCTGACTTAACTCTTATCGCTCAGTTATATCCTATAAGTCAGCCTAATAATACTTCTATAGCAGCGCAATTTACAAAGACAAAGAACCTTTGCAAGTACTGTGCAACTGTATGGCACCAAGTGGCTATTCAGGGCACAAAGTTCCCTGATGTCCTAAAAATTGACTTTCACACAACAATAATCTATATTGGGTTTGTATAAGGGTCTTCTACCGCAGCAAGGAAGCCCCTGTTAAAGAGGGGAACAAAGCTAAGCTACCATCCTGTTTTGTGCTCCTTTGAAGGCTGAGTCTCAGTGGGAATATACAGAAGACCTGAATTCAATTTTCAGGCCTATACTTGATTGTACTCAGTTGGTAACTTTGACTAAAACCCATTAGTTTTCACTGTGGCATGCAGATAAATTAAAAAACAAACAAACAAACAATTGAAACCAGTCAAAAAAAAAAAAAAAAAAAAAAAGTCAAAAGAATCCCAGAGTATTTGAACACAATAGAAGTTGAGGATGTGTCTGAGCCATCACATGTGGTCTGGGAGAATGAGACTCAATGCTTCTAGGAGGGTTTTGCCAAATGAATGTTCATTAAAAGTGAGGTTATTTTAGTTCATACCCAGAAGTCAAGTAATTCATATTAAATTTGCAATTAATAGATTTAAGCAGGCCAATATAGATGCAAATACACCACTTCATAACATATATAGATTAAACATATATAGATAAAGCTTAAACATATATAGATTGCAAAATCACTTCTGTGTTGAACTGAAAAATGTTTTAGAAGTTATTTAGAACACAGCACTTAAAGCTACGTGGAAGGATCAGTTTTTGACTTCTGATTTTTTCCAAGAAAGCAAATTCCTCTGTCTCGGCCACAGAAAGCAGCAACAGGTTTTCAAACTGTCAGTGAAGTGCTCGGAGTCAGCGCCACGCAGCTGCAATTTCACTCAGGCTGCGTATTTACGGAGTGCTGTACAGAGGCTGGTGGGTACCTGGGGCCGAGAGCGGGGGCTGATAGATGGTACTGAAGAGACGGGTGGAGAGGAAGTGTAAACCAGTAGAGTAGATCAATAAGGTCTACAGTGTTCTTGGTTTTAGGGAATTCAGAGGGACAGATGTTCTTGGTACATACCATAGCAGGGAAAAAAAAATATCATCCAAGACTGCAGTTTCTGACTTACAGAACTTACATTTATCCACTGAAATTAAAAGGGTGTATTCAGAATGTTGTGAATGTTTCAGGCCTACTTCTGTGCCTACTAAGCTAATGCAAATTACTTGAAATACGTGATGATCTGCTGAAAGAGAGATTTTGTACAGGATCACATATTTCTGAAATATCATACAAGGCTAAATTCCATTCTGCTTAATCCAGAAGTGTGGGACCAAGACTCAGCATTCTGAGAGCTCTTATTACACCCCTAAACTTGAAAATCACCACCGAAAATGACTGATGAAAAATTCGGTTATATCCCCAGTAACTTTCACATGACAACCAGTATCGTGTTGATGAGTTGTTCCTGAGTGAGCTACGAAAGGATTTCATGGAGTCAGAGTAATTTCTCCGTTTTGGTAACTGTATTTTTTATGTTCTCTGTATAGAAACAAAACCAATGCAAAGAAGGCAAGGATAGAATACATTCTATATTAGGCTGTGTTGTTAGGAATAGTCTAAAGCTGAAATACTGCTAATATAACCCCTAATTAGGTTTTGTTTATTTTATTAAGTTTCACCTACCCTAAAAGTATGCCAGAGCAAATAGCCACTGCGATCACAAAGATTAAGAAATACGCCAGTTAATCTCAGATGTACTCTGAAATGTCACTGTTCACTGGTTTTTGGACCTGAAAGAAGGTAGTTTGGTGTGCCAGACTCTTTGCCCTACCCTGTAGCTGTAACACAGCCTTCACAGTAGAATTTTTAGTGACATTTCCCAGATACAAGCAGACATCACAGCTGATAGAGGAGAAGCAATTTGTCCCTTCTATTTTCTCTCTGCTGAATTTGCAACGTTTGTACTTATTTGTGCGTAGATTATATTTGTACTCTTGTGGGAGCACTGGTTGAAGAACAGAGTTCTTTAGTTCTTTTTGGGGTTATTTTGCCTTGGAGAAATGGGGTTCTGATATCTTCAGCTGGAACTATCTGGGATAAATAAAAAGCTACCATGTTCTGAGTGTGCTCTTCCCTCTTTGCAGAGCATTATCACCTTGGTATGCGTGTTTCAGATACCCCAGCTCATATCCTGGCAAACATATTTGTGCAGTTGGTTCAAAATGAAGGTACAGGACTGTGAGCTGGATCAGCTGAGATGACATAAAGTTTGTTGATCCCACCACTACAGTGACTGCATACTTCATGGCAGGGAGAGGAAACATCTAGAGTTGATAAAATTGTAAACAGCCCCTCCTAGGATCGAGCAGGAGACATAGCTGTCAGTTCAGGTCTAACAGATGTCAGAAGATGCCTAAAAGACATTTTTTACAGAAATAGCACTCTGCAACACTTTTCTGGTAGAAAAAAGCTCAGCATTATGTTTATGGTTATGCCTAGAAAGTGTTGTAGTGAGGACCCTGTGAGTGTGTAATCTTTATCTTGCCCTCTTCTGTGACAAGTCTTGTAAAAAATTGCACCGTTACTGCTTATCAGTGGGCCGCACCGAATCTCCTCCTATCATTTTGCCCTAGGCCATCTCCCATTTGTCTTGTAATCATATAGAACAAGATTAGGAAATTTCAGTACTGCACATATTGAAACTACCTTAGTTGATTCTATTGCACATAAAAGCAACTGAAACAGATGCTTACCTAAGCTGTTACCTCCACAACCCTGCAAGATCCGTCTGGCTCGCTTTTTCGCATCTTCTGGAAAACTTGGGCTGTCCAGCAGGTTTGGGTATGTGCACAGTGCCACAACCTAGAGTGCCAAGAAAGCTGTAAATTTGCCACTGCTCAATGGTTATTTCAAGTTGGTAACATTACTGTTAACTTTCCTTGGACATGAAGATCACAACTTAACTTTTTAAAGCTAATTTAAAACAAAGGCTGTTGATGAAGGGTTCGCAGTTGTTTCTTTATGGGTAGTGCTTATAGAAGTGAAGAATCTTATCAGGTTCCAACTTCTGCTACTAAAAGCAGTTATAGAGGTATTAACTCTTTGAATTACAGATGGTAAAGATTGGAGTCAAAGTGAGATCTGCGTAGTGCAAATGCAGCGAAACAGTTCATTATTCAGAATAGGAAATCTGTAAATAGCTCTGTCCTCCACTCTTTGTGTATTACTAGCCCACTTTATTGACAAGAAATAAAGAGTATAAATATGGAGCAGAACTGAAAAATGTGATCAGAGTTTAAAGTCCCAATTTCATGTTCTGTAATCCTTCCCCAAAATAACTTACAGTTATTATCAATATGAAGTTGTGAGAAATAATTAAAAAAGACGTGGTGGTGTAGAACATAGTAAAAGTAGAAACAGCACCTAGCAGAATTACATTTTTGAAGAAATGTAAGACAAATCTAGAGGCCTTGCTTGAGATCAGCTTTGATTTGCTCCAGTCTCTCTCATGTTTACGTTCACATGGTGTAATATGGATTGGCTGTTGTCATCTTGTGGGCAAGTGACTGAAGAATTAAACTGAATGCACATGCAGTCATGGGGAAGAAGGATTTCCCATTTACCCAGTATTTTATTTAATAATATTGGATCTGAATTAATTTGAAAGAAGCTCTGTTTTTTCTAGCTTGTATAGCTCAGTTTTATAATCTTGGCACATGGACCTCCAGATTTATATGGCTTCAGTTTGGCCTCTGAAATTCTCTGAATTTATAGTATTATAGGCTCATGATTTTACACGTGTGTGTAAGGGATGTTCAGAAACTGTTTTTACTTGTAAGCTTTTTATTTAAAGAGTATAAAAATACTTTTATTAAATAACACAGTAATATAAAATTTGAGTAGTATAAAAATAGTATTTATTGAAATACCATAGTGGGTGGTGGTTTCTTTTTTGTTTGTTTGTTTGTTTGTTTGTTTTCCCCCAGCATACTGCTGCAAAATCAGGAGTAGTACAACTAGTTGCACCCAACTGCAAGCAGATTTTAAGTATACTGTCAGATGAAGAAAAGCTTTTTTTTTTTTTTCCTTAAGAACAATTGCTATCTTTTCTAAAGTGCATTACTGATAACAAATGTGCTGAATGATAATATAGAAGTATCAGGAGAAAGGATGGATGGGCAATGATCTCAAAAGTAAGGAAAGCTACTGTGTTAGTTATAGGACTTCTAGCAGAAATCCAAACTTGTAATTCTTTATCAAAGGCTTACAAGTATAAATGCATGTAAGGAATCATTAATATTAGTAAGAGAGTCAAACATGTTAAGGTATTCTTCATAATATAATCAAAAAAAGCAACAATAATATTTTATTATATTCTTACCTGACGAAGGAAGGTGATTGGCCTCTGTCCCATTGCATGTGCATCTCCAATGTTGGCTTTAATTACTTCAGTAAAAGGTTTTTTGATTCCCTAGAAGGAGAAAATTCACAATGGGCTGTTAGGGCTGAAACAGATGATAAAGAATTCCTTTTTGTCATATGGCTGTAAGTAAACAGTGCATAATCTCAGAAAAGAAAGAAGTTTAAAGCTTAATGCATTTCTTTACAATAGCAGATCATAAATGCTTTATAGAAATGATGCTGTGACACAGTTTTAAATGACTGATAGTCTTTTTTTTTTTTTTTTTTTTTTGTTAAAGTGTTTGTTCATTTTTCTGCTAGCTGCAAGTAAGAGATTGACTTGCCTGGCAACTGCAGTGTGAGGTAGAAAAGCCAAAAGAAAGGCTTTCTGAATTGCCAGCATGAGAACAACTTGTTTGATACACCTGAGGGCAGGAGGGATCAGTCAAGAAGCTAAAAAGATTTGAGAATATTTGAGAAATCCACCAACAACAAAGACCTTGAAGCCTTTAGTTCTTATTAGAATTTGCTTATACACTGCTTGCTTATTTATTTTCTGACTATTTACATTAATTATGCATTATGTTATGTCCCCTACGTTACCATATACAGATGTTTCATCATAAGGAACTCTATGATAAACAGCAAAAGTGCTAAATAGTCACCATGAATACTTAAACGCTTCTTAATTTCTGAAATCTGACCAGACAGCTGTTTTACCAGCGAGGAATTGAATAGATCAAGAGAACAGCGGGAAAACAGTTGCAGAATGTTGGTTAGCCACCACAGCTCTTTAAAATGGCAATTAAAAAAGAGGAAAAATGGTCAGCAACTGCCCGGTAGAAAAAACACCATTGATTTAAGTAAGAAAGATTAACTGAAAGTAAAGGTCAACATAAAGACTAAATGAGCAAGGTAAGAGCAATTTTATAGCTTTTCTAGTGTAACTTTGGGTATGAGAAATGGTAGGGAAGCCTTCAAACCATGACAGGATTTTCGTGCAGACTAATGAGCTGCAAAATTATACTGCCTATGTGTTGGCCTGCAGTGACAGATCAGAACCCAGATATGCAAAGATAACAATGACCAAAATATTAGAATTCACCAGGGTTACAAATTCCAAGGTATGCCAAAATTTGGAGGCATAGCGTGGCTAACAGCTTATTCTAGATAATGTGGTTCAAATTCTCTTTGTGGATCCAGTTCAAGGCATATATAACTGAGAACATTTAGTTTTTCATTTGTTTGTTTGCTTTGTTTTCATTTGCAATTAAATAGGTGGCATTAAGACAAGACAATTGAACTTATAGGATCCTGACTTAGCAGGGTCAAAGCATTTCACATGGCCTTAAATTTGGCAGGAATTGAAAAGTGGTTCACTTAAAATAATTGAAAGTGACTCATTGATTACATCAAGTCATTTGCTTTTATGTTTGCTGATATAAATGAGTGCCTAAATAAGAGCTGCATTTTGATCTTAAATTACAGACTAGGAACAGAGATTCCAGATAAAGATTACAGATATTTGAGGCTGAAGTTCAGCATTTTCTGAGTAATGCAAATGGTTAGAAATAAGTTTTCTTCAATCAGTGTCCACTGATAGCATAATCATTTCACTCTCATTTATGAATAAGAAGGTAAAGAAGAATAAGAAACATGTAGAAGGAGAATGAGTTCAGTCTGAATGAAATTAAGAAAGATTCCTGCACATCTTAATTCTGTTTGGTTCTTCTTATGGTAGACAGAATCTGGCTCACTAGACTTGCACACTAATACAAATGTGTTAAAGAATAAGGGATGATATTTTCTTTGCCCTGAGTTAGGGTATTGTCTAAAAAAGCATAACAGTTCCCAGCAATAAGCAGAAAGAGATTTTCTTTTCCCACCAGATTAAAAACAGAACAAGCAAAAGCCCTAACACATAAATTTAGTACATTAGCCAAACCAGATGGTTTTTGCACACAAATACTATTGTGGTCTTTCACAGCAACACTCTCCTCCTTCCCTGCCAACAGGTACTTGTTTTTGTTTGCTTTAGTCATCTTAGAACATAGTCATGTGTCTGCGGACACTGTGTGCCATTGAAAATATTCCATGGGACTGGTTCAGGAAGAAGGCTTTTAAATGGAAAATGCCACGTAAGCAGACACAAAGCTGGCGTACCAATCTTTTAATAAAGCAATTGGCAATTACTTGCCCTTGTATCTTTTAAAAAGTGCCCAGAAGACTTTTCTCTCTGCCAATGACTCAGCTTATAGTTGAAGAAAGCAGGGGAGCTGGGAGGAGTTAGTGAGGATCACCGTGTATCTGTTTTGTCAAGTAATATCTCCTGCTCTGCAATGGTAACTTGAAAACAAACATGCCCACTGAAAACACTGGAAGGTTTTGTTCTCTGTTCCTGGCAAACGCACCTCTTTGAGAATCTGGTTGCATGAAACTGCAATGACACCTTTATAAACAGGTCCTTGGACAAAAATCAAAGCACGTGTTTCAAAATAGAACCTTTATCGCCACTCTGAAAGTTTGGGGGAGAATTGTAAAAAGGCAATTATGAACGGCTCTAATTGAAATGATTGGGTTAGACATACACATGTAATAGATGAACATAACACACAGTGAGCTGAAAGCGTACACGGCCTTCTGAGATGAGGGTAGCCAAGTAACACAAAGAGCAAAGCCTTAAAATAATCTCTCTAGCATTCCTGCGGCACTGTTTTTGTACAAAACGTGTACTAGTCAAATTCTTCGGGGTAATAACAACATCGGCAAGGCTTGCTAAAGCGGTGAAGGTGGGGAGCAGTATCTGAAATCCTAGAAGCAACCATGCCAGATGCTTCATTCAAAGCAGAAATCAATCCTCACGGTGACATGGGAAGCTGTGAACAGCAAAAAGCCTCACTTGAATTGCAAAGCTGTTCCCCCTCCCCGATATTAAGTCGTAAGTTAAGAAATAAGAGCAAAACACGCAGAAGGCGCTGGAAGCATCGCCGCATCGGGATGCTCCCTCAGCACCCGGCAGCTTCATCAGCACCCGGCCGCGGCGCGGGGCTCGGACGGGGCCGGGGGCTGGCGGAAAAGCCCCGAGCGGCCCCCAGCGGCCCCCAGCGGCTCGCTGCCGGCCGGGGCGCTGCTCGGCCCCGGGGCTCGCTGCGGGGAGGGCGGCCCCGGCCCCGGCGAGCCCCCCGGTGCCCCAATCAGCGGCGGCGGCGGCGGAGGAGTGCCCCGGGGGCCGGGCAGGGCCGGGCCGGCGGCGGGGCCGCCGGGGAGAGGTGGCCCCGCCGCCCCCGCCTCACCTTGCGCAGCTCCTTCTCGATCTCGCCGGCCTTGAGGACGATGGGGCCCCGCACCGCGTACTCCACCGCCTTCACGTAGGGGTTCATGGACTCCAGCGTCAGGATCTTCTCCCGGCTCGCCTTCTCGTTGAGCTTCACGGCGGAGGCCTCGGCGGCGCTGCTCCAGCTCGCCGCGCCCTCCCGAGCCGGCTGCGGGAGCCGGGGCCGCCGCTCCCCGCCGCCGCCGCCGCCGCCCCCGGGCCGGGCCGCGCCGCGCCGGGCAGCCGAGAGGAGCCGCAGCATCGCCCCGCCGGGCCGCTCCGAGGCTCCCGAGCGGCGCTGTCACCGCGGATCGCCGCGTCCCCGCCGCCCTCGTCGAAGCGAGGGATGCGGGCGCCGCTCAGCCCTGCCCCGTCCCGCTGCCGAGCCTAGCCGCGGGCGCTGCGAGCGGTGCTGCGGAGCGGCGCTGCCACCAGAGCGGCAACACGGGCCAGCATTGCATCAGATGCCGCCGCGGAGCCCCGGCCCCGGCAGGAGGGCCCCGCTAGGCTGCCGGGCACGGGCGGCCATCCTCCGAGCCCCCTGCCCGCCTCCCCCCCCCCCCGAACCCCGCGGCGAGCCGAGATGGGCAGCGGCCCGGCGAGGGAGGCGGTGCTGCCGGGCGGGCTTTGTAGTTCCTGCAGCCCCGGGCTGCGCCTGCCCACAGCATCAGGTGATGGGCAGGGAGCTGCCGCACCCACAGCGCCACCGGCCCCCAAGCCCGCTGCTGCAGCTGGAGATGGCTTTGGTGGGGGTGGCGGTGATGCTGATGGTGATGGTGATGGTGGTGGTGGTGGTGGTTGCCTTTGTCCGGGGCTGGTTTTCTGCTCTCCCGCCCTCCCGTGCCCTTGGATGCGCGGCAGAGGCTCGATGTGCGCCCCGGGGATGTCACAGCCCTTTCGCTGCCCCCTGCCCAAGCAGAACCTCTGGCCGAGGTTTCGTGCCCGCAGGCACAAGTTGGTGCCATCACAGCATCCTCGTTGTTTCCATGTGATGGAAGTGGTCCTCGCACTCAGGGTCTGCTCTGCTTCCGTGGCAAATGGCTGGAGGTCTGTCATCAAATGCAGAAGCAGAATTTGAGGGATGGAGGGGCAGCTGCTCTCTCCTTGCCACCCGTGGGGAGGAGAAGGCCCCTCTCACCCAACCTTGGTGCCCTGAAGGGGCGCCTTGTTTGTGCTCAGAGAGTGGAATAAGGGATCATTCACTCAGGAATATTCCTATGACCTGATGTTACCTCCCTGAGTAAGAGCCTGGCCTGTAAATTGGACTTCTTTCTGAATTATTTTTGTAGGACCTTCTTTTTCTTACTTTCTCCTCCTCCACTGACTTAGAGAGACCAGTTTCCTATTTTGGTTACCTAAATTAGGTGGTTCAAGGCTTGGGTTCTGTTCTGCGTGTTTTGGTATCTCTCCTTGGCTGATGAGGGAGGGGAAGGCAAGCTGCTTTTACTGAGTTTGGTTTTATTTTGTTCCATACGATTCTATCTTGACTCTTTTTTTCCTGTCTTTACTATTTATTTTTTTCTAATGAGCTTCTGCTTGCTATAGTGTTTAACTCCACAACTAATTAGTTCAAGCTCTCTTTCTGTTTCAAGTGCAACATTTTAGCTATTGCTCTGTGACAATTTAAAAAACAATCACAACTCTAGAACTGCAGTCAATTCATAGTTATCAGAATAACAGAAGTGGGATTTTCTTATTGTGCTGAAGGGACCGTCCAAAGGTGGTGCAGAAAACCCATTTGTTTTACCCAGGAATTTCATTTTTTATAATTTCAGTCTTTGTGCTGACTGTAATGAAAGCTTTTTGTTGTTTACTGCTCAGCTTGTGAAGGCTCTTGCGTGGAGTGCATCTGAGCCTGTGTATCCTCCTTCCAAAATTCGCTTCACAAAATGGCTTGATGGAGCACATATGTGTGCTCCAATTCAAGTTCCAAGAAGGACAGCTTCAATAAGTGTTTCAGGATTTTTTAGTCTGCATCTCTTTCATTTTGTTTTGTTTTGTGTTGTTGTTACTGTTTTGTTTGTTTGTTTTTTCTTCCATATTTTAAACATTCTTTAACTTTTTGAATGTGAAGTTTTGGAGCCTGTATGTGGCTTTTGCAATACGCTTTCATTGAATAACCTGAAGCTAATTTTGCAATAAGCTTTAACCAGATAACCCAAAATGTTCAACTTTTTTTTGAATTCTTATATGAATTCTCGGGAAAAAAAAATGATATTTACACTCATTGGGTATAAGTGGACTTGCCAGACATCTTGATATGACTGTTAATGTTTAGGGTTCATTAGCGATCAAGGTCAGAACTCTATCCGCTCAATTAAAAATCTAAGTCCACTGGATTTGGAACCACTAGTTTTGCTAGGAGAAGTACAAAAATTAACCTTTGTTCTTGACCACCCTGTTCCACCCCCAATCCGCCCCCCAGAAACAGCTGGCATAGCAGAAAGCTTGCAGTCAGCATTGCCATGGTATCTCTGATTGATCCCCGAGAAAGTAAAGGTACACACTGCTGCCTGACATCTCTGGTCCTGCCTCTAGCTGACAATCCAAACAAGACCATGTTTGCAAATTCTGTAATGCTGCTTGTTAGCACAGCAGTATCGGAATAACACTAACAATCTTAAAACACATGTTGCACAAGCCAAAGCATATGTTTGTGATAAAACATTTGAATGAATATAAACAGACGTGAAATTCAATAGACTGATTGATTTCCCAAGTTTAGAAATGTACAAAGTAAATGAATAGGATGAAAAAAGCCTTTCTGTGTTCAACATCATATGAAATGTTTGTTTTGTAGAAAAAGTATCTGTTGCTTTAATTATGATAAATGCAGTTTATTTTAATAGGGATACTTTCAGGAAAGGAAATAGCATGTGTAATGAACTTCCAGTTTTGAGGTGAAATTGTGCCTATGGACATGAACAACAGAACTCCTACTGGCTTCAGGGGAGTCAGCATGCCACTCCACAGTCAGTGTGACTCTGTATTTGTGTGTGCTGCTCTGACTTTTTGAGGCTTAGCATATCTACCCATAAAATGAGGAAAATAAAACCTATTTTGTGAGCAAAGGTACTGTGGAATTAGTTAATGCATGCTTGCAAAAATGTTGTGCAATGACCTATTGAGGATGAAGTGTTTTTTTTTGAGTTTACTCATGAAAATCTTCCTTTCTCTCTCCCCATGCCCCTGAGTTGAATGGCAGATAGCATGCATAATTGCTGGCTCATGCTATCACCCATCAGAAAAGACTAAGGCTTTTGCAGGTTGGCCCATGATGATCAGCTGGCGTGATCGCTGGGCAATTTATACATCCTATACAAATCATATGAATGCAAGTTTCAGTAACCTGATGGTGGCAAGCACTGTGTAGGTCTTTGATCCCCGTGTCGTGTTCCACCTTTAGTCATAAAGAAAGACAGAGTTCAGGTTTTTTTTGCAGTCATAAGAAGCTAAAAGGAATTTCATGTTGATGTTGAGGAGTTAGAGATACAGAACAACAGCAAATGTGAACATAGGTAGAAAGAGAGATATAGAGCTGGAGAAAAGCCTTGATAAACAGACTTAGCTGCTGTCACATCTTTCCATTATGACAGACAGCAAGCTGTTTATCATGAATGGCTGCGTGGTTTAAACCACATGATTATAATAATGGCATGTGGTAACTGAGCATTCATTTTTCTTATGCTGTTTCGTATAAATAAGTGCACAGGATAGAAAACTACCTTTACAGTGGCCAAGTATTGTTAATTATATTTAAATAATTAAGTCCTATTTAAATGGAATCTGACTTCGATGAGACATTAAGTAAACCATATTACATAACCTATTTGTTTTAGGCAAAAACAAGAAACTATTTTTGTGTTCTGAGTTGTATGGTGGATGACTGTTTCCTGTGGAATACTGCTGATGGTAGTAATTCAGAATATAATGAGCATCTTCAGAGAAATTACTGTTCTAACTGTTCTGAACATAACTCAACATAAACCTTTAAGATCTGGTCTGAAGCCCTGTGCAGTCAGTGGAGAAAGTGCCAGTTCAGTGACTTTGTATCTTAATGTTTACCAGCTGTGGTGGTTTCACCCCAATGGACAGCTGAACTATACCACAAGCACTCTTTCACTCCCTCTCCTCAAAGGAACAGGGGGAGAAAATAACATGGGAAGGGGTTCAGGGGTTGAGATAAGGACAGGGAGGTCACTCACCAGTTACCTTCATGGGCAAAACAGATTTGGCGTAGGGAGATTAATATAATTTGTTGCCTATCACTAGCAGACAGGAACAGTGAGAAACTAAAAGCAAACTAAAAGCAAATTAAAACCACCCCATCCACCCTCTTCCACCTCATCCCCCTCCAAGTGGTGCAGGGGAAGGGGGAATGGGGGCTGTGGTCAGTCCCTAACACTTTGTCTCTGCTCCTTCATGGTCACTCTCTGCCCCTGCTCCACGTGGGGTCCCTCCCACAGGATGCCGGCCTTCCCGAACTGGTCCTGCGTGGGCTGCCCACAGGCAGCAGCTCTTCAAGAACTGCTCCCCTACGGGTCCGTACCATGGGGTCCATCCCCCAAGAGCAAACTGCTCCAGCACGGATGACCCACGGGCTGCAGCTCCGGCTCAGGGCCTGCTCCTGCAGGGGCTCTCCATGAGACGGGGCCTTCTCCAGGCCACATCCACCCTTTTGGAGAAGCCGGAGCTGGCTCTGCTCTGACATGGGGCAGCTCCTGGGCTCTGCTCATGAAGGCCCTCCCCGCATCCCCCTCTCTACCAAACCCTTACCATGTAAGCCCCATGCACCATCTCTCATTTTTTATGATATGCAAAAATAAAGCCCAACTCCCAACCCCAAAACAAACCCAAAAGGAAACACATGATGTTGTCTATCAAATTTTCTTCAGAAGAATTAATTGAAAAGGTGCTCTATGGAAAGAATGGAATTTTATTTTGAAAGGGATATTTTATACACAAAACATTTCAAATAAAAATACTATTTTATTTATTTATTTATTGTGAGAAATGACGAATTTGATGAAACCAAATTGTTCTGAACAATGTGTGGATTTTAATAGCTTCCCATGCAAAAGGCCCGACATGTGAGACAAAAAAAAAAAAAAAAAAAAAAAAAAAGGAAGCTTTTTTATGGAAAGGTAGCTGCTACTGACATTTAAATTATTAATATTTCAGTGAAAGCTTTGTTTGAAAATACCGTCTGCAGGTGGTAGGCATCTGCATCACAAAGCAAATAAATCTCTGTTAAAAAAACACTGGTGACCTGGCCCGTAGGACTTGTTTCGTAGATTATGTTCCAGCTTGATTAGGGAGGGATATTTCCACCAAGTTTTTACTCTGAGAGGGTTTTAAAGACTCAGTGTTAAAAAATATATGGACAAGGTCATATTTTATCGCTTCTATTGGACATATTTGCTTTAAGAATTGAGTAAAATCAAACAGTGGAATAGAAAAGTTGAAGGATTTTTTTTCCATTACTAATATAGAAAAATATTAAAACATTGGGAGCTAGGAACTTAAATGTTTCTTTCAAATTCTAAAAGAAGCATAGTAATGATATGGAAAATATATGACTTCTGGATTTTGTGCTTGTAAAATTATAGTTGCACAACAAAATACTGCAGCATGCAAGAAGCCAGTGTGGTGGACATATACATGTATGTTGCATTCCAGTGAAGGAGGAGAGCATCCCAAGATCTCAGTTCATTCATATCAGCTGAACTGTATTGTGACTGCTGCAGAGAAAAGCCATCAAGGGCAGGCATAGAAAAACTTCATGTGTAGCTTTTCATAAAATACAGAAATTGCATAATTTTATTATTTTCTCTTTTAAATTAGTGTAAAACACATTTTAAATGAGGCTTAGTCCTGCAAAGTACTACTCTTACAGACTCTCTAAGAGAGTAAGTACCGGTACCCTTGAAAAGATATTTGTTGCTTTTTCTCAGTGTTGCATTCATGTCTGAAATGGCACAAAAGAAGTAGTCCTGGACTTTCAGAACTCAAAACTAATTTAATAATAAATTAGAATAACAAGAAAAACATCACAGAAGCATGAAACAGCCCAGGCTGGAAGGGACCTTGAAATATCACTAGGCCCAACCTTTACTATGTATCTGCATGGCAAATCTTAAAAATCAGTTGTCTAGCAATGCATGCTATCTTGTTTGCATTCAATAAGGAAATATTTTTATTTGTATTTGAATAGTTGAAGAGCAGTCACTGACTATTTTATTTGCTCTAAAGAGAAGGCAGGATGTTGTAGTAGATCTGTGTTAGTTCTCTTGTGTGTTCATTAACTCCTTTCCTAGATACTGTTACATACGCAGCAGAGCCCCCTGCTGTTAAAGACCCTCTGAAATGCTTGATTAGTTTTCTATGTTTTGCTATGTCTGGACCTTCTTAGTTAAGATGAAGAAAAATCCAGAAGTAGTCTGAAGGTCTTGGTTGCATGGATTTAGTCTTCATATAGGAATGAACTCTGCATGTCCTCCTGCCTGTATAGAACACAGTTGTGCTTTTGGCAACAGTCACAGTTTATATAAAAAATAAACTTGTCTTGGTGTATCTCTGAAAAAAGACCTGTGCTGGCAACAGATTGCTATAGTTTGAAAGCAATACGCAGCGAGAGAAGGTAAGCAAAACCCACCTTCCAAGAGAGAATTTAAATACTCAGAAGAAAAGGAAAAGGGCAGGTCAGCCAATGCAGTCACTGCGTGTGCAGCAGAAACCACAACACACACACGGGGGAGCCCAAGATGATCACAAGTGCAGAAGAGTGTCTTCTTGTGCCTGTGTGGGAGCTGGGCCTGGAGCAACCAAAAGGCCTGTGGAGTTCTTAGGCATGGTAGCTGTCAAGGAGTAAGGGAAAGGGTAGGAGAAACAGAGAGGCCACAGAGTACTTAGGTTGACTGTCGGGAATGTAAGATTAACTGTCAACAATAACACTTGAGAAGGAATGGTAGAAAAAAAATCGGTAGGCCGTACTGTTATAAGAAAGGATATTGAACATAATAAAAGTTTTTGGTATCTTATTCATATATTAGTAGTAAGGGTGGAGTGGGTTGGTGTTACAAACTGGGAATCTTGAGGGAACTTTTGAAGGTATAATTTTATTTTATTTTATTTTATTTTATTTTATTTTATTTTATTTTATTTTATTTTATTTTATTTTCTGATAAAGTCAGGCCCTGCTGACATAGAGAGCTCTAGTAATTTTCCTGGTGTTTTGATCCTGACAGTAACGTTACTGTAGCAGTACACTGCTGTCTGAGAACATTCACTGTGGTGTTCAGAGACAGGAAGTTGTATATCTCACATTTATCTATAAAAGATAGTTAGTATTTACATATGCTCATTGTGACTTAAAATACTCAGGGCGTGTAGAAAACCACTATATTTGTGTGGAGAGATGACAATCAGAGTTCAGACAATGATGTTCTTTACTACCAATACTTAGGATTTTAAAACACTTTCAGTTATATGTTGACCATATGTATATTGTGAATTGATTTTTGCCTACAATTTCATTCATGCACTCCAACATTGCTTTCATTTCATAGTAGCGTGCATGAAATTAGCATTGCACTTAAAGGCGAAGTACTCTTTGTTCCAGTGGTGGAAATACTCGTAGAATAGTTTAACAAGGTCCTTTGCTTTAAGTGAGTAGTTTAAAATCAAAACATTGAAGTTATTTTATGGTTTTTACTTTTTACCCTAGCAAAAAAAATTAAAGCTGTCTGGAATTGTTACCTCTATCAGCATTTGTTTTATCACCCAAAGCCAAACAATCCTTTGTGCTGCAACAATGCAAAAGCTTCCACTGGAATCAGCTGTGACATGTCTGACGTCTGGTGAAAAACAGGTAGGAAAATTATTCACCAAACAGAGCCTTCTGGTGATTTGAATTTTGTAACACTTTTATATTTAATCAATTATTTTAAGAAGAATGCAAAAACAACAACAAAGAAATGTGACAGCTGGTCTATTACTGGAATAGATTTTTCATTGCCTTTAATTCATTTTCGTATATTGATTAATATACAAATATAAATATGTGAAAAAATATGAAATCAATTAATATGAAATTATTTTGTACAAATACAGATCATAATCATCTGCATTTAGGTGGCTTCATGAATTTCTCTCCATTTCAAGGTATGCCCCTCTCCACTAGGATGCTCTGAGATGGCTTAGCAGGATGATTGCTAAAAAAAGGGTGGGAAGATGTTCTCTTGGGCCAGGTGGGAAATGTGGATCCTCGACAGATTGTAGGTGATTGAAGTGATTGTAACCCTTCCATTTCCCTGGTTTGTATGTGGAAAACAGCATAGTCTATAGTTGTGTTATTCTGTTTTGTCCAAGACTGCTCTTTGGAGATGTGGCCTGATAGTCACAAGGACAAGTTGTCAACAAGAGAAGATGGTAAATGACTAAGAGTGATTGTACTTGGACCCAGAACTGCAACCTCCCACTTCAGATGGTGAGAAATCTCTACTCCTCAGATCATGGTTAGTATGAAATGAAAGAGATTTGTTTTTCAGGTTTAGAAAGGGAATATTTTCACGTGTGGACCTTGTCATATGAGAAGGTTGACTGTCAAGATTACTAAGAGGAACCACATTTCAAAAGATTAAGGTGAGGATGGATCAAGTTACTGTTAAGTTTATGTCATGTGACTCCTCTGTGTTGTCTCCTAAATATTCCAGTTTTCCTCAGAATACATAGATGTAATTTGTTGTTCTGTGTGGCCTTTCAGAAGATAGTTCAGTTTTTACAGTCTGCATTTAAGGTATGCACAGCAACAATGTTGCTTAGAAATCTGTAATAAAAACATTGCCTATCTAGAGCATGTGTGGACTTTTATGAATCTGGAACTCCATTTTTGAGTTTCATGGAACCTGCAATAAAACAGTGTCAACAGCTAAGCTGAATGAACCCAGCCTGAGTGAGACTCTAGGCAAGCTTACTTGGCAACTGGAGTACTGTCAGCTGTCTGCTCTGTGAGGGCAGTCAATAAGCTGCTAGAAGATAAGGCCATTAGGCCTTCAGCTGTAGGGGGAGTTTTACTCCACGAGGAGCTATGGAAAGTGCTAGTCTGCCTGAATGAAGTGTCTTTTGAATTTGCCTAACAGGGAAAAATTATTTGGGCTGTCCTGGCAGACAAATAAATACTCTCTTGGTGGCTTCCCGTCCATCAAGAACTGACCAAATGCTTCATAGTAACTCAGTAAGGAGCTAGTAGACAGTGTTAAAATCTAAATAGCTGTACAAGTCACATTTAAAAGCATCCCCTAAACTGCTTTTAGGTCAACTGCCTTAAAAGAGAAGTATAGATAAAAGTCTTATTTAAAAGGTCTCTCTTCCAATGCTTTTTCTCAAAACTTAGATGCAGCAAGCTGAGTTCAAGTCTGAACTACAAAAGTAAAATAAAATTTTGTTATACTGGGCTCAGTGCCAGCTTCACAGATGCACTCATTGCTACCGGTGTAAAAACGTTACAGATCTAGGACAGTTCTTTAATATGCACTGGCAGCTGTATGTGAGGCTATTTTAAACAATAATCTTCAAAAATAATTTTCTGTTGAGACTTTGCAGCACTTTTCTCTTGTAGGTGTTTCGTAATACAAGAAAAAAAATCAGCCAAACTCGTGTTAATAGCAGTATTCTCAGCAGTACACAGCAGTATTCAGCAGTATCCATTCTCACCTTCCTCCTTTTTAGCTCGAGGTAAATGATTCAGATATACACTTTTTTGTGGGAATTCGAAGCATTTACATGCTGATACCAAATTACAGTCTCAGCTCTAGCTTGAAGGAATTTTGGAGTGGAAATTAGTATTTAGAACTGCTATTTTTCTTTAAAAATGCATTTTATAAGAAACATAAAAGTGCATTTGGGTTACATTAGCTATTTATATTTTTAGGTGGGAGTGACAGGAAAATTAACATGCTAGTATAAAAACATGCAATTTGCAAGCAAAACGTTTAGAGGCACCCCAAGCGTTCAAACAGCAGGCTCGCAAAGATAAAGGAGCAGAAGGCAAAGTGTGTCCCCCCCCAGCTCCAGCCTTCTCTGAATTGAAATCCAGCCCGGAACAACGCTGTGTAGCGCTGCCCGCACACTTTGTGCACCCCGCAGCGCTGCCCAGGGGGCTCGCTGAGCCGGGAGGGCAGGGAAGGCGCTGCCCTCCCCTCGGTTAACTTCTCACAAAGGGGGCTTGCGACTGGGGAGCCGTTTCGGAGCTGGGGGAGCGAGCCTGCGAAGGGCTGCCCGGCCCCCAGCCGCACCGAGACCCCCTCAGCGGGGCGCTATCAGCGAGAGGTCCCCCCCAGCCCGAAGCGGGCACCTCAGCGCCGGGGGCCGTTCCCCGCCCGAGGCGGCCGCTCAACGGCTCCGCCGCCGCTGGGCGCCGAGGCCCGGCCTCCCTGCCCTGCCTTCCCTCCCTCCCCGGCCGCCTCGGAGGCGGGGCGCCGGCGTTCCGGTAGCGGCGGCGGCGGCAGCGGCAGCGAGCATGTCCTCGAGCAGGGCCAAGAAAGTGAAGATGGCCACCAAGTCCTGCCCCGAGTGCGACCAGCAGGTGAGGCGGCGGCAGGGGGGGCCGGGGGCCGAGCCCCCCGCCCTGCTGCCCACCCCGGGCCCGGAGCGGCGGGGCCGGGCCCGCAGCACCGCACCGCAGCGCACAGCCTCGCCGCCTCCCTTCCTGCTTTCTCCGCCCGTGCTGTCTTGCTGGAGCTTTTGTGTCTTCAGCGGTAGCGTGAGGAGAGGTCGTGCCGGGGGGGGGGAGCTGCGAGGCGGTGTTTGTGCGGAGTGCCTGGCCTGGGTTAACGCTGTGTGCCTCTTGCTGCGCTGTGCCCAGGGGTTTGGTGTGGCAGGTATTGCCGTTCAGGCGCTAGTGCTGTGTAGTGGCTAATAATTCATTGAAAATCTGGTGAACTTCGTCATTGGTACAACGTCGCTCGGCCTCCGGATGACTCATGTGGCTGAGGCCGCTCGCTGGGCTCTTGGCTTCGTGGGGGGCTCAGGGGCAGCACCAGCGCGACCTGTGCCGAAATTTCTGTCAGTGGGGCCAGGCGGGTGCTTCCTGCAGTGCTTTAAGCGTGCAAGCTGCGGCCTTACTTGCACTTCAACATCACCGACAGTTCATTTGGTCTGTGACTGTAGTCCAAGCTTGTCTTCATCTATGCTTTCTACTCGCGATGATGTTAGTAATAAAAATAAGCTGGCGTGTTACAGCAGCGCTCCTCCGCCGGAACAATGGCACAGCATTGCAGGAGGCTGCTGTGGGGCTCAGGGTAGGGGAGAAGGCTCTTTCATCTAATTATGGGAAACACATTTGTTATGTGATCCTGAAACATGGCTGGTGTACACTACCTTAGATTTACTTAGAAATAAATTAGAAAGAAACCCTCTCACACCATTTTTCTGTGTTTACAAGATCTTAAAAGGTAAGCTTAGTTGTTCCGACTTGCATAATTTTGACAGCGTTCCTACTCATCCTGGAGTGGTTTGGAATGTGAAGCCGTGCGGGGCTGTCCTTTCATGTTCTAGGCAGTAGATGAACCACTGCGAATGCTTCCATGTTAAGCACGTCACTCCAGTGCTGTTTCTGAGAAAAGAAAGTTACGTGCCAAGTTCTGGTGTGTAGTTTGTTGAAAGACAAAATTAAAAAGAGTTAGGAGTTGAGGATGAGAGTGGCATGTGTGTGTTTTCTGTTTCTCTTGGTTTTTAATTTAATGTAAACGTCAAACTACCAGTGATGGGGAAGGCAAGTAAATATTATAGGCTTTTCAAGCTGATGCTGAAACTTTCACTCTGTTCTGCTGCTTAAAACTAAACCAGATGATATGCATATGTCAACACAGGCTTTTTGTTAGCAACTCTTCTGTAGCTAAACAAAGAATTATGTGCATGCTTGTCCTGCCCTGGCGTAAGGATGGCTCACAGGGCCTTGTTTTCCAGTGCCAAGTGCTCTCAGAGAGGACAAGAAGTAAAGCCTTGCCCTACTGCACTTAGATCTCAAAGCTTCTTTTGAAAGGGAGATTATTTGCCCCAGAATAGCTGGTTCAGGCTACTAGTCAGCCCTTTGCAAAGTGTGGGGGAGGTTCTCATGTGACACTTCAGTACAGGCATTTCCAAAATTCCGCAATAAACAAGGATTTTGCATTTGTTTCTGATTTTTGTGTTCAAGTGGTATGCATGGAAATATTTAAACAGCCACAAATATTGGAGTATAATATTGAGTAACACTTCTTAGGCTTTTAATTTTTTTTTTTTTTGATGACATTTAGATGATATGTAATTGCCATTTACTGTTTTTTTTTTTTTTTTTTTTTTTCTTGTAAGAGAAGTATCTTGATCATATTTTCATATTTTCACCACCAAAGCACAGCTCTAGTAAGCTAGGGAGTCTGGAATACTTGCAGTCAATCATCGGAAATAATACTACTTACCTTTGGGTAATCTTTCTTGTATGAGAAGCTCGATCTATTTTGGCTAGGTAAACACTGAACAGAGTTAAAATAGTGTTTGTTAAAACTGTGTTGCCATAATAATAATTGTTACAGGATCTTATGTGTAGTAGGTCATTTTCAAAGGATGACCAATAGACTTCAAGGAGTAAGCCCCTTCCCACCTTACCTTGCCCGTAAATGACATGCACGTATCTAAGTGCCACACATTTAACATGACAACCGTATTGCTCTGTTAAACAAGGTGAAGTTCATTGAGAAAATACTGGGTTTGCTCCAGTGCGCTTTGACTATTTCCCTCCCTTTCTTTTAAGGCTGAGCCCAGAAAGGTGGAGAGACCCGGTTAATACTAGCAGTCCTGTATCACCGTAACAAGGCAGGTGACCATCTGCTAGGTAGTGTGGTGCGATACCGCATTGTTCACGTGCCAATATAAGAGTAAGCATACAGGCAATTGTGATGAGTTTTAGAGGGTTAAATAAATACATAAAATATTGCCAGGGTTAAATAAACCTTGACTAGAATTGTTTTTAATGTCACTGTTTACATCAGAGGGAATCAAAATGTCTCCAGTTAGTTCAACTGAATCAAAAATTGATTTGTAAGCTGCTCCTAAAATGAAGTACAGGAGTTAAGATGTGCTGCAGAAAGCAAAGTTGTTTCTTTATTCTGAGTAGCTGGTAAGTTCCTCTTTAAAATTAATGTACTATTTTTACGTTTGTTTTTCTAGCCGTTAGAACACTGGAAACTTTCTTCTGCATGTCTGGTAAAATTCAGCAGACAGTCATCGTTCTGTACTCCTGGTTGTTTCAGTGGACAGTGGCAAACTTGTAGAGACCTGTCATAAAGAATTACCTTTGAGAAATTACGTCCTGCTTCTTTTCTCTGCTGTCCTGCTGCAACATGACTTGATTTTAATGGGTGTTATTTTAATCTCTTCTAGATCTCTCGTTTATACTTGCTTTAATTAGTGTTTTCAGTCTTAAACCTAATCAGAGCAATATGGTATATTCTTTACTGCTTTAAAATATCTCAGAAGATCTTGGCTTTAAGTGAAGATACTGGGTTTTGTAATTTATCAGCCTTGCTTTTTTTAATTGCTTGGAGTAATTTTTTTCGCATGGTTTGTGTAAGTGTGGCATTTCCAAATTTTTCTCATCTTGTTTTAAATTGTGTGCTGCTCTGGGCTGCTCAGCTGTGGTCAAGAGAAGCTCTTTAGCCTCTCAAACTCTTCAGTCTGCAGTCAGCTTTTGACTAGCCGTGGTAGCTTGTTTGCATTTGGAATTAACTAGGTTGTTCTGCGACTACCTGGCCTAGTCTACAACCTGTTGTAGATCATGGTACAAATGCATCTGTTTCGCTTCAAGCTCTGTTGTGCCTAAAGCTGCTCTGCTCACAAAGAGTTGATTTTGAATGTTTCTGAGGTTGAAAGTATTCAGAATGCATTGGCAGTTTTAATTTACACTTTTTTTTTTTTTTTAAATAAGTGAGGAAAGCAAAACTAGGGATGGCTTATTGTTTTGACTGGGGATATTTGAGAGCTCTGAAAATACATTCCTATTCTAATTCGCTCCAGTTTTGCTGCTTTCCATTTTCCCTCACCCTCTTTCTGAGAGCCTGGGGAAAAGGGCTTGGTGTACAAAATGGTCACAACAGCTATGCATTTCAAGCTTAGTTTCTAACTACTGCATAAAGAGAAGGCTTGCTGGGTGTTTTACTAGTTTTGCATACAACTAGATAATGATCCAGGCCATGGTTTTTCAGTACAGATTAAGTATGAAGAAGTATCTCTGAGGGCGCAATGCAAGCTACTGTTTTTTTCATCAGGCAGGAATTCTGTCATAATTTGAAATGATCTGAAATGCTTTTGTTTTCCCAGGTTCCTGTTGCATGCAAATCATGTCCCTGTGGCTATATATTTATTAGTCGAAAGCTCTTGCATGCGAAACGTGCTGAGAGATCACCACCCATTGCAGGTAATACCAACGAAGGTCCAGAACGAGGGGACAACAGCTCTTTCCCTTTGTATCTTGGAAGCAGAGCATAGAATATTTTATGTCTCTGTAAATTAGCTGGTGTCAGTTCACTTTCTTTTGAATTTTTGCCTATTAGATTTAATGTTTCTTCAATTTTGAAGGGGAAAGTCTGGTGTTTTCAGTCTTATTTCCTTTGTACTTGTGATGTTGGCATTATCCAGCTGCTCGCATTAGTCACTATGCAAAATAACTCCTTACAGAAAGCTTTCTGTTAATCATGTTTTGAAGATCAATGTCTACATGTGCCAAAGAGATCAGATTTCACAGTACATGCTGATTGAAACTGCGTTTTCTGAAAGCAGTTATCCTCTTGTTTGAAGAAGTTATGCTAAATTGTACTTATTCATGAATACAAGAATGGAACTTTGTATAAAATTGGGAGTATGTCTGATTTCAGACCTGGTGTGTCTTGCTTTTTTCTGCATGATTAAATTAAAAAAAAAAAAAAAAAAAAGAAGAAGATTCTTTGTATCCAACTCATGTCCTTTGTTGTTGATGTGCGTGTTTAGATATTGGTTGAGTGTGCTTTCTGGCATGATTAACGTTCTCTTTATGTTCAATTTCTATTATTTCCTCAAGTCCTAGTAGGATTTAAGGAGAACAGGCACCTGTTGGGGAAGATGTTTTTGTTTAAATAATCTGATTTATATTGTTTTTCTTTCTTTTTTTTTCTTTTTTTTTAATTATCTAAGAGGTATACAAAAATAAGAATTTGATACGTTTAATTGCTATTTTGAGGGGTACTTGTAATTCACTAACTAGTAGGAATTACGTGATCTCATGCTAGATAACTGAACTTCAAAGGTGGCACAGGTAAAAGCAAAGTCCATAGTACTGTCTGGAAGGGTTGGTCAATTTTCTTTTCCCCTCTCCCCAGCTGTTTTATTTAAAACTTACCAAATTAAGTTGAAGGCCATAGTATCATAGTATAGTAGAGCAAAGCCCCTGTATAATACAGCTTTTGTATTAACATGAGTGACAAGTTAACCTGCTGTCCAATTCATGGCCTGTGTCTATGTGAGATAATTGAGATAAGAAGCAAAAGGAAACTTGATTCCCCAAGAAGATATATGTGTGTCTGTATTGTGCTCATAAGTGTAACCGCAGCTTCTTTAAAAAAAAAACCAAAAAACAACATGGTTCAAGTATTTTTACAGTGTAGTTACTGTATGTGCTCCAGCCTTGCAAGTGTGCAGCTGGTTTGTGTTGAATAGCGTGCTGTGGTTGGTACACTATTTTCACTACCCAAGCTCACTAATCCGTACTTAACTTTCAAGTGAAACTCATGCGAATCCTCTTTCTCAAGTGTGTAGGCAGACAATATACCTGTTCAGCATCAAGTAAAATGAGGCTTTGTCTTAGGCTGGGTTTGTTAGAGAGATATGTTATGTAATATGATGTCTACTGATAGCATCACAGAATCAGTATCTCGATTTGTGTGAGCAGAGGGAACAATTTCAGTGTTAGTGTCAAAAGAAGTAGTATTTTACTGTTCTGCTCTATGATAAACTATACATTTTAAACTTGGTTTTTTGTTTTTCTTTTTTTTTTTCGGACTAATGGAAATAGATGCAGTGTACTGTCTTGATGGCTGTGATCTCTATTTTTTCCCCCCATCTTGTAATGGGAAACTAAGAATTTGTTGTACGTCAGCAGGTGTCTCATATTGCAAAATGCTATTTGCATTTGAAGTAATTAAAGGCTTGATCCCTGTAATCAAGAAATGAAGTATCATTCTGCATTTGACACCTTAATTTCTGTGTGGATATCATGCAGATGTAATTGTTCTGTAAAGGTACGGACATGTAAGATTTAAGGGAAAAAGATTGTTGGGAGGGGTAAGCATGAAGAGTAAGTTAGAAGAAAGTCGAAGACAGTCATGGCTCACATCATATCTCTTCGTTTGTGCAGAAAACAAGAGTGAGGCCAAAAGGAGACGAACCGAGAGAGTTAAGCGAGAGAAGATAAATTCTGCAGTAAATAAAGATTTAGAAAACCGAAAGAGATCGAGGTCTAACAGCCATTCAGATCATAGCAGACGAGGAAGAGGAAGACCTAAGAGTGCCTCAGCCAAAAAGCATGAGGAAGAAGGAGGTATGCAAATTGGAGACACATGTTCACTGCTTTTCTTATTTCTGTGAAGATTTTCTTAACTGTTGTGTTATCAGTAAACCTTTACAAACAATGTAACTAGTCTAGTCCTGTCAATACCTTGTGCTACAACACGGAGAAGGGTCTGTTGCCCATACGTAGGGACCTTTGGTTTTATGAAGCTTCTGTGCCTGATTGGAACTAAATCTAAAAGATTAAATCAGTATTTTTAGTCACTGTAACGAGTTTCATCACACAGGTTGAAAGCCATGGAACTGTAATGCTTAGTGTGTGTTTTTTTTGTTTGTTTTTGGTTTTGTTTTGTTTTTGTGGTACCACTGTGCTAGATCACTAGGACAAACAAGATAATGACGCTTATTGGCAGAGAGTAATTAGGATGACTGGGTTGCTTAAAAAGTTCTTGAAACTCTTTAGGGGGCCCAAAGTAAAAAGGACATCTTTTGTCACAACTATGACTTGAAGTTTTACCTCATGTTTCTATAGAATAATATTCCAGAGGAAAGAATGCCTCTTTGCTTATTAAGGTGCCTTGGTGATCTGCTCTTTTTAGTCTTTATACAATAGAGACAGCTACATGCACTTGAGTAATATTGGCGCCCTTCAGACATGTGGCTATCACCTAAGACTCCTGTCTTTTAAAAGCCTGTTGGCATTGCATTTGCTATCGTTGTTACATGTGGCTTACTGATGTGTGTATCTTCATAGTTTCCCTATTATTGATCCAAGCTGGACTTGTCTACATACACCTACATTTATATACAAATATATACATATATACAAAATATATATATATTTATATATATATGTATATATATATATAAAGTATATATACAAAATGCATAAAATGCATTTTGAGGCATTTTACCATCAGTCTAGTTCACACGCAGCTTTGGTGTGAAACTTCTGCAAGCTTGTTGGGTTGTCATTATGCAGGTAAATCTTCTTTCCTGGCCCCAAAAAAGAGGAAAGCAATTTAAGCAAAGGAAAAGATCCATATTCTTTGTGCGTGCTTGGTAGTCTCTGAAAAGCAGGAATTTGAAAACATGAGGAATGGAAAACTAGGCTGGATCTGTTTGACCTTTTTCTGCATACTCTGAGGTGTGGCAGTGTGCCAGTAATCTGAGGTGGAAAACCAGCAATACAAATGCAGTGAGGTCTTCACATAAGAGCGCGTATGTGGTTGTGCAGTTTTTGTCATTGTTGAATCTCACGTGAGAAGATTTCCTTCATCTTCTTGTCCTGTCCTACCATGCCTTTCACTGGTACTGCAATTACTGTTACTGGTTCTTCTTTGACCTCTTCTGCAGAACCAGGTACAGCGCTCGGGTTCATGCCCACTGGTAATATATTTGCTTCTCACCAGTACAATACACGTCATTGGCCAGGGATAAGTGGGCTTATGATATTACTTCTGGTTATTGGGCAGATATTTTTTTTAAAGATTCAAATGGCTGCAATGGTTATAAAAATGAATTCATCAGAGCACTCATCATCATGTAAGCAATTACTATAAAACAAGTTAACATTTACTTCTCCTTTTTTTGTGGTTTATAAAATTGGCTTAGCTGCTATGTGGGGAGTAATTAGTGGGAATTTTAGAAATGTTCTTCCTTCTCTGTTCCTGCTGCTTGGTAGTATTTTTTATGTAAAAACATGCTAAGCAACTTTAATTCTACTCTAGTCAAGGTGATTTTTGCATGACTCACATTGCTACTCCTTGTATCAGTCAGCATAACGTTGAAAGTGTTCGAAGTCAGGTTGGACAGGGCTTTGAGCAACGTCATCCTGCGAAAGATGTTCCTGCACGTAGCAAGGGGGTGGACTAGGTGACCTTTAAGGGTCCCTTCCAGCCCAAAGAACTCTCTGATTCTGCAGAGGTTGGCTCTGGAGTGTGAGACAGTAGTTTTGTGTTAGACTTCAAGTATGTTATTTCCTTGCTGAATTATGTTTCTAGGATATTTTGGGTACACTTTGCTTGCCACTAGAAAGTGCTCCTCTTCCCCCACAAATGACTTGAAAACAGGCCATTGCTTGCAAGGCTCCTAGATATTTGATGACTGTTAGGTTTCAGCAATGCCTAATGCATTTGTAGAACAACAACAAGTGGACAGAGAATAACTGAATTAAAATAGCATGCAAGAGTAGATAATTTGTCCATTTGAAGACCACCCGATTGTGAAAATTTCCTTCCTAAAAAACACCCGTGACATCTGTAGCCTTGCTTCCCTGCTTGTGTAATGCTCTTTTCATACATAGTCTTTTGTTCCTGTTAGCCTGTGCCTTTGACTAGTTCTTTTGTATCCTTCGTGACTGGTTCGCATTAGAGGAAGGAGCTGTAGAATTCAACAGCAATTAAGAAAATAAGAATGGGAAAAGCAAAAGAGCTTTTTAAAATAAGCTCTTTTTCCTGCAGATTCAATAAGAAGGAATAGGGGAGGAGGAAAGAGGAAGCAGACGTAGATTGAGGGGATATGGCAGAGCTCTGGGACCCAGAGGATACTTCTATAACATGTCAGAGCCATGTGATGACACTGCAAAACAGGAGCTTCTCACTGAAGGCTTGGTTTGTTGAAAATGTCACTTTTTTTTTTTTTTTTTTTTTTGTCGGAAATGCTAAGATACATTTTGAAAGTAGAAACACGTCATAGTAATCTGATTTTGATGTTGTTTTGGTATGGTTTTGTTTTGCTGTGTGAGACTGTACAGTAAATTGCTAGACTGGTTATCAGGCTGCTGTCTTATCTAGGTAGCAACCTTGATTGTATTTAAGAAGAAAGGGGAGGGGAAACATGTAACAAAACCACTCCAAAACTGTATGCTTCAGGAAGTGGTATTGGTTATTCTGTTCCTCAAAGAGGTTACCATCAAGTGAGACTCAATAATCGGCTCCTAAATAAAGGAGTGGATCTTGTAAAGCTATTACATTGCGGTGCTGTGATGCTACTTAAACTGAAGTAGTAAAATTTCTTGACCCAAGTTTTTCCTTCCTATCAATTTCCTACTGCGTTATTTGTGTATTTGCTCGCCCAATGTGCACGCTTGAAGCAGTGTTCTGTCTGGGGTAGCCAGAAAGAATTCATAGAATCGAAGCACTTTGCATTTGATTCCATGCAGAACTTGTGAGGAGCGAGGGTCCACGTTTGTTTTATGCACAGGTGACAATTTAAAGGGCTGTAGGTCCAGTGTATTGGGTGGGATCTGGGGACATGAGACATGCTTCAGAAAGCCTGCATGTTTTCACCTAAGTAGCCTCTTAGTTGTATAGTAAAATACTTGGTCTTTCAATGTCTTAAATAAATGGTACTGTGATTCTGTAATACAGTCTTTAGCTAATAATAGAGAAGTGAGTCAAAACTACTTTCAGATAGGAATGTGAAGTGGAAAGTTTTAATAGTGTCTGTAGAAACCATGGTATCCTATGAATAGCATGTGATGAAATGTCAGCCAGATGCAAGCTCTTCACTGGCTACTGATGAGAGCTGAAATTGTCTTAAGAATGCATAAAGCTTGCAAACCTGTGTTAATTCCCAGTACTGTTGGATATCAAGATTTCAACTGATTCTTCAAAACTGAAGTGTATCAGAACTGGCCAGTACTGCAGAAGGGCAGGAGAGAAGGGAAATCTGGGAAAGCCTGGTGAAGTCTATAAAGCTAACATTAAATGGATGAAAAAATTAGTAGTTTTAGTTTTGCTGGGTGCTGACACATTTTGGTGGCGTCTAGGTTTGTCTGGATCAGGAAGTCTGAAAAAAGGGGAGGGTTATAGATACGAAAACGGAAAAGATTAATGTGGAATAAGTAGTGTGTATACAGTGTCTGTGCTCAGAACAACTCCCTGCATTGTTAGTTTGGAAATGGGGGGAGGGAGGAGGTGGAGCAATCCAGGCTGTGTACACGTAGAAATAAATTTGTCTCAAAGTACAGGGAAGGACTTGTGGTGAAACTGTTTTTTAGCTTTCATTTCAAGCTCAGTACACTAAAGAATATTGTTTTTTTTGTAGCCAAGGAACCAACAGAAATCACTTGGGTTCCAAATATCAAACATGCTTTGATTTGTAGTACTTTGCTATGGCAAGTTTCATGTCTGAAGTTTAAATGCTGATACGTCTTGGTGTGTCCAGTCTTCCCTGCAGGGAGAATGTGTACGATTTTAAGTTGCCTAGAAATCTTTAGGTAGAGGGTTTTGTTGCTAGTATCTAGATCAGCATTTAGTCAGAGCACAGCAGTAAAGGACTTTTCAGTTTCTCCCACTTAGTTTAACACATGCACTTGACTTCCAAGGGAAGGGAGGCTGTTGGAGTGGTGTCCTTGTCTGTAACACAGTCAGATGTGAAGCCAAATGTAAAGATGCTGTTAAGAGTATGAACCCAGTAGAGGAACAACAGTGTGGGTAGGTGGGCATGAAGGTCTCCTCCCATCTAGATGACTTCAAGGTGATCAAGTCAGACTGTCACTCCAACCTACCAAGTCCCATCACTAAACTGTGCCCCTTAGTGCCATAAGGGCACAGGAGATCTTTTTCCACATGGTGCTTTTATGTAATGAAATGCTCTCTGTCTTCTCATTAGTGAAGAAGGGCTTGGTCCATTCTTGCAAAACTTTTTGGACCTGAGCTCAGGGGAACTTACTGTCTTTTGTGCATGTTTTTCTCTACTGCCTAGGTACTATGCTACAGGTTTTACTTGGTCAGAGATGAACAACTGTTAGCTTGTTGAATAAACACCATTACTTTCCAATCAAACATTTGTATTTCACCTACCCATTGATGACTTAAACGTCTAGGTGGAGAAGCCTGTCAGAGTGTACTGCACTCAAAAAGTGTGCACGTGTGTGTGTGTGTTAATGAGACAAGGGTCAGGTGAACGTCATATTCTGATTGCAAATCAATCTAGGGTACTTTGGAACTTGGAGTAGAAATGGAGCCCCACAGCTAGACACCAATTTTAGAGCTGTGTGTTACGTGTGTTTCTCTCTGCTGCATCTACAAGCCTGGTCTTCAGCTGATCAAACTGTTTTAGTTTTGTTTGCTTTCTTCTAACGAGTCAGATACCTGGGGCTAGCTAAACTGGAAGATGAATAGGAGTGACCTAGAGTAAATGGTATTTATGAAAGCACTGTTCTATAAGTTTTATCATCTGCTAAAGTACTTGAGCACTGTGGTGTGCAAGCTTCTTGATGGGTTGTTGTTACGTGTCTGTAGCCATGATCTTATCTGGGATAAGACTTAAAGTCTCCAGTATAGAAAGTCCAGAAATGTTCATGGTGACAAATTGGGCCCCTGACTTCTGCCACGTGTCTGCCAGTTGCACTTGGTCACTGTAATTAGTGTCTTGGGTTTCTGTTACTTGGATGTAAAATAGGGGTATGAATGTTGTATTTAATCAGTATATTGTGAAACATTGTTTTCTAGGATGGGGGCTGTTTGCGTAAAAGACAGAAAAAAAGAAAAAAACACCACCAGGAAACCAAATCCCCAAAAAACTGGAGGAACACTTGAACACAGTTCTGTGCCAGGAATCAATATAATGTTAATGACTCATTCTTCCTTCATCATTAAAGAACAGAAATTCAGTCATGCATTTGGATGACTAATTTGGTGACTCTTCTAGTACCTTTGTGTTCCTCTCTCCCTTGCTTATCTCTCAATCCCTCCCTGCATAGGAGTTGTCTAATTTATTTTCAGTTCCTGTACACCATTCAACATTATAATAATGCAAGTTACATAGTAGTTAATTTAACTTCAGATAATGGAAAAAGCTTCTAATAGTGACTTTTTTTTTCTTCTACAGAGAAACAAGAAAAAGAAGTTGACATGTATGCTAACCTTTCAGATGAAAAGGCCTTCGTATTTTCAGTGGCCTTGGCGGAGATAAACAGAAAAATTATCAATCAAAGACTTATTTTGTAACTTGTAAGCACAATCTGATGCATTTATATGTGGAATGGCTAGCATATTTCCAAGGTGTCATGGACTCTCGGGAAGTGTGTTGTCTGCACCAAAAAGGACCATAATATATCCTGTTAAAATTCTGCTGCTGTTCTTGGAAATCAAATTCTGTCTCTACAAGTCAGAAAGAAAGTGCTCTCGAAATTGGGCTATGAAAATCAGAAAGCAGAAGTGTTTTATGCCTTGAAGACAAATGCTAGACAAATGCACAGAGAGACTGCACACTTGCTAGAGCACTTCTTTTAGATTTGCTGCCAGAAATGCAATATTTTAAATATTTCAGAAAGAAATGATTTTCCTTTAAAATTATATATTTCAGATTTTTCAGCTGTATTTCAGTTTACATATGTACAGTTCACCTAACTTTTTAATAAATTGATATTCCAATATTTTATTGAACTGGAAATTAAGTACATTTGTGATATTTAAAGTGTGTTGGTTTTAATCCTCTTAGAAATCTGGTATTCATTGTAGGGATGACTTTAGATTTGCCTTTTTTTTTTTTTTTTTTTAATAGATGTGGTATAATTGTAATAGGAAGAAAACTCAAGCCATTTCATTTTGGAGGATTATTCTGCTTTACAAATTTGTATTGTTTATGAGTTCTCTCTAGAAAAGGGTTTCCTATTACAAAAAGTTGTTTTTTTAAAAAACACATATACTTTTGGGTTCAGACTCCTGAGGTTTGAAAGCTGTATTGTGACTGTTTGCTGCGTGGCTGCTTTGTCCAGCTGGTAAGTACTTTTCCTGTATTCTTGGCCTATTGTTTAGTGGAGAGCAAGAGAAAATAGTTGTGGTGTAGATTGGCAGCTAGCATCTTCTCACTAGTGTTTCCAAGAGATGACAATGTGCTGGTTAATTTTACTCTCATTAGCTTTTTTTTTTTTTTTTTTTTTTTCTAAAAGCAGTTTTGTCTTTGGACTTTTGATGGTAAATACCAAAGCAAAACTCTGAGTGTGGAAAACAGCTGTTTTGATAGAAATAGGTTCTGGGAAAATATTCAACAAAGTAATCATTTTGTTAAAGTGGAATAGTGCAATTTGAGCTGAAATCCCTACATTAACATGTATTTCTTACTTTCTTTTTAAAAAACAAACAAACAAAAACAAACAAAAAAACAACACCTCAAACACTGTACAATCCTGAGGGAGGAGTTGTGGGAGGCAATCGCATACATAAAATCTGACGTACTTGCTTTTTATCACCTTTCATTTACCCTCTTCTAAGAAGGGTTATGCATTTAAATGTCACAGTTTTTCTGTAGTATTACTCATGCTTTTCATTACCACATTAATAGTGAGAATTACCTTGAGAGATTCTGCTACAGAGATGATCTCTGGAAGCAGAGAATTTTATTAACAAAGCTAGTCTGTCAACGTTTGACAGCTTTAGTTATTGTTTAAAGGAAGGAGCTATGTTTTGAGTTAGTTAAGCCACAAGGGACATCTTAGATGCAAACTTTGTAAGCAGAAGCTTAAAACACAAAGTGATTTTTAATTCTTAATGAGTAATTGGGGTCCTTTTTAACAATGGAGGAGGGGGATGGGTGTAGAAATGCAATTAAACCACTAATCTACATTTGTCTTTATTTGAGTAAATGAGAAAATATGAACACAAGACCTACTTCCCTACATCATATAAACTTCTGCTTTCCAGAATTGTAGCCTGTCACAGATAAAAGTAGTAAGGACAGATGCGTAACTCTTACTAATAGAGAATATGCATCATAATGCCTATTTGCATGGTAAGTTTTTAAAGTCAGAATGACAAAAGGGAAGTTCTCATTTTGAAAGCTTAAGATACAATCAGATTTGTGTTGCTTCTGTTGTCAGAATGAGTTTTACTGTGTTAAGAAGGGATAAAGAGAAATACTAATGTCAAACTGTCTCTTTGGTGCTTTAACCTGAATTGCTACAGGTTCTTTCTGCTCCTATACATGGAATTAAAGTTCTACTAATAGATGTTATTTTCAGAGGACTGAAGCTAGTGTTGTTAGATGTGATGCTAAGATTATTACATTTAGATTGGTATCTTTACTTTGCTGTTAAGTACCGAAAATTCATTCATGCCTCTCAAAAGTGCAAGGCCTAGTTTTCCTCTTCACTGGTGGAAAATCTTGAAACAGTAGTTAAATTCTGTTTCTGTACCTCTTTCCTTTGTCTTTCCCATGTCTCTGCCCTCAGTTCTTTCACAGTTGTGGTCATGCTATTTTTTTCCCCTTTCTGGCTTCCACTTTCTTAAAGGAAGCTGTGATGTAAGCAGGTAGTCTTGAAAATATCCCAGGGGTGGGGTGGTTCTCTGTTAGTGGACCACGGTGGATTTTGCAAAGCAAGAGTCCTAACTTTATTTTCCCACCAATGAAAAACAAACCAGTGTTTCATAGCTAGACAAGACACTTGTGGCATCTTCCAAAAGCCCTGGTAATTTTGTAGCTGTAAGACATAGGTTTCTTGGAATATATTCAGTGACTGAACTGGAAAGTGTCTTGTATTCCATCAACAAGATGGAATCTCAAGAGCTCTTTCTTTGTGTGTTAGAGCTGATCAAGGGATAAAAACACTGTGGTAAGTCACTGTAATTTGTAATTGTAAAGTGTATTGCATCTCAGTCTACAAAATTAAAATAAAGCCAATGACAGCTTAATGATGAGAGTAAAATCCTGTGTATTGCAGACTGTTTGTGCCTGTTTTCACAGTAGCTCTGACTTGGAAACTGCATATTTTTCAAGAAGCAAGAATAAATAACACTTCAGGAACTAACAGATGCATTTTGTGACTCTAGTTTCAGTGGGATTATACAGCCTGCCCTGCCTTTGAATTTTTTTTGGTTCAGTCTGACTTAATCTGCATTTCTCCAATCTGCAATCTGACTTCACTGCATTTTATATCATGAGGCTTTGCACAGAATAGGCTTATTTGAGAAAGAGTCAATTAGGCTGCATTTTTTTTCCATTAACTTGAAAGAAGATATAACAACTACAAAAATATTGGTTCACCACTATACCACCTCTATGTTGACTTATCTGTCTAGATAAAATTTATGTTGTGAACTGAATGGTTTAGGATTTCACAGGAGAACTGCCAGCTTAGAAACCACCATCTAACCAGCTCTATTTTTCGGCCACTTTTCCTTTTCTGAAGAACGATACTTCCTGTGTTTATATAAGCTTGTAATAGCATGTCAGACCATCAAGTGAGTTCACAGCTCAAATTGTGGCTTGAGGTTTCTGCATTTACTCTATTCTGCTACTAGATGGCAGCCTTATTCTAAGGACAGTTACTGTATGTTCAGGCATTAGTACTATTGAAAGAGCAAAGTATTCAGTTCTCAGTGGAAGCACAATGAAATGTAATCATTTTTCTTTAGAACGTCACTTGCTTGTCTGTAACTTGAGTTTAAAATCTTGCTAATAGGTGCTTCTGACCATCTGCAGTGACAATAGGTATCTTCAACTGTTTTGGGATGTTAGATCTTGAACTGTGAAAATTGGTAGAGAGAAGTAATTTGTCAGGAGCACAGAATAACTCTGAACTTTCAGGTGGCAACTTAATAAAAAATGGTTTAAGGAAACTCTTCAGCTCTCCTGAAGTCGTATCTATCTATCTATAGATAGATATAGCTATAGATAATATTTTATTTGGTCAAATTTTACAGACATGTCTAACATGTTGGTTTTAGTGTTATAATTTATTAAAAGAATAGAAAATATGATGGGAAGGAGAGTACTTTGCAAATTAGAGTTGTCCTCTGACAGGACAGAAGGATTTACAAGGGGAGATTGGAGTTCTGAGAAACTTGCTTCAAATGATGCTCAGGTCACAAATGAGGTCTTTGGGGTGGTTTTGCTTAGTGCTTTTGAAATCTTTTTTGTTGGGGGGGTTATCTTTTTTTTTTTTTTTTTTTTTTTTTTAATGTGAAATCTGCATGGAAGCTACTAGCAGCCCTGTGTCCTTTTTTTGGGTGCTTAGTGTCTTACTGCCTAGCAGGACACAGTGCTTGCCTTTTGTCCTTCAAGATACTAATAATCTTTGAATAAACAGTATAACCAGAAAGCTGTCTTAAACCACAGTTTAATTTAAACCTCTCTGAATTGTTGATCTCGAGCATATGATTCCCTTACATGCACGTACACATTCAGGTATTGCTCATACTGTATTTTGTATCTCTAAGCACTTCTATGCAAGTGTCTTGTTTGAATTAGTGTTTTTAAAGCAAATTTATTGATAGTCTCTATTTCTGGTACTTTTGTTGGTATCGTGGAATGGTCATGGGGAGCAGGAACTAGATTGCTTGCAGGAGAAATTGACCTTGAAGATGTCCTTCAGCTGTTAGAGGGTGCTTGATCTTCAGGACCTGGTCTGCCTCTAGCAGATGTTGGGCTCTCAGTGCCAACTATTTAACTCCGTAGATTTCCTGTTGTACCATACTTTTTGCTTATTATGAAAATATAGCAAAACAAATGTTAATGAGTTTAACCAGTACTTTCAGATGCGTCTAAAAGCAGTTGATCCTTCGAAGTATGTACAATACCATCAGTAGTATGTAGGAGGTTTCCTACTTTATTTCAGTATGGATCCTGGTAGATATCCTCTAGCAATTCTAACTAGCATTTTAAGATGTTGCTTTCCCTAGTTGTTTGCCTCGTCCCCCTTCTGGAGGTTTCTACTTAAGTAGCAGTGGTGGTAATACAGCTCTAATAAGCAGTAGAAACATTATATTTTTTCCCCCTTCTTTAGGCTGTCACTTTCAGAACTCACTAATACTTACAAGATTCTAAGTCTGACTGCACCAAAGCTGTCTGATTAAATATCCTTTCCATTAGGAGGAAGATGTTCAAATTGATCTAACACTGCAATAACATATTGTGTATTTTTAGTAGATATTGTGAATTCATAATGAATAGAAAGAGTCTGTAAATTAACGTACTAAAGAATGTGTTTTTTCTGCTCTTTAGATAGGGTTGTTCACAGCTGCTAGCTGTTGAATTAGATTTGCAATCTAAGTAAAAAACATGAAAATCATTAGCTAAAAGGCAGTGGAAATGGATAAATGTGTGTATGTATTTCTCCAGGGAAGAAGAAAAAAAACACAAACGAAAAACAAACAAAAAAGCTGCTTTCACTGAAGTTGTCTAATTTCAAGCTCAAAACATGATTCTCAAGAATCGCTTGGTATCATCATGCAGCATTCTCCAGGAAAGAGTCAGGTACCCTTTCCTCTTTTCCTCCTGCCCCTGCAAGCTGCTTGTGGTGGTTCTTAGCTTTGCACCTAGAACTTGAGCTCCATCTTAAGAAAGTTAGTTTACTGCCTTCAGTCTTCTACTGTGATTTCTATCGTAACTTAGTCTTTAATTCTGTCATCAGGATAGTATTTTTAGTGCTGGATAGCATTGAAGGCCATAATACGTTGTTAAGAACAGTGATTGTTCCAGATACTGGGAGTACAAACATAGGCCAGCAATCTTCCAAGTCTCAGAGGGTTTTATTCTGTTTTGGAATAAAGAGCTTTTGAATGTTTTACTGAATATGTCTTGCTAATAAAGAAAAATCTTCAGACTGAGATCTGAGTTGCTTTATTTGGAGAATTTGTGGAACAGGATATATGTTTGTGTGTACATGCACGTGGGAGCACTAGTAGTGATTAGCTGCATGGCTGGACTCTGTGGAGATAGGAGCTGGGACCCAGACTGAATCTGGATAACAGCAGAGAAATGTTTCATTTTATGTCACTGAATGGAAATGGAGAAGCCTAATTTAGATAAATACTAATAGCTGCATTCTCAAGGATAGTCAGTAACTGTCCTGATCCAGAAGTGTCCTGTGATTACTCATGAATCTAGTTGCTTGTCAATGTATTTTCTTTCATTGTTGCTCGTGCCCATTTTACGAAGCTCTGAGTGTCTCATCCAAAGTATATAGCTTACATTTCTTGGCGCTGACCAGATTATGAATTTGGCAGCTTCTGTGATGTTGCTGACAACATTCACAATGCTGTCTACCGGCATGGAGTTACTTAGCAACTGCGAAGCTCACGTTTACATACAGCTCCTGTGGGTGCACCTACATGTAGTTTGGGGAGGGGGAGGAAAAAGGGTTAGAAGAGTTCAGAATTTGCAAGAGGAAACATACTTTAACAATTTGTATTGTTCAGCAGTTTTGACTTTGAGACTGGTGGCACTTGTGCATAGGAAAATAAATCTTGTGAAATGCTTTGTCTTAAAATCTTTATTAGATTGGTTATACATTGCAAAGACTTCAGGGAAAAAAATGAACAGAAACCTACATCTACCATCTATGTAAATGTCAAAACCATGGCAAACAGCAGGGGATACATCCTTCTTTGAATGTCTGCATTATAAATGCATTTCTGGGAAACAAAAGTATTATTTGAACACTGGAAATCTAAGCAAGTCAGAAAAATGACAGGTATTTTAGACACGTGTGTCGTGCTTATATTAGATAAATGATTTCAGAGATTCAGTCGTTGTTTGCTGCTTGTCAATTTACTACTTTTTTGTTGATCAAGCTGTAGTATCTTAAAGGTTTTTTGACAGCTTGTACTCTTTCTGCCTGCAGTAATCCTAAAAAGCCCTGTGACTTAAAAGGCCCCTGGGAGGCTGTTAGTGTAAATAATTACATTAATCCCAATTTCTGGGATCTCAGGCATGCAGTTCTCATTATTAGCCAGCGTAAGAGCTTTAGTGGAGCTTCCTTATATAGCAAAAGGAAGGAAAGTAATTGCGGCTCATGCCTTACGTGAGGAGGAGGCAGGGACCAGAGTGACTGGGCAGGAAAGCTGGGCCTGGAAAAGTGCAGGACACAGAATGGGTTGGGGAAACAACACAAGTCAGGAAAAGGCAGGGCAGACAAAGAAAGGAAGGTGTGGGTGATGGAGAGGATTTGACTGGAAATTGCATGAGATAGAGGTTATGCTAGACAGAGCTGGAGAAGGGTAGAATGACAAGAACTAAGCATCTATGTGTTAAGGCTACTATGGCAGATACATGGAGATCTGTGGGGTCTCATGGGGGAGAAGGTGGTGCATGGGTTTCAGGTCTCCAGAGATGTGAGAAGAAGAGAAGTTTGGGGGAGGAGGGAGAAATGAATGGAGAGGTGCTGTAATAATAGAAGAGAGTAAAATTGGTGCTGCTCAAATTTTTCTGAATTGAGCAGTTCCTTTTTTTTTACCTAAAAATTAGGTAGCATGACCAATGAATGCTCCAAAGCGTATCTTTTTTTCTATGTTGTTTGTGTTTTCCCATCTATATCCCAGGTTGCGCATTTATTGGGCTTTTCTCGTGGTTATTAGCTACTGGGAAACCGATTCAGACATGATGCGAAAGGTGCACGAGATCCCCCACCAGTGGGAGTGGTGTTGGGAGTGTTCATCCCTGCTTTGCAGTATGTTTCTTCATTTTGAATTGACTCTGAAAAGAAGCTTTTCAAGGACAATCTTGAACTTAATTAATGACACTGTTCTTAAGATGAGTGTCCAACAATTCATACCACCGAAGTTAAAATACATCTAAAATACTTATTTCTGAATTTCAAACTCCAATGTAAAGAATCCTGAAAATCTGTTTTCTGTATATATGTTCCTTACACATACAGTCTTGGTGCATGTGTACTTAATGGGCCTTATTCAGAGAAGTTGTGTTCTTTAGTTAATAGAACATTAAACTTAGAGGTTGCAGTTGCCACCTATGCTGTGTGGCTGCCTCAGAGAGGTCAAGAGGGTAGGAGAGGGTTGTGTCAATTGAATGAATTCTTCATGAAGTACAGAATAGTGCATGTGCTAAGTGGGAGCTTGATAGGATTTGTCATGCAATACAAGTGGCAGCCTGCATATCACATTTTATTTCTTCCAGGAGTTTCTTGATCTGCACTTCTCACTATTGTAGGCTTTTTTTTTTTTTTTTTTTTTTTTTGAGGGCAAGTGGAGGAATTCTTCTGTTTCAGGTTTTTGCAAAAGGCTACCTCTCCACGCTTTGTAGTATTTCCTGTTAGAAACAAGCTGCTGGGCAGTAAATCTGTTATGACCAATGCTTTACAAAGGAGAATAAGGTAAAAATAGAACAATTATTCCTACTTCTTGTTTTTACTGTGCATTCCTTCACTAGTGGACACTAGAAGGCTGCAGGGACTCTCTGCCTCAGCATCTTGAACTTAGTTGTTACTGCCTGTAGGGCTGGCCTGTGTAACAAGGGTTTGTGCTATACAGAAGTAAAAGACACTTTCCCCAAATGTCCCCCATCCTTACAGAGAAGGCTTGAATCTGTTCTCCTCTGGACCTTCTTTGAGATGACTAAAGCTAGGTTTGCTATGCAATATGGTGTGCTTTGCACTATTACCTTTCCATGTTGCCAGGAGAGAAAGATAGTGAGTCACTTTGCCTCCTTAGTTTGATGTTGTGGTGGTTGTAGCTACTTTTCAAGCATTTACTATGTAAGTTGGCTTTCATGAGTTTATACAGCCGTAGACATTATGCCCACCTGCTTTGGTAAATGGAACAAAAGCAGAGTAATGAAAGAATGAAAATCTTCTAGCAGTTGTACTTGTGCTAGTGCTTTGCAGGCTGGATTCACTCTAGTGCAAATCTGTGGGCTAACGAGGTTAAAGCAGAGCTGAAGATAAAGCCCAGAAGATCCTATTCTTTTAAATGAAAGCTGCCTGCCTAAGGCTGTCTCTGCTGGTGTTTTCCTTCTGAAACAATAAGAGTGAATACTGCGTGTTTAAAAATGGAATATAATTTATGAGCCTTCTAGTCTTGGAGATGAGTCCATGTGTACCTAGGATTTAAAATATAAAATTAATATTAATGAGGTGGGGAGGCTTTCAGACCTGGCCTTTACTACTAATCCATTGCAAGCTGAGCAGCTCTAGAAATGCACTGATGCTGGCACAGACACAACCAGGAGTTGACTGCTCTTAGAAGATGCATCATCAGACAAAACGGTCACAAACTTCTGAATGTGTGTCCTGATCAGATACACAAAGAATATTTCTGATATCAATACCCTGCTGATTTTGTTTGCATTTTCCTGTGAATGGTCCTGTGTGCTGGCATTCAATTCTAGCTCGTTGCATGGATGGAAGAGTAATGAAAGGGTAAGTTGTGGGTAGAGTTTGGAAATCTATTCTGGAAGGGGACTGTGAACCTTTGGGTAGATGTTTTGGGCATAGTCATGGTGAGTTTAACTGGGCAGCATCAGTGTCACTAGTTCCCTGCTCCTGATTAATAATATTGATAAAAAAAAAAAAAGCTTTAAAATACTGAGGTGGTACAGTAACTCTTAACAGTACAAAGCAAATTCCCTAGGGACTATAACTTCTACGTATTGATTTTTTTTTTTTTTTTTTTTTTTTTTTTTTTTCAGGAAGAAAGATACTGTGTATTAACTGCCACGTTAACAGAAAATTTCAGCTAAGGAGTGTTGTTTAGATTATAAATTCCATGAATGTAGGATGTGTTTGTGGAGCAACGAGTGTCCTCATAATTCACAGAGCCTGAAGCTGGGAGATGAGAGAGGTCACTTTAAAAATGCTGATCCCTTTCATTTTGCACTGTATTTAGTGCAGGAATTGTAGTGTCAGCAACTGGCTAGGGAAGGGAAGTTATTAATACTTAAGTCTCTTAATGTTACCTTTTCTTCCTTTCTTGTTCTTTGCTCTGAGTTGCACTGATCTAGTTGTCAAACACTTCTGTTTGCTGGAAAGAAGGATTTTTGGAGTGTGAGTGTAGCAGATTCAAAGAATTGCTCTGAAAGTTAAAGGACTAACCTTGATCTTTATTTCATTTGTTGGTGGTTACTTGCATGATTTTTGTAAAACTTCTGCATTTATTCTATAATACATCTCATGGTGTCTACAAAGCCTATACTAGAATACCTGTATTTGAACTGAGTACACTCCTTGTCTCTAGCTCTTAGTATTTTATCGGGTGAGAGACCAAACTGTTTTTCCTTGTGTGTAAAATCCACTAGCCTTTTCTCTAGTATCAAAGAAAATGTAGCCCTGTGTCCATTGCCTATTTTCTGGCCATGTCAGTACACTTAGTTTTGTGAAAATGGGACTGTTTGCTTATTGTGGATGGAATATTTTGTAGCTGCTGCTGTTTTGTTGCTTTTGATACCTTTCTGAAAGCACAGTCATAAGATATGAAACGACAATGGAGATGAAAAAAGATTTTTTTTTTTTTTCAAAAGATGAAATAGAGAAAAAGCAAAGCTAGTAAAGCTTATCATAATAATTATATTCTTAGTTATAATTAATAAAAATACTGCAGGAAGGTGTTGTTTTATCCTACAGTTCCGTATTTAGATCTGCTAATGGAAGGTTGCAGGCTGAGCATTGCTTGTTCCGGACCACTTGCCAAATTTCCTAAAGGATTCTCTTTGTCATGCAAGCTTTCCTCCATGGCGTGCCACTTACATGCTGTACATGCCTCTGCTGCCATGTTAAGTAATATCACCTCTTGATAAAATCTGGAGTAACGACATGATTATTTGTGCCATTGGAAAAAGTTATAAAAACACTTTTGTTTTTCCCCTGGACATAGACATCTCTGGACTCATGTATTAAAGCTGTACGCCTTTTGAATAGCTGTAGTTCCATATCCTAGGAATACTGCTCTAAGTGCTTCCATAAACCCTGTAACAGTCTCGCCATATCCAGACACAATATCTCAGCAGCATTACTCATTACTGCATGGAAGTCCTAACTTTTTCTTGTACCACTAGCCAGCTGGTGCGTCCTAACATTTTGGGGCAGTTTTGACCTAGAATTCTTGGGTTGGTTCTGCCTTGTAAAAGTGGGGAACAGTAATAATAGATTCTAAAGCTCTAAAAACATTCTGGAAGCTAGGAAGGGTTCAACTCAGTCTTACAGGTGAAAAAGGCAAAGCACAGAGCTCAAGTTAAAATTTATTCAGGAGTCTGGCAGTGGAAATGGGCCTCAGATTTCTGGAGGTTTAAGGCTGGTGTCTCAGGCAGCCTCAGGTTGCCTGTGTCTCATACCAGCATGTCAGGCTACTAACTTTTTGGTAGAACTATCTCACCTCTGTGGGCTGCAGTCAAATTATCCTGTACCCCAGGCAACCCCTGGCCTTTTCACTTGTTGTTGAATGGCCTAATAAACATTCCTTGTCCGGCAGTTTAAAAAAAAAAAAAAGTTTCAGCACATTAAGCATGGCCATCTCATCTCTGGCTTTTGCCCTGTGAGTTACTCAATCATCCTAATTCACTTTTTTTTTTTCTGTATTTATTTATTTTTTTTAACAGCATATTGGTCAGCTTGCTATACAACCCCAAGTGGAAACGAAGCACTTGTTTTTGCTGTGAGAAGGGTAGCCAGATCTATACCCACCCTTCTGGACCTGACATCTCTTAGGTCGTAATGATAAAGGTACAGTATCTTCTCTCCATTGCTTGCCTGTTTATTTTAGAGGAGAACTGATGTGCACTCACCCTGTGGTAAAACAAAATTTTATTATGATTTAGTCAGGGAAGGCTTGGCCCATGCTAAGCGCAGATATTTCTGGGCTTGCTTGTCCATCGGTGCAAAAGTCACTGGTCCTTTGTGAGTAGCTGTGCTTGTGTACCAGTGCCTGATGTGAATTAGGTTAATGGGAGATCACTTGGAAGTAGTAATAAAACAGAGCTAATTTTACTGCAGCTTGTTGACAGTGGGAAATGCAGGCACAGCACAGATGAAAACTGTAAGCAGGCTTACTCTTACATCTCTAGAACTTACTTTCCTTCTTAGATCATTCAGTATCTTGGTATCTATTGTCTTTGTATATTTGTACTCCACTGACATAATTTTATAGCTGAGACCAGTATTAAAAGAAAAAAAAAAAAGTATATTTTACCCTAGGCAAAATAAAAAGCAATCAATTAGGTAAGGACTAAATGCATGAGGAGCAATGTTCAGGTGTGTTATGGCTGCTTATTAATCTGACGTTGAGTAGAAAAATTTTAAAAGGATGTTCTAAATTTACGGGATCACAGATGTCGTGCCTACATGGACTTCAAGGCAATGTACACTTGTGTGAGCACGTTGTTTGGCCATAAGGTATTTTACAAACTGAAGTGAATGGCTCTGCATGTAATGTCAGACTGTAGAAATGCTGCCTGAAGTCATAAACAGCTATCTGAATTCTAATGGAGGATGAATATGTGTCCTCTTTTGTCCATTTGTTTGTTCCCTTTGTTCCTATGGTATAGCTTAAGAAATGTGAAATGAAAGAAATACTCATATGTATAATCATGTTATTAAAGCAAATGATGTATTACTGAACAAATGGAAAGCAGTCAGATAACTCCTGTCGCTGCTTAGCTGAAACATTCTTTCTGTAAGTTACCACTATAGCTAAGTTAGACTGGGCAAAATGGACTTAAGGAACAGACAAATGCAAAGTGGGGACTCTTCAGTGACTTCAGGAGATTTGGCTGTCATCTGCTGTTATGTTGTTTCCGTGCCTTACAGTAGCTCTTATCAGTAATTCAGGAAGTGAGCTGCTGGGATGCAGATAGAACTTAGTGCTGCTGATAAGGAAGTGAAATGATTGAAATGCCTGGTGTAGTGTTAGATAAGATGAAATGCCTAGTTTATCACAGAAGCAGAATTCTAGCAAGATCTAGGGAGGCTGTGCAGCTTTATTCAAGCCTAAAAGGCTTTAGGGTACATGGGAGACCACCACACGAGCCAAAAAAGATGGGAACTTTGTATCAAGAATCTTCTCTGCACAGATCCCTTCGTTTAAGCATGGGAGGATTTTGTGTTTCTGATTATGTAAAGAGATTTACGGTAAGTGTTTTGTTGTGCCCTCGGTTTGAAAGTGAAAATTTACTGGATGGGACGATATTGGTTTCTGTGCTGTTTGTAAAGTGCTGTGTCTATTTGATATGCGTGGCCAAATTGTACAGTCTGTCTGCTTGCAAACCACCTGCTGATGTCAAGGAGGTACCTCTGAAATGCCGAGTGTAGGCTTTGCCTTAGTAAATAAATTTATTTTTGTGAGAGTCTTGACACATTAAACTTGTGTTCCAAGCGGTATATTTGTAGAGTAGGGTGCCAGACTGCCATTCAAATTACGTGAAGGTCAGTTGTTACAGCTTTTTGCTGTAGTTATCATCTGCCTCGGAGTTGCAAGACAATGAATCTGTCAGGCAGGCTCATGCTGAGACAGTTTCATGAGGAGCCAAATTCTGCATCAAGCCACTTAACCTGTGGTAAAAGCAGTGCAGGCAGCTTGAACACCATGTGCTCAGTAACTCAGTAATGTGTATTCTGTGGTACTATGTAAAAGTTTTGATATCGGAACCCTACTGGGCAAGGATCTGAGGAAATTAAGTAAAAGTGCGTCTGTGTCCAGAAAGTTACTACTGACCAACAGACTACAAAACAAGAAGAGAGATGACATTCTGGTGGAACAGGATATAGGGATCTACTTTTCCACTATTGTAACCTATCCATCAGTGTTTTAAGGCTATCTGTGGAGTTAGGTTTCAGTTGCTATAGTGGCAGGGAGTCTGGGGAAAACACAATTTGTTTTCTTCAGTTTGCCTGCATATTTATCTTCTTTTTTTTTTTTTTTTTTTTTTTTTACTGGCTGAGAATTACCATTACCATCCAGATAGAAGCAAAAAATGAATTTATTCAACCTTAAAAAATATGCCATGTATATATAATAATTTTCAAGTAAAGTTTAAAATAAATTAAAAAAATAAATAAATTTCAAGGGTTGTTTTGCATGGGAAACTATCAGATATTTTTTTCTTTGTAAAGACTACTTTCAAAAATTTGAAGAAGGGATTGTCTCATATCTTGCTTAATGATAGCTCTAATGGACTTTCTTAAAGAGTTTGTATTTGTTATCGTATTAGTTCCTTAAAGAGCCAATGAAGTAAATGAACTAAATAAATACTAATAAACAAAGTTCTGGTACAGCTAGAGAAAATGACAAAATTTCTACAAATCTCAACAGGTACAATTTTGTTGCAAAGCCACAGATTAATTTACTGTTACATAGTGGATCTTATATGCCCAACACTAGAATATTATTTTTTGATATAATTTATAAGGTTAAAAACAGAGCAGCTCAGAAGGCTGCTCAGAATACATCATATGGAAGGAGCTGCATGATGTTCTTGTCTATTTATGGCAACATCACATTAAAAAAAACATTAGTCTATTGATTTAATGGAACGTACTAATGAACTGTTCATCATGTTGAACAGATAATGCTGTGTTTGGGAATGACGTCAAACCAAAATGTCAGAGATATCTAGATCAGCAGGTGCACATAATGGACTTCAGTATAGGAGAGATGACTGTTTACTGGATCTTTAATTTTCTTTACATGGTGTTCTGGTTACTAGAGGATAATAACAATGCCAAGGAGTGCCCTTATTTAAAAATAAAAATCCCTCTCTTAGGTTCCTATAAAGAGCGTTATTAGCTAGGACCACCGAGCGTAGTACCTGATGTTTGCTGTACCACAATGGTCAGATGGAAATGTGATAGAAAGAATAACTGAGGCTCTGGATTGCACAAGGCCTGAAACAGTTGTGCAAACTGCCTTTGGGAGAACTTTCTGAAAGTACATCAGCAGCCAAAGCACCCTCAAGTCCGGCAAAACGGTTTGAGATGGGCTTGGGGGCTGTTCTGGGTAAAGCTGCCCCTTGTGTAGCTGGCCACAAACACTTCATTCACCTGCTTCCAGTGCAGCCTGACATAACGTTGTGCTTGTGGGTTTTGCTTTTCAAACACTTAATCCAGTGCGATGTAAAATTGTGCTCGAGGTGATCATACTTAAGTCAACTGTGAAGGGCAGACAAGTAGCTGTGGGATCGGTATTATTGCCTCTTAACTTGGAAAAATGAGTGGAGGAGTGAAGGAAAAACTCAGATATATTCTTGCAGCAGTTGTTAGTTGTTACGTTGATGAAGTTGAAAACAATTATTATAAATTAGTAAGTTAGTATAGCTCTGTGTGCATTTTTGTGGCAATTTTTCAAACTTGTAAAAAAAATCTTTGAAAAAAATCTTCCAAAGTAGGAAGGGAACAAAAAACAACATCAAACAGTGCAGTTCAGTGATTTCCATCTTCTCTAACGAAATCACATGTTGCTGGCAAAGCAGAGACTTTTGAGGGATCTGATTGAAAGGCAGTGAAATTTGAAGTCAGTAAGAATAATTGTACCAGTTTCAGTGTGCTTTAGAACAAACTCTGGATAATGCAAGGCCTTCCTATGAAAAGTTGGCTGCCTAGAAGTAACCCTTTCTTAGGCAACAGAGATGAGAGAGAGAGGGGTCTATCTTCCTACTTTAGCGGGAAGAATTTGCTTTTGCTGGTTTTATTTCTGTGGGCCTTATTGCACAACCGAGGCTACCCTTCTGTGTTTCAGTGCATTCCTACTGACTTAAAATTACTTGTACCTGAGCAAACTACTGTAGACACAGTAGCTTTTGGTAGGTATAAAAGGTGCCTTAGGGCTCTCTGTTGAGCTCACATTAATAGTGAGAAAGCGTCTTGTAAATGAGAGCCAGTTTGCTTCTCAAATCCAAGGGTAGCTTTGATGGCAGATCATTTGAATCAGCAGGCTTTGCAAGGAACTGTCAGCATTTTATGTAAAATTACTGAAATTCAGGGAGAGCAGAACCACAGCAGGACTTCTCTGGTTTACAGAGAGCTCTTTGTTGAAGAAGGAGGAGTGAGAATCATTACCACAATACCAGGGAAACATTGCCAATGACCAGCCTTCTATCCAGGCTGATAAAATATTTTATTACCTGTTTGGATAAGAAAAAAAATAGTTGGCAAGAAAATGAGACAGCTTCTTAATGCTGTTTCTGTGGTAACAGTTCTGGTGGTGAGAATGAGCTTGGGGTCAATTGAATAAATGTGAGCAGGCAACAGGTGCTCTCTTGGTCTCTTGAGAGGAAAGCAACCTGGAGGAAGAACTTAAAGGTTCTTGTTAAGCCATGTGGGCAAATGGTAAACAGTATTATCTAGAAATCTTGTCACTTTGATGTTAGTGAAATGTCATAATTGATCTGTTCAGCTATCTGCTGTCAGCTGCTTGACAGAGATGCATTAAAATAATAAACATGATCTCAGATTCATTAACCTGTCCATAGCTGTGCCACTGCCTATGAGCGTTTTACTTAGACTCCTTTTATTTTCCTTTTAAAAAGGAATAAAAAAGGAAGAAGGCAGGATTGGCGAGAGTGTTTCTGAATTTACTGTGTTAACAGTTTTGTCATTAAATGTACAGAAAAAGGAAAAAGACATTTATATAATGAGTATTATAGCTTAGTTGATGTGATACCACCATAAAGTTGAACTCTTGTACACTGAGCAATATTTAAATTTATTACGCCAGGGTCACTTGGGGAGACTGATAGTGTTTTATAGACACTTTTACTGTGCAAGTGGATTTCAACCAACAGCTGACGTGAGTAATGTGTTAAATGTCAGGTTCTTGGCCTTCTAAAGCAGGTGTGGGCCAGTTCCGAGTTCACCACCAAACATGGCAGATGGAGATCTTTTGTCTGATCTCAGCAGGAAACCCAACTATTGGACCAGGCAGACTTAGCCAGACTGTATGGCATATTTTGATTTTGGAAGTTATTCCTCTAAATTAAAGCTGAAGCCTATTTCAGGGCTTGCCATATGTCATGAGAATTGGTATCTTGCTGTACCATTTCTCTGTGGATGTGCTTTATTATATTTACGTGTCTTGGAAGCACACTGCTTGTGAGAAATTACTCACTGGTGTAGGGCTTAATTTTTTAAAAGTTTAAGTACCCTGAAGCTTAGCTCTTCATTTGCTGGGTGGAAAATTGCATGTTTATAAGCTGCAGCAACTACATGGAAATTAAGTAGATTTTCAGCATAACTTGAAAAAGTTGCCAGCTGATTGCTGAATATGTAAAGGATATTTATTAGTATTTTTTTTTGCCTGAGTAGCATTTAGCAAATGTAGCCAGATTTTGAGGTTGTCTTCTGTCTTTTGCTTTTTGTAAAGTCCTAGCATTTACCACCTTTAGTTCTTTGTCTCCTTAGAATTCTGTTGCTTTGCAACCATTGCAAACTTCTCCCAAAGTCCACACGTTCTCTATAAAGCTTTGGCTTTGTTTAGGCCTTAAAAAGCTTTTCTTTTTCCCTTTTACCTGTGTATTTTCAGTCACTTCCAGTTTTACTGTGTTGCTGGAAGCAGTGCAATAATCTAATGAGATGATCTGTTGGAGCAGCTGGTTTTAACCTCTGTGACATTTCTTGTTTGGGACATAAGCCTCTGGTATCACTTTAGTACATGCTGTAGATTTTTGTTTTCTCCCTTTGCTTCATCTCCTTTCCTACGGCTTATCTTTTTTTTTCATTCCTTTGGGTGAGAGCTAGCAAGGAGTGATCAGAACTGAGCTGCCGTGTCCTGGATTCTTAAACCATCCCTTGTGTTGAATGTTAATGTTTCTCTTGTTTGGCATCAGTCTTTCACAACTGGGAGTGTGTGTGGGGCTGAAGCCAAAGTGGAATAAACTCTCATTTCCCTCTTGAGAATAGAAGACTCTTTGGCACCATCAGTTGAAGGTCGCTTGCAGTTCTGGTTCTCCAGCATCTGTGTTTCTTTTTTCTGGCACTCCCGAGATAGTTGATAGCTTGGAGATATTTTAAAGGTATCCTACAGGTTCATTTCAGTTCAACTCTTCATGGAATGGAGTCAGTTGCCTACACAGTCCAGATCACACTGCTCATTTTTTTCGTTATCTGGAAAGAAACAAGCAGAAATCAACAGGAGACCAATTATAATAAGAAACTTTATTCTAAATTTAGATCCAGACTGTGATGGACTCATGTGGCTCACCAGTTTGTTTAGCCAATGACAGCATGGGGTGACTGAGCAGAGCTCTGCCGTGCACCAAGGTCCTGTGGGAGTCCCTGGTATTCATTACTCACCTAACAATTCGTGCTCCTTGGATGTAATTTGGGAGGTACTGGAGATGAAGCAGCATATGTACTAAGTGCAAAATTTCATTATAAGCAATAGGTCCTCACAAAGAAAAAGTGAGTTTAATAGGCTAATGCATTTCTTACAGTAACCGCACTTTTCTGTGCAATGTAAGGGTGGGTACACAGTGATCTGCAACGGGCTTTTTCTTTTAGTATTGAAAGACTTGAGAGTGTCTCTCTTCAGCATTAGTCATTTCTTAAACTTAGTAACCTTCCTTGGATTTTGACTGCAGAAAAAAGTATCACCTCGTAATCATGTAAAACTGAACATGAATTTTAAGCATGGTCCTGAATGGAAAGCAGGTGGCTCTAGAATCTAGTTTATTTGTAGGAGAGAAAAAGAGAGGAAGAAAAAACAATTCCTGTAGCTTACGCAGTAGAGTTCTATTTTGTTCTGAAAACTTGCGTATCAGCTACTGCCCCATAACACTTGTTTCTCTCCTCTCAGTTTCTTTCAACATAGTAAAAATGCAATTTCACTTATTAGCTGGGACCTGATATAATGCTGACAAATGTTACGTTGTGAGTTTGTGCAGCCCAGCAATTAGTTCTCTTCTGCTCCTAAATATCTTGTGATAAAGCTTTAGATGTACAGTAGTATTAGGAAGGGGAGAATCTCCACAATCTGCTGATGGGGTGTCATAAAACTTGTGCCATACTATCCCAGACCACTGTGGAAGTACCACTGACAATATCTTTCGGATTAAAAGTGATATGGTATGAAATGGCCAACTCCCATCAATTTTCACAGGCCAAGTTTTCTTCTGAAGTAATTTCTTGGTATTCAGACCAATATATATTGACAGTAATAAACAATCGAAGTCTTAGAGCTCTTTGTGTCATTTGCAAAACTGGTTAGTGGCCTCTAAACATTGCAGAAGTGCCAGATTGCCTCTAATCACGTGCTGGCTTTAAGTAGTCTTACCGCAATGTTTTTCTTGTGCAGATAAACACGTTCTCTCACAGAAATGGCAAGGACTTAACACCTTGAGAGGGTAATTTTAATGCTGATACTACTGACTCTGCAGTGTGCAGAAGGATTTTAAATTCTAGAATGTCTTATACAGAAAAGTCACTGTAAGAATTACAACTTCTTCCCATACACCCTTTCTGAAAAGTGAGGAAGGGCTTGGAGGCAAAGGGATGCTTCGTATTACAAAACCTGTGGCTTTGATGTGGTTCACACCAGGTCTCTTGCTGCTCTGATATTTCCCCGGTGCTTTTCCCCCTTGCTCTACACACGTGCAACAGTGAAAAGGCATTTCTCACTTTTTTCACTTTTTTTTTAGTAATTTTCAAAAATCGCGATCATAATTTTTGTTGGAGACACGCTAATGTAATTCAGAAGTGAAAGCAAGTCAGAAACAAATCTGTGAAATCAGACCTATGATTTCATAATTTTGTTGCAAACAGTTGGACACTTGCTCTGATTTTTCACTTGGTTCACTTTCAGAGCCTGGGAGAAAGATTTAATTTTAGAAGTTTCAGTTGACAAAGACATGCTGGTGCTAGATACGCATTTCAGATCCTTGTCATTGTACTCTATTTTTAAATTCAAGTGACAGCCAACCTAGTGAGTACAGCTTGTGTCTATGTTGCATGTTCTGCCTCTGTGTTGGAAAGCTGAACTCTTCCAAGCCTTAGCACGAGGCCACCAAATTTACTTTTCTATTTGCTCTGTTTAATGAGGAGAAATGCTCTAGCAAGTTCTTTTCACAGAACTAAAACTGGTCATGAAAAGTGTTTCTCCCTACAGAGGTCTGCTCGGGCATTGGTGATTGCTAAGATGCTCGCCTATCAACAGCCACTTGAGAAAGAATTTTAAATGGTCTTGTGACGTCAAGGAGGCCCAAGAAAATTTAGTCTGGTGCCAAATTACCTCCGTCATTGAAAGCATGCAGTAAGAAATAGATAACACAGAAATAAATCTTTTCGTGCAATAGCTATCTAATGATACGCTCTGCTGACTCCAATAAGTGAGGTTGTCTGGAATAGGAATAGCAAAAGAAGATGAACTTTCAGACCCTCATTTTCTAATTTATGATTAATGAAAAGCCAGCCTAATCTATCTGACATCCTGCTGTCTGGACAGAATGTCTGCGGGTTGCTTGGATGTTGCAGAGGGAAATGCCCTGACCAAGTTACAGCCTACGAAAGTGAACAGCTTAAGTACGATGGATAAAAAATTGAGTCTCTTGAACGAAAAGATGGACAAACTGTTGCATTTCCAAGAAGACCTGACAGGCAAACTGCAGCGAGTTAACAAAGGTATTGATGATGTAGAAAAAGGCATTAACAAGCTAACGGTATCACGAGCAGCTCCTGATGAGCCAGATGAAATGAAAAAAGGACTAAAGCTATTGGACAGTCCTCACCAGCCTGATATCCAGAGCATATGCTCAGAAGTGTTGAAATTGATGAAAACGGCCCAGCTAGATGCCTTGAAGCATAAGGAGAGGCTGGCAAAGATAGAGAAGAGGTTTGATACACTGGATAAAGTGATTAATTTTGTGGGAGAAGTATTGAGAAATTCTAAAGTAGTGGATTTTATTCTCAAGGGCATTGTGCCCTGGAAGAAGGGAAGTCCACTGGAAATCCTTGTCGAGGTTGGTTTTGTTTTACTGTTCTTAATACCTTTCTTTGTGCTGTAGCAGGGCTCTCCTGATGATTTCTTGTATAACACGTATAATTCCCATTTTCCCTGTAGTGTTGCTATTGCAGGTTACTGCCATGACCTTTGAATTGCAAGCCTCTTGAGACAGAGACCTAGGCTTAAAATGTGTCTTGCAGGCTTACGTCTGAAGTGCCCCAAGTGTGCCAGGCAATCCTATAACAAGTATGAGGAGCAGACTGCTACTGTAAAAGAAGATTCAGCTTCTAACGGTGCTTGAAGATCAGCAATGTCATTCAAATAAGCGGCTTAACTGAGGTTCCTGTGAAAGTAAGACTAATATACTGGAAAGCGTTTGCTGAAGGAAGAAGCTTCTATTTTCTTGATTGACCATGAATTCCAAAAACAACACCAGTTAGTAAAACTTACGCTGACTTCTGTTCACATGACTGAGCAGCCTGGGCATCTAAGTTGTCTTATAACTCTGTCTTTATGATGGGCCTGTGACTTCATGAACTCTACTGACATTGTGCACTCCTTAAATCAAATAGTTCTTGGGTTTCACAAGAGCAGCTTGCATCAGTTTGTACTTATCAACTCCAACACATTTTTTAATATAGTGAGGAAGCAACAGTCAAGACTGGTATAGTTGATATGGTATTTTGGAATTGATTAACCTTGCTTTTTAAAAGTTACAAATGCTTGGAATTAGTTTTGGCCAACGAGAGTTTTGAGCCTTCCCAGTGGCTTGTATCCTAGGCAAAAATAAAAATAAAAAAAATAATGTGGAGAGGGACTCCATGAATTGGAATATGTTTGTTCATTCCAAGAAATCTTCTGCACACCTGCACAGAGGTGTTAATTACAGTAAGGACATTTCTAGCATGAATGCAAATGTCCATTCCTATCTTGATCAGAATGTTTCTGCCAGATCTGTGAAATGTTTTGGTAGATGTTACACCTAAACTCCTATAAAAAAAGGACAATGTTAGATGCTAGCTTACCTTGTGGGGCTTCCTGAGAGCTCTTTTGGTCTCACTAAGCATCAGAGGCTGACAAGTAAGCTAGACTCCACAGAGACAGAAGAATTTATAAGGAGTTTTCATTAATGCCAAGACCAGATAGAGATGATACTTGTACTTGAACTCTTCCAGTTCTACAAATTTTTGGAAAAAAAAAAATAAAAAATAAGTTTGCTTTATGTTGGGTAAAGCTGCTGTTACAAGTTGCTGCCTGCAGTCACTGTGTAAGGCCTAGAGACAGACAGGGTGCTTTGTGGGGCTTATACCTTGAACTGAGCTGACAGTGCAGTGTGTTAATGGGCAGGTGATGCTGAATGTAGAGATGATTTTGTTACCAAATTGTTATTTTCCAAGTGAAAAAAAACATTAAGGAGGGATATAGATAAAGGCAGGGAGAGGGATGCTGGTGGAGAATTTCAGGTGGCCTTCTTGCATGCTGTCAGGATTAGGTGTCAGATATCCACTATGTGCTGCTTCAGTAGTGTTTGCAGAAGAGGAGGTCTGAGGAGGTCAGAACTTGATCCAAGCTTCATGGGTAGGGGGACTGAGACTGAGAGGTGAAATGGCCTTCTCTCTCAGTGACCTGATGGACCAGGAGGGGGTGGCGGCCTCTGTCCCAGGCTCTAACCACTGCCTCGCTTGTAGAACAGGCTGTGGATTGGGCAAGCAGACTTGCAGGGCTAACTCCTCCTTTGCTAAATGACTGTCGTTATTCTCCTTCTTTGCTTCTGTTTTTTTTTCTTTTTTTTTTTTTTTTTTCTTCTGAACACTTTTTGAAATTGGAGCATAAGATTAGTTATAAGACCTTAAGATATATTTGTACTTTGATCACAGGCTGCTGAGTAGTCTATGATATTTGACCTAGGTTTCAATTAGAGAGGTAGTGTACATACGTGACCTAGCGGGGGTAATGTGGAGCAAAGCGTGGGTGAATTTGGAAATACATGAGCTTGTGCTGAGTTACATGCTAACTTTGGTGGTCCCGTTTTTTCAGCCTGTTTTGTGGCGTGTCCAAAATGTTCAGTTGCACTGGGGTTGCACTCAAAAATAATTTATTTGCTTGTTGCTGTTCTCCAACCTTTGCTGTTTTGTAACAGCATGCAGCTTATCACAGAGCTGGCTTTGCACAAGGTTACTAAGTATGGGGATGGGAGTGGGGAGGTTATGTTTTCATTTTTGGGTGAAGCTGTTTGCTGATGGTATGACAGCATTCCAGGGATGCCATAGGAGTGTTTATGGAAGACATTTTCTGGGTTGGAGTCAAATTAATAAAAGACTGTGAACTGAGCTTTGTAGGATCCAAGCCACGTTTTTAATTAAAAAAAAAAAAAAAAAAAAAAAAAAGGAAAAAGGATAGGGGGGAAAAAAAAAAGGGAAAACCAACAGCAACAACAAAACGGCATTATATTGTTGCTTATCCAAGGCTTTCTTTGCACATAGGATTTTGCAAGAATAATGTTACCCCTGGTCATTGTTGCAGGTTTGCTTAGAGCTGTAATAAAAATGGTAATGGTATTTTAATATTTTGGGGTATTTTGTTTGTTTGTTTGTTTATTTATTTATTTATTTATTTATTTATTTTTTGGGGGGGGAAGGGATGGAAGAGTGTTCTGTTGTGGAATCTATAAGGTCGGAGCATGAAAAGCTTAATCCATAACTGTTTTTACTAACAAGTGAAGGGTCCGATTTGTAGTAGACTTCTGATCAATTATCTGCAGAAAAAAATGAGGCATTGTTTATTTCCTTATATAAATGAAGATAAGAGGCTGCTCATTACTAGATTTTAATTATATGTCAGCCAAGAAATAGAAATATGCCTTTTATTAATAGCCTTTTTAGAAATAGCCTTCTTAGAATTAGCCTTTTTAGAAATACGCCTTTTCTTATTTTTGTAACGTTTTCTTGCTAAATATTTGTTATTTATTTTTAATTATATTACAAATGTATTTCTGTTTAAAGTGTTTAGTGATGCTGTTAAAAAAAAATAACCCTCCTCTGTGCTGTGTTAATTAGAGGATTACGTTTGCTTAAAATAAATCTGTGCTGCTAAAATAAAATAAGATTGCTTTTAATCATAACAGAGGTGACATATAATGTCAAGTACGTATACAAGAGTTGCAATAAAGCCAAGGGTTCTTTGTCTGTATCACCTCTATTGTAGTTCAAATCATGAATCTTTAGATGTTTTGAGACAAATATATTACTGTATCTATAAAGATATTGCTTGTGTTTCAGTCACCAGTCAACAAGTGACAGAAATACAATGCAATTTCCTCTTCTAATACTTCTTATGCTTTGTATATCCTGTTTTTTTAATCAGCGTGAATACAGATTACATGAGGTAAAATCTCTTACAGTTAAAATTTTGGAAAACAGAGATCTAATGTATTATTCTGTGTCATCATGTTTTAGAAGTATTGCCTTTTTGCAAAAGCAGGGAGAGACTCAAGAAAGTGGAAAGGAAATACAATAGTACCTAAACATTCAGAAGGTCAAAGGTGTCAGCGTCCATTTTACAGGGTCTCAGTACCTACAGAGTTAGATGAACCTAGTGGGAAATAAGCATCTTGACTATAACTGTTATTTTTGTGTTCTGCTGTTGTTTTTAGGCCAAAGATAAGCCTGAAGAGAGTGGTGCAAAACCTAAGCATGGGCTTAGTAACAGAGGAACCCAAACTGAAAGCAAAAAGCCTTTGGAAGGTATGTGGCACTCTGGGCATGCTACTGTCTTTGACTCTAGAATGTGCAGCAGACAAACTGAAAACTAATAGCCTGCTGTTTCCCACTACCTGAATTACTCAAATGTGACTGAGTAACTTCATCCACCAGTATTGGGATTACATTTTATGTAAGAACATCTGTCCCCCAGATTGAACCCCACAAAAACCTAAAACAAAAAGCAGCATCTTTGCTTGGCTACAGTTTCTTTGTTTTCATGTAACAGTGATCTGATTTAAGAGAGCAGTACTTGTGAGATACCATGAAGGTGGTGGCAATATCGCACAGCAAACCTAAACCATACAACTGGCCCAACCCTCTCCCTCTCTGAAACAGGGACATGTTGACATTGGGAGTATCTTTTTTAATCAGCAAGTTTCATTGCCATGTCAGGGCTAGACTCCTAAATAGGATGTAGCTGTCTGGGTGTTGCCGTGTTGCATCCATTGCCTGTGAGTTGCAACAGGGTGAACGTGATGTTGAGCAGACCCTGTCATTGCTGTTGTCTTCACAAAATGTCAGTGAATCCTTTAAATAATGGACAATCCCTTTTTTAGCTTCAGCATTTAGGAAGCAACAAAAATAAAGCAGACAACTGATCACAATTTTGAGTCCAAGGCTACACAAGTTTGTGAACTGATCTTGATAGCCAGTGACCTGTGCATGCTGAACCATGAAAGAAGTTACCAGAGAAATTTCCATTATTAATATGCACAATCATTGTCATGGGAAAGCATGGAAGAACCTTCTTTCCCTTTTGTGGAAAAACAGTTAAGATGCTGATTAAGCCATGAGATTTAATAATGGCTGTCTCCAGCATGTTGGTGTAAGTTTTTTTAAACCTTTCAGTGGATGCATTCTTGCTACTTGTTCAGATGTACCTAGCTCCATAGGTTGTTTTGAATGGTTGGGTTACTTTGCTCCTTTTCTTTTTGCTGTCACTTTTGTCAAGGATAGCTTATTAATGGCATGTTTTTATTCAGAGACTAAAAGTGTGAAAAAGCTAAATCTAAACAAAGAAGCATGTGAGAAGGTGAACGCTTCCAGTGTTGTAGCAAACAAAGCTGACTCGAAACCCCAAGCTAAAGAGAGGACAGCACAGCAGCAAGCAGTAGAAGGTGCTGGCAAGAAACAGAGCTCTAAGAGCTGTCAACAGCAAAAGGACGTTGGTGTCAAAGCCTTGAATCAACACAATGGTCTTCCCTTTGTAAATCAAGATCACGTAGGCAACCAAAATGTTCCTGTTAAAGCACACGATATGGATGGAGCCCCACGCCTAGATGAGTGCTCCAGGCAGCCTGTTCATCAGAAACTTGGAGAGAATGAAAACAAACCTCCATTGCCAAGTGCGGCATCCCGGGAAGCTGTGCCCTCACCATCCCAGGCTATATCTGACACAGGGTGTGAGGTGACACGTACCAGGTAATGGCCTCGTTGGTAATTTTCTGTATGATCTGAAACCACTTCACGTGTTAGAAGGAAAAAAAACAAAATGTTATTAAAGGAGGTAGTTCCTGCTTAGGCATGATTGAGGGGTAAAACAGCCATGCTGAAGAAAGGTGCAGCGAGACCTTACAAATGGTTAAAGCAAAAAAACTCAAAGCACCAAGAGCCCCCTGTAAATTTTCATGAAGCCAAGAAGTCAGAGGGCTAGACCTATAGGAGACCTTTGATATGATAGTGGCTACTGTGTATTAGAGATAGAAACGAGACTGCCTTTCTATAGCTCACATAGATGGACTTTCATAAATCATTCCTTTCAAAATCCTTTTTTTTTCTCTAAACATGAGGATGAAAGAAATATAAGATATTTACTTGTATATAACAAAACTGAAGAATTTGTTTCATTTCACATCCTTGGTGTTTTCAAGGATTTTTTTCATGCCTTGATTACTTAAAGGTATGACCAGATTGTTCATTTTTTTTCTTTTTATTCTTTAGTGCCTAATCTTTTCCTCATATAAGTGCTTTGCAATATGACTTTTATAATCCTTTTCCTTTAAAATTATTTAATCAGGATTTGATTTTAAGTCCATTAAAAACAAACAAAACCCTACCAACCAAACTCCAATAGATGCCAATTCTGTGACAAACTTTAGGTGCCATGCCTTCCCTGTTGGGGTTTGCAAATATGTGTATGGATGGATGGTATATACAGTCACACCTAAGTATAAATGTACATTACTGTGTGTGTGCAATTACTCTGTTCCTTCTGTATACAAATTGATACCTGAAGCCCAGACAAGAATGCGGTATTACTTTTGTATGTGCATACTTGAATTTGGAAACTTTGAATTTTATCAGTACTTGGAAATATGGGGCAGACGTCTAAATTTCATCTAGATTTTCCTGTGCACTGGGTAGGTGTCTACTGGGCTTACAGGACTCCTTTAAAAAAAAAAAAAAAAAAAGAAGGGGGAGAGAGAAAAGAGAGAGTTGTCCTGATCTCAGCACCTAAGGCTTCACAAGAGAAAAGACGTTGCAAAGACTGGCTCATTGGGTTTATTTCTCCTAAGAGGCTAAGCGTAAGGACATGGTAGAAGAAAGCAGTAGAAGCTTTCAGCACCACTGCCTCATGCCAACATTCAGGAGCAAATTTGTGTACAGGTTATAGACACTGTTATCTCCAAATTGGTTGGTGTAATAGCACTATGAATCGAGGGACCTCCCTGTATTTTGCCTGTGGGTTATAGTCTTTGGCTTGTGAGTTGAAAGCACCTTGCTTCTAGCAAGCTGGCGTGGGTCTGTGCTGCCTCAGAGGCTCCCACCTTGAGGTTGGCTCAAGGTGTTTGTGAAGCAGTTGATGAACAGTTGTGCAGCCCCTTAGAAGTTTGGTTTGGGGGGTTTGGAGGCCAACAGTTAACGAGAAGGCAGAACCTAGAGTAAATCCCAGAGGAAGGCAGCCCTCCTGAACAAGGTACCTATTATGCTTGTGAGTTCGGTAAATGAGTCTCTAAAAATGAATGCTACTTTTAATGAAGTCTGTAAGCCCACACAGAAGTGTCAAAAGAACATTGTGTTCTCCTGTTTGGAGAAATGCCCAAGAGTCCTGTCAAGTTCAGGCTTGTCTAGATAGCAGTGGAAGTGTTTGCTCAGAGCAGTGTTCAGCTGCCCCAGTAGCTCACTCCTGGTGCAGTTTAGATCCATAGCACAATGCGCAGGGTGTTAAAGGTGCTAAACATGAGAAACTGCAGCTCTTATTAAGCAAAAGTGGAAACAATTTTATTTTACATATTTTGTGATAAGGTAGCTCCTCGGGAACAGGCAGTAACTTCTGGGAAATGGGATGCATTTTCCCCTAGACTTCAGAAATTTTCTTTCGTTTCAGTTATATGAAATCTACTTGAAGACTTCACAGGCTTCAGTTCAGCCTTGCTGAAATCAGACTGTTACTGACAGCTGAACCAAACAGCTGACTCAAATTACAATACAAGTGTATTTGGACTGTAGGTGTATAGAGGTTTGATTTTAAACCATATTCTTTTTAGGCAACAAGAGAGAGGGGGAAAATGTTTAAACTTTTCTTGTAGCTGAAACACTAAAGGAGAATAGCATTAATGGAGTGAGAGTTAGGAAAGTTGTGTTTTTAACACTTGTCTGTGGGAAGAATGCTATCCCATAAGACAAACACACATTTGAGTTTGCAAGTCAGCAAGCTGCAAGACAAGTAGCATGGATGTGAACATTCAGATACATAAAGCTGTATGAACAGTCAGACACTGAAGTACTTGGCCTGTAGTTGGTGAAGACAGTCACTACCACATTTCTGCCCACGGGCAGTAGTTTATTAGACCAACTGTAATAGCTGCAAAAAGTGGAAGAGCTTTCAAATGGTGGGGCTAATACTTTCCAGTCTGTGCGACGTCTTGTGTTCAGAGAAGGCAGACATATACACAGACAAGGATGCAGAAGAAGCATCAGCACAGTTTTTGGTGCTTTCTAGTGTTGTATTTTTTAAGAGGATTGATATGGTTAGGTTTCTTTAATGCTGTAGAAATCTGCATTTTAATTTTCTTCCCACACAAATTTACAACAGCAAAGCTAGTCATCTGCATGAAATTTCAACTGTTTGCTCTGCAGGATATCCATCAATGTCCATGTGGCTGAAATGAAAGAAAAGATCGAGACCAAGGAAGAAATCTCAAATGATCACAGACACAGATGTCCCAAAGTAAAATCCCCACCCTCCACATCAGCAGAAGTACATGAACAGCTGCCTGGTAAATTAAAACTTAAACAGAGTCCTAAGAACATCATCACTGAACCAAATCAAGAAGTGAAAGGGGACAGTAAGCAAAATGAACATGCATCAAAAACAGGCAAGCAACAGCTGTTACTGAACAAGCCCAAACCAGGTAAAAACACTGAAGACAAGTCAGAACTAAAATGTAAGCCTAAAGCCTCACAAAATACCTCTGCAACAGAGCCAAAGAAAGATCTGGGGGTAGAAGTGAAAATCCATCAAGAAACAATAAAAGCAGAAGATTCCTTGACAGTTACTGCCTCTGAGAAGAGAGAATCTGAGTCTGCATCTTCAGGAGGAAGTGAAAATGATGTAGGCCAATGTGCAGGAATGGTACCGCAGAATACTATGTCATTGGAAGCTAGCAAAGAGCCTTCCACACAGGATGAAGTGGTCATTGGTAGGTTGCTTGTACTTACTTTTGGAAACTTTTACACTTTTATACGGTTACTCATATGTATTATAGATAAAATAATAGCTGGAGTGGTACTTGCTCTACCACCTGTGTCTTACAGTTCAAGAGCACTTACCAAAACACTGTAGATACCTTTGATGATGAAAAGAAGATCAAATATAATTTTTTTTCAAACTTCCAGATAATTTTGTCAGGTGATATCTTTTGTTAATGCATAAAGTAAAATGTTAATACTCAAAGTGTCCTGTGATTTTACTGTGTTAAAAAAGCAGGGTTGAGAGTCAGGAGGTGGAATCCCATCCTCAGTTACAGGCCTTTATTTCTCATCTGTAAAAGACTGTTAGCAGTAAAAGCTCCTTACTTGAAGCAATAGAGAGGTTTTGGATGTTTTCAGTACCTCCCTTGTGGCTCTCTACAAACGCAAATGTATATATTTTTGTAATCCTATTTTATTTACTTTTTTGATAAAAAGCCAAGTACTTGAGTTTGCATACTCAACTGATTCTCATTTAAAATGAAGAAATAATTCCGTTGTTTCTGGATATTTTACTTGCATTCCACTCTAAAAATAGTAAAAGAATGTCATGTTTAATGTTATCCAGAAACTGCAGTGCTTATTCAAATTCCAGCAGAAGAAAAAGTGATGACATGGTAGATGAACAAGAGCAAAGAGAAAAGATGAGAGAGGGTAGTCCTGTACTGAAGTGCTTTATACTAAAGTTCTGTTTTGAGCATTTTCATGAGCAGCTTACCAGCAGCAGTCTGTGGTTGGCTTGTCTAGGCCCTTGGTATTTTCCCCTTAGAGCCCTACTGCCACAGAAAAGCTGAGTGCTGCAGCAGGGGAAGAGCTGCATTTGTGTTTTGCATTCCCAGCTCTGCCTCAGCAATTCATCTCTGAGAAACTGGGCTTGCCCCTTCAGGAATAGTGATGCTGAAAGTGAGGGGATGTATGATTTGTGGAGCTGTAGGTACCAGGACCACAAAAGACAATTGAGACTTCTCCTTTTACTGACCAACACAACACGGTGGCATGCATGTCTTGTGGACTGAAAACACTGGTACAAGGAAGCGGAAGTTGCAGTCCTATGTGGCAAAATGTCTCGATAACCTGGTTTCCTCCTCTTTAGATGACAGCCCTTCTCCCCCGGCTCCTTTTGAACATCGCATAGTGAGTGTCAAGCAAGCAGAAGTGACAACGTGCTACTCAGTGTGTCGTCATGAAGTACTTGGGGGGTAAGTCTCTGTGTCCCTAAAGCTGTACTGCAGGTGGTGGCGAAGTCACAAGGAAACGCAGTTAGATCACGGACTAGAGAGATCATTTGCAGGTGGCTCCAATGTGCAGCAGCATGGGAGTGGCAGATACCATCTCACTTCTTTACTCCGTGGGTTTGAGTTGAGCAAAAGGTGTCTAGCTGTTTTTGGTATGTCTTATGAATACCTTCTCTTCTATTTTGATATAGTCACGGTCTGTAACATTCTCAGAGCCTTAAGCCTTGTAGAAGAAGTTGGTTGGAACTGAAAGTACAGCAAGAAAAGAGTAGATTTTATCTAGGATAGTGAAGCAAAGAAAAAGAATGCAAAGAGGATGTCAGATCTTTCTATGCCTCTGTTCATCCTCATGGCTTTTTTTGAGCTATGATAGTTTCCCTTGTATCAACCTGCCTGTGGGTTGGTATATAATCTAAGGGCACTTCCAAGGTCTTTAGGTTACTGGTTTCTGCCTCAGTTCAATTTTCAGGCTCCTGAGTGTGATCTTGGATGACTCTCTTTTGCATTTGTTGTTATGATCCTGGCCACAGCTGGAGTTGTAAGAAAAACTTGTAATCCTCAGGCAGACAGATGCAAGGCATTTCAAGTCACCAAAGCCCATTAAGTCAGGCAGCTTCTAAAGATCTTTTTTTTTTTTTTTTTTTTTTTTTTTTTTTTTTTTTCCCATGCTGAATATTTTGTGAAAGAAAACAAAGGGGAAAAATTATAATTATGTTGACCTTGCATTTAGTCTTCACTCATGGGAAATCTGCAGCTGTTTCAGCCTTTGTGCGGCTGTATACTTACTTATCTGACAAGAAGCTTTGATTAACAAGCTAATCCAAGTACGAATATGGCTCAAGTATAAGCCTGATGATGCAATAGCAGTGAAGATGATGTTTAGAAATCATCCCAAGGGACATTAATGTATCTGGGTGACACAGGGGAGAATTTACAACATGCAAGAAATGCAGCCTGTGGAGTGGCTACGGTTACGGGTGTTAGTCATTTTAAAAGTTATGAGATCAAGACAGAAATATCCTAGTTAATATACCCACTAACACATCACTGAAGGACAGCAAGTGGGTACAGTTACAGAACCGAAAAAGAATATCATCAGGTCACCATACCGCTATGAAACGTAGTAATACGAAGGGGGCATAATATTTTAATGTAAGCATTGAACAACTGGCTGGAAAGATAAAACTAATCCTTCATAAGCTGAGAGAAAGAGGAGATTCATGCTGCTGGCCACCTGATTCTGTTCACTTTGTACTGTGCTATTTTTAAATCAATGATAAGAATAGTTTTAAAAGTTTTTTTGCAGTGAGCTGTGTTAAACTGTACTCCAACTTTTGTTTGGTATCAACAGGGGGCGTTTTGGGCAAGTCCACAAGTGCACGGAAATAGCAACTGGTCTCAATCTGGCAGCCAAAATCATAAAAGTGAAAGGAGCAAAAGAAAAGGTAACCATGATCCTGTGAACCTAAATGCGCATACTGTTGCTTGTTTTACATGAGCGTATTGCAAACACCTTAGCACTACCTCACTGAATCAGACCACAGAAGTCAACTTCTCATTGCAGTGTCAAATATTGTAAAATCTGTCTTAGTAAGTAGTAGCTTGGGCTTTGTTTGACTGCTTGTCATCTCCAGTGCTTGTGATTAAGCCATTTGTTCACATGAGGCCTGTGGTATAGCTTCTGTAGGGTTTGAAATAATTGTATTTGAATATATTAAAAATTAAGGAGCATATTTGCTCATTTTTTGTTAATTTGTTCCTTTTTCAGGAGGAAGTGAAAAATGAAATTAACATAATGAACCAATTAAATCATGTGAATCTGATCCAGCTTTATGATGCCTTTGAAGCCAAAAATAATATCACTTTGGTCATGGAATAGTAAGTTTAAATTATCTCTGAAAGTGTCAGTTTTTGGAGTTTGCTTTGGTCACTAAAAGAAACTGAGAACGATAACTCCGAGGTGTGAAAAAGTCTAGAGTAGCTTCACAGCCTGCGAGAGTAGAAAATACTTATTTTCAAGGTAATTTCTTCAGGTAAAAGTATATAAATATATTTGGCAACCTTGTAGTTTAAGCAAGTGCCAAGAAAGGTAGCTATCCAAGTGCACGAAACAAATTACAAGATAGTTAATGAACAGAACTTCACTGTGGTTCGTTTTTCATTTTAGTTTAACTTACAGGCCCCTTAACATTGTACCTAGCTATGAAATTCTAAAGAAGTGCTGAGGGTAAGTAAAACCTCAGAGAAAAAGTAAATGTGAGAGACCCAGACAAGAGGAGAAGTGAAGTGTTTCAAGTAGAAATAGAGTAGACATGGAGAAAGAAAGTAATTCCTTACATTCATGGTCTGCTGCTATTTGAATAATATGAAGCTTAATAAGCATGCCTTCCCATTTGCAGCTTAAAAAAAAATAAATCTAAATCAAATATGGAATTCATAAAAGGGAGGTCTAATGATGTATGCCTCCTGGCTTTTCTGTGTAGTTGCATATTGCTTTTCATTTATAAACAAACTGAATTTCCACTACAGAACTAATTGTTAATGGTGTGAAGGAAAAAAGGAAACAAAATGAAATAGCAAATATAAACATAGTACATTTAAAATGTGTATTTACAATTTTTAAAATAGAAAATTAGAATTGTTATGTTGCAGAACCTTGTTGGAGCTATGTTTAAATGTAATGTTCTCTTAATTTTTGTGCAGACTTAATTTCAATTGTCAGCTCCTGTAAAGCAGCTTTCAGTTTTAGAAGTTTCATTCATTACACTGCGTAGGTTGAAGAGTTTCTTTCTCTAGGCTTTCTCCAGTTTCCCATCTGGTCTCCAGGTTGTGTGGTCTTGAGTTTGTTTGATTCTCCCTGCACCCACCAAATATTATTCTAATTTGGAAGGTGCTGTAGATTAATACTTTATCTCACACACAAAAATAATTTTCCTGAAGTCACTGAGAATACTGATACACTTCTACTGGATGGTAATATTAGGTTCTGTGCTAAACTAGGACTTAAGTTTCCAATTTAGAAATAAGATGAGCTAATGAGAAATTTTAGCTTTTTTAACACTTCTCTATGTCAAAATTTTAGTCTTGATGGTGGTGAATTGTTTGACCGGATTATAGATGAAAACTACCATCTAACAGAGTTGGATGCAATCTTATTTACCAAACAAATCTGTGAAGGAGTCCACTACTTGCACCAGCATTATATTCTCCATTTAGATCTGAAGGTCAGTAGTTCATACTCTTTACTCTTTAGTGTTGCTGAAGTTTGGACCACTACAGTCTCTAATTGCAAGAAGAGAATTATTTAATTGACTTATTTCATTAAAAAAACAAAAACAAACAAACAAAAAAACCCTTCCTTAATTGAGTAGTCACAGTGAATGAAGCTTTAGAGATTAATATTTTTTCAATGTTTATTTGGTAGCTTGCTTTTGAAGGCAAAACTTCTACTCTGTTTTCACAGAGAAACACAAAAGTTCACAGGAACAAAAGCTAAACTTCTTTATAGATCAAAAACCAAACCGTTAACTCAGTATGCCAGTCAAATCTCTTCTGTAATGGGAATAGAAGGAAAAGAATCATCCTAAAAATTATGACTACTGTCTCTGAGTTTTTTTTTTTTTTTTTTACTCTTTTGCTAGATTTGTATGTCAGACATAAATGTGACTAAAAATACTCTTATCTTTTTGTAGCCTGAAAACATATTATGTGTAAATCGCACAGGAAACCAGATTAAAATTATTGATTTTGGATTAGCAAGGAGGTAAGAGTTAAGTTACGTTTTTTGTTTTTTTTTTTTTTTTTTTTTTTAAATAAACATGCTTCTGGTAGTTCTTGTTATATTTTTGTGTTTTGGGGCCCTAAAGTGATTCTGATATGTGTATGTGTTCACTAGTATGCTGCTGCAGTCATGAGTTTTCTGCTGTGTGCATTAATTATCTAATTACATTTTCAAATAATGTTTCTGTTGGATAAACCTATGCTGCTGTTCTAATTATCTCAAAATGATTCCCCATGTAGAGCTTTTACTCTAGGGACATCATGAAGGCGCTAGAGACTTCGTGACTGCTGAGTTTTGTTGTGCAGGTTCTGGTTGTGGAAATTATCTTCTTCAGAGTCCCACCTCAGCAGTTACACTGTGCTCATATCTGTTATATAGACCTTTACCCTGAAGTACAGCTGGGCACATCCCACAAAACTTATGCTCTTCTAACCCATTTCAATGGAAGCTGGTCTATTTGTGTTGTGTTGGACAGTATCTGCTGGAAAGCATCCTGTGGAGCCTGGCAGAGAGTCTTCTATCACTTTCTGGGAGATGCCTCTGCAGGTTTTATTGCCCTTGGTCTTCCTTTTTGTTTTGCTCTGGCAAGGGGATAGCTGATGGTTTATTACACCTGTGGTCACAGCAAAATTCACCAATTTATCCTTTTAAGACCTTAATGCTGTCCTAGTTGTCTAGGTGAGTCTGGATGCTCTGTCCTTTTAGGCGTGTCTTGATTTTTACAAATGAGAGGTTTGTTTCCCCAGCCTGCTCTCAGCACTGACGCATATCTCTTTCTGATAAAGGTACAAGCCTCGTGAAAAACTGAAGGTTAATTTTGGAACTCCAGAGTTCTTGGCTCCTGAAGTAGTGAACTATGACTTTGTTTCCTTCCCAACAGACATGTGGAGTGTAGGAGTCATCACATACATGTTGTAAGTAAGCATGTGAGGGATTGTGGCAGTGGCACCAAAGGCTCTGCAAGAACACACCAGTGGAGTGTATCTGCAAAGCAGGAATGCAACAGCCATTGAGTCCATTTGGATGTGACTCCGAATTCATTCTGTTAAAAACAAATAACCCCAAGCCACAGCCTTTTAATATGAAGATATAAGGTGGATACTGAGTCTCTAAACAACAAGTAACCCTTTTGATAAATACATAAATGTATTTACCAACTTATTTAGCAAGTTCAAGTGGGCCAGGTCATGATTACTCAGAGGAGTGGACCAAAGCATGTCTAAATTTCCATTTTGATTGCATTCTTGAGGATATAGATTAATTTTCACGTTTGCAGTCTGATTATTTTATTAGCTGGGATTTGGTGTGCATCTGCACAGAGGGGTTAATATCAGATGTTAGGCCACAGGTTGCGTCACAAATGAGGGTAAGACATCTCTGATATCTGCATGGTGGCTGCAGAGGGTTTGTCTGTCCAAAATCTGTGGCTTCTGACAAGCCGATTCTGCCTGAAAATTTCTCAGAATTTTGCACAGATGCTTTCTGTGAATGAGATAAATTTCTGGTTTAATTTGTTAGCCAAAAAGCAGCTGAATGAAGGAATAAATTATTGAAACAATAGATCAGGGCTTAGAAACTAATTGAAAACAGGATGCTATTGTTCAGAATTCAGTTTAATTCAGGCCAAACTGGGATATGCACCTTGGTTTAGGAAAGCTCTTGAGCCCTCCTAGCTTTCCTAGCTGAGAATGCACTGAAGTATGTACTTGAATCCCTGCTGAATTATTTTTCTAGGGGGATCCGTTAACAGTGCTCCCTGACTTAGCCGCTAGACAGTAACACTAATGATATGATGATGCTTTATTGCTCCGAACTATTGGCTCATCTTTAATAGGGACTGAGAACTTGAACACCCCCCTCTCCCCATAACTGAGAGCCCTTCCTCTTGATAAGCTAGCTACAATTATAAAGCAGAGGATTCAGGAGAGGAGAAACTCATCTTGCATATAGATACTTACCTCCTATTCCACTTTTTTCTTTTCCTTTTTTTTAAGGCTTAGTGGCCTATCCCCATTCCTGGGAGAAACTGATGCAGAGACGATGAATTATGTAGTCAATTGCAGCTGGGACTTCGATGCAGAAGCATTTGAACAGCTATCAGAGGAAGCAAAAGACTTTATTTCCAGACTACTTGTGAAAGAGAAAAGGTACTTTCCTTCTCTGATCGCCTAGTAACATGAAGTTCTTCCTAGCTGACTGTTTGAGTTAGTCAACAATGAGAACTTATTATGTGATGTTTTTGTTTGCTCTACCTGTGCTTACTGGGCAGTTTCTCAGTGATTCAGAAGCCCCTGTTTAAAAGGAAGATGTCTATGTACCATAGCTGAGGAATGTTGCCTTTCACAGCAGCATCAATACAGGCAGAACAAAGGAAATCTGGAAGGATTTGCTCTGTAGGAATCTGTCTTTAATATTCCTTCTCTGAGGAAAAGCTATTTCTTCTTTTTTTTTTTTTTTTTTTTTTAAAAAAAAGTTTTTTGAATGCCACAGAGGATAAGTGGAAGCTGCAGCTGTGAAAATGTGCATAGTTCTCTTCAAAAGTGGTCTAAATGCATTTGGTAGATATTAGGGAGCATTTGGGACTTAACTCTGCATGTGGCTTCTTATTCTGGGCTCCAGTGAAATAAAAAACAATTGTATGTATGAAATGCCAAGAGAGTGAGGGTGATGTTGATGTCAGACTATGAGTACGGAGATGGATGGGGTTAGTGGGTAGCAAGTTTTTTTCTCTTGCTGAGTAGCGATACAAAACTAATCAAAACAGGAAACGATGCATACAATAAAGTAGATTGTGTGTATGAGGGGAATTCAAAGAAGTGCTTAGAATATTAGTACCTTCGAGGTCATTACCTAAATCAGACAAATCCATTAGATTACTAATTACATTCTGAACAATTTTTTTCTCAACCTTTTCTGTCTCTCTTCCCCCTGCTGCTTTCCCTCCCCAAACCTTCCCAAATAACACACGTTTCTCTATGACTGTATTTCTCAAAGCTTTTGTACAGGTTTTCATGCTTGGGCCTGCTGATGAATGTCAGGGTATAATCTGTGCTTAGCTTGATCCTAGTTTAGGGTGAATAGACATTTGTGCTTTTTAAATATGAGGCACAGAATAAGCCTGCATTATAGGGGTAGACAGGTAACAGTAAAAATATTTTTTTTTGTATGAAGTGATTCTTTCAGCGGTTCTTGATGCATATAACAAAATGGTACATAAACTGATGAACCCGGACAGCTGCTGCTTCAAAACATGTGCCTCGCCCCAACCCCACCCCAAAAAAAAAAAAGGAAAGAAAAAAAAAAAAAAAGAAAAGCACAGCTGAATATTTAAGGACAGGACAATCAACCCACTGCAGACCCCCTAGCAGCTTTTCACACCACTCACTCCTTATGTTGGAGTGCAGGATGTCGTTAAGACCCTATGATCTGGGTTGAACAGCATTTCAAGAACATGCATTGGTTTATTTAAGGCAAAATTCATTGATCAGTAATATTGAGGAGCACAGGGCTCTGAGAATGGCAAGAGGGTGGCTATGTTTACATGTTAGATTTCCTTTCCTGAAGCTGCCGGATGAGTGCAACGCAGTGTTTGAAACACGAGTGGTTAAACAATCTGCCTGCCAAAGCCAAGAAGTCCAAGCTTCGCCTGAAGTCCCAGTTGTTGCTGCAGAGTTACATGGCTCAGAGAAAATGGAAGGTAACTAGATTAGCCTGGAAAATTTACGTCCAGAGGAAAAACAGCTCAACACAGGCAGGGACATTATCTGCTTCTTTGGACCATGGCTTACTTTTACTTGTAGGGTTTTTTCTTGTTAACATGAGTTTGGGAAGTCTCCTTCTAATTAGTATTTAAAGTTTTACATCTTATTTCTTTAAAAGTGCAGAGGCTTCAAATGCTGTTTAGCTTACTCTGATTTTTTTTTCTCATAATGGAGATATTTGTGCATTGACAACAGCTGCTTTGTTGTGTTGTCACTATAGGGTAGGGGTACAACATAAGGCAGTTTTGTGCCTCGCACTGCAGAGAGTGGAAGAGAAAAAAGAGAGAAAAAATTAGGTTTAAACACATCCAGAGAACTTGTCAGGACCTTTCTGATAAGCCCATACTCTTTTAGAAGTAAATTTTGGTTAAAGAAATGATAGATGAGAATTTCTACTGGAATCTTTATCGGATAGTAATAATTGCTCCTGAAAATTGAATGTTGTAATCTTTTAAGAATAAGGAATGGAGGAAATGTGAGGACAACTCAGGTCCATTTCCTTCTCTCCTGTCACTGGAGAGCTGTAATTTCTTGTCAAGGAGTTAAACTTGAGCCTTCTGCTTTCTCCATTCTTGCACTCCAGCTGTTTTATCTCACACTTTTGCATTTGTGTTTTAAAAAGTACATCATCTAAAGACACGAGGACCCTCAGGTCCTTTTCTGCAAAGTGCTTTTCAGCCAGTCAGCCGTTAGCATTTACTGGGCATGGGGTTGTTCCTGTCCAGGTGCAGGACTCCACATTTCCCCTCACTGAACTCGATGTGGTTCCTGTCAGCCCATTCCTCCAGCCTGCTGAGGTCCTTCTGGGTGGCAGAATGACCCCCTGCTGAATCAGCCACTCCTCCCAGGTTTCTGTCACCTGCAAGGTTGCTGCGGGAATGCTCTGCCCCATCATCCAGATCATTAATGAAGATGTTAAGCAGGACTGGACCCAGTATTGACCACTAGTAACGGGCCTCCAACTAACTTTGTTCCAGTGATGAGAACATTTGGCCTGCCTGTTTGGCCAGTTTTTTATCCACCTCAGATTTTCACCAAGAGTAGCATGTTTCAGTACTTTCATAAAAGTAGGACTTTTATACAGTGAGCAGCTTCAGCTGGTCACTGTATAACCAGTCCTTAAAATACTCAGCTGTTATGCACAGCGATGCACACAAGGTGTGGGTGGCTAGAGGTAAATGGATTTTTCTTCTGCGCTGAAAGAAACTCCATGTCGGCCACAGCAAGTCCTTTACTTCAGTTACACTCACGCTTGGACTATTCTGTTTTGTTCACAGAAACATTTTTATGTGGTGGCTGCTGCTAACAGACTGAAGAGGTTTCAGAGTATGGCTGTCAAGCTTCCATAAGCTTGTAAGAAGCATCTAGCACTCATGAAGACGGACATGAAGCCATGGGAGAAGGACTCCGTATCTTCAGTAGTTTCTACCCTTTTCTTTTATAACGTGAAGTTTTGCATCGGTCTTTCTCGAATATTGTGTGTTAGTGCTTAGGGTCCTGAAGTGCCTTGAGGCAGAGGCACTGAAATGACTTCTGAAACCAGAAAATGCCTTGGTTTGTTTTTACAAGTTTTTAGTTGTACATAGTGATGGAAGAATATGGCAGTTAGTAGGGCTGACTTCTTGCTGAAGGCTTTGATTCTGCAGAATATTGTTGGTCCAGAAAACACTTGAGCAGTTTTTTGGTTTCTCACACTAAGCATGGGGTCTCTAAAGGCTTTCTTCACAACTGCTGTACATCATCAATTTCAGAGCACTGCCAGACACTTTTTTTTTTTTTTTTGCTCAGGTGTCTATTACTTATGGGAAAAAAAAAAAAAAAAAAAGATATTGGACACCCTTTTCTTCTATAAGTTTTCCAAAAAGATTATTTTTTTCTAAAACATAAGGGTGATGATTCAGTACAACTACTCGAGAGTTTTTTTGATTCTTTTTGTTTCCTATTTTCCTTTAAAAAGAAGGTACTACCTGGTTAGCAAAGAAGACAAATCTGGTTTGAAGCAATTTAAGTCAATTTGTCCCTTACTGTTTTTTCTTATAGTCAATTGAGTTGAGGTCAACTGATTGAACTTTTACTTTGGGGGGGAGATAAGGGAAACTGCCACGAATAAAAGTTACCTAATGACTGTTGGTTCTGTGCAAAAAGACCTCATGTTGTCCAGAGAAGATTTCCAGACCCTTGATTACACATTTAAAATTTGTGAGTGCTTTTCATTGGCTGTGACTTAAGTTTTAGTTTGACGATTTTTTCTCCTTTGTGACAATTCTAATCAAGTTTATATGGAAAATTGATATGCTGTGATATGCAAAACACATCTTAATGCTGTTCAGTGGCAGAGAAATAGCATATTGCCTGACTTTGCCTTTGGCCCAGCTGGGAGGTTGAAGCCCTTTTTCTCCACTCTGCTCTCAAACATTAAACTTTCTTCACTGTACTTATTTGCAATGTTAAAACTTCCTGACGTATAAAGAGCTGGAGCCACTTAGGTCTTGCAGCTAGAAGTATAACTTTTTTTTAATTAGACCGGTCTTGCAGCTAGAAGTGTAACTTTTTTTTTAATTAGACCTATGGTTTCCTTTATTACTATCCTGGTTTCTGCCAAACTCAGTGTGAGCTGGACGAGCTCTTACTACTATTAGCTTCTGGTTTTTCTTAAAATTAACTTTCCAGCAAAGGCGTCAAGCTTCCATTAACTTTATGGACTTTTATATCTCTTGAATTAGCAACAGGGTTGGTTGCTAAGAAAAAAAGAGGATTTCAAGAATGGCTTACCCTTGTCATCTTTTCCACTCTAGTGCTTCTCACTTTTTACTCCTGTATTCTGGGCCTCTGCAGCACTTCCAGAATCAACACAGGGAAAAATGATTAAAATCAAATGAGGCAATCTTGACAATGTATCACCTTCTGTGAAGGCCCACTTTTGTTTATGTTTTTCTTCCACAGTGGTTCTGCATGCTAGATGTGATTATATTCATTGGTCTGTATATTTCTGAACTAATACTAATAAATTACATTATAATGGAACAGGCCTAATCCTCTTCTTTGTTTTGAAAAATAAAAAGTCAGACCTGATAGCATCTTTGAATAGGTCTTAACTACAGAATGCTCATCCACTAGCTTGGGTTCTCTCCCATCCTGAAGACCCTCTGCCACATATTAGATGAGACTTAATAGATGTTTTGTTACAGCTCCTACTCAGGGGGGTTGAATAACTTAAGATTTTTCTCTGCCCATCAGGCATTTGTTTGGAGTCTGTTCCCTGAAAAAGTTACTGGTTCACTTTGGGACTCTCGTCAGGAATGAATTTGTCTCTTGCTAATTGCAGTTGACCAGAAGTTATTTCCTTTCTTTAATGCTTCAGTTGCATTGGGAGGCAAAGAAATGAAAGGTAAATGTTTAGTAAGTTTTGATTTTCTACTTAGTGTGCTTCTTCTTCTATTTTTGTAAGAGGGTGATAAATATAGATGATCTCTGCTGTCTTCTATTTCCTCTCCATTTTTTACAAAGAGAGGCTGCATCTGGCCTGTAGAACTGCTACTGAATTCTTAACAGAAAGAAATCCCTTTTGTACTGCAGAATGACGTGGTTGCAGAGTCTAGGAAGACCATCTCTGCAGCCTTATGGGATGTTTCACAATGTGAAATTGTGCATTTTGCTTTGGGGTTTACAAAAAGCTAAAAGGACACATGGTCTATAGGACACTGGAACAGTAATTATGAAAAAACAAAGTCTCAATAAACTGAAAGCTAAAGCAGGAATTAACTATCTGTAAACCCTGCTGCCAACATTGTCACCCAGGTAAGCAGGGAACATGCACTGTGGTGAGGTTTTGGCAAGCCATTAAAATACTGTTGAGAAGTTCATGTGAGGACAGCGTTTCAAATCTTTATGTTCAGACAAGTTACTTTCCTATGGGTTTTGAAATGAGGGTTTATGGAAGTTGATGTCTGTATGCACAACTCACATAGAAAACACAAGAGAGGGGCAGCAGGCTTGGTTTGACTTTAATTAAAGTTATACTAGCCCTGCACTGCTAGAAGTTGTGATTTTCCTTCACTATAGTATAATCACAGAATCACAGAATTTCTAGGTTGGAAGAGACCTCAAGGTCATCGAGTCCAACCTCCAACCTAACGCTAACAGTCCCCACTAAACCATATCCCTAAGCTCTACATCTAAACGTCTTTTGAAGACCTCCAGGGATGGTGACTCCACCACTTCCCTGGGCAGCCTGTTCCAGTGCCTCACAACCCTTTCAGTGAAGAAGTTCTATAGGTGGGATGAAAGTGTAGGACTGCAGAAGTTGTCTCCAAGAACTATTGGGCAGAACCCTCTCCTCTTCAGTTGAAGCTCATGGCCCTGAGATGCAAATTACCCACTGCCCTGGCTTTGAAATCCTTGTTCCCCAGATATCTTCCACAGCACTGTCCTCTGTCTTTTATTTTGCCCACCCTCTAAGGGTTTTACATGTGAAAAGCAATTGCCAAAAACCTGACAATATAGTAAAAAGCTTTTCTCTCTGGTATCTTTATTGTTTCTTGGAACAGCTGGTCACCCCCTTACATGCACAAGAGACTTTAGTCCCACACAGGTCATAAAAACTAAGTTCAATTCAGTGATAAAAATATTTATTTGGCAGTGAAAACAATTTATCAGACTTCGACTGTTTAACAAGGCACCATTAGTCCCCTCCCTCTCTTTTCACTGACTACTTCCATCCTGAGGCACAAGGTCATGTAACTTACAATTTATTCACATTTAATATGGGATTGAAATGTTACCTGCTTCTTGCAGCAAGGAAAACAAAGCTATCTTACTACCTAATGTCACAACTGCTTAAATGCCAGCCTGGCAAGTCATCAAACATGCTTTTTACAAAAATCATCTGAATACCAACATCATTTAATAAAATAAATCCTAAATATTTAAAAAGTAGCTCATAAATAATATTAGCTGACTACCAGCCAGCTGTCACTCATATGCTACTGGAATACTTGTTAGAACAGAGGGGGAATTAAAACTATGAGCAAGCAGCAGTGATATTACAAGGTGGCACAGAATCAGTACCCCTATTGGCCTGTTGTGCCTTAGCAGCATTTTCCAGAATTCTCTTTTTCCATTCTTCATAGTCTTGCTTTGTTTCAGTCTTTGGCTGTTTACATTGCACCTCATCATCATCATCATCTTCAGATCCTATGATAAAAAGAGCAAGTCCATGATGGGCCATCGGGGCAATATGGTGCTGGGAATAACCAGCAAGCATACAGAGATAAACCTATTGATGTACAAGGACTATCACTGCATTATCATCCTGGGGTTTGCTCCTCTGCCCGCCTCCCACAACAGTCACTACTTCTGTGGCTGAATGTAAGAGTTGCACTTAACTCCACAGTATAAATGCCATCATCCTGCTGTGTTCACTTAGTTCATTTGTTAGGCACTGGCTTGCAGAACTGTATAAGCTGCTGCCAACTGATCCTTATAGGATATTATAACTCAAGTATCAGTATGCAGTAACAAAGCCCAGAACTGCTCTGGTTTTAGTTCACAGCTAAACGCGACTTACCGTCTTCCTTCTCGCAGTGTTCTGGGTCAGTCTGCAGGCTTTCGGATGTCTCTGCAGCCAGGGGGACATCATCTTCTAAAAAAAATAGAAAAAAATAGTGTCATTACCTCTGCTTTGTATTACAGATGCCCACAACGTGCTGGAGACTGTATACAGATGCACATTCTTTCCTAATCTGGTACAGAAACTACCAGCTGCCCTTACTTAGCTGCTTGTCTGGGGGAGGGGGATAACTTCACCATGGGCAGCTCCATGCCTAGGTAGAGAGTAGTAGCTTTTGGCCTGGGTTCAGGCAGTTACACTCCAGAAAACATCATGTATGAAATATGAAGACGAGTGAAGTAGGGGTACTGGCAGTAGTAGTGTGGGGATGAAAGTCTGGGAAAGGAAAAAAGGAGATAAGTAGGAAGGAGCAGAAATACAAGGATGGGAACTCACGTATCGTGTTTCAATCTTCCTCCACAAAAAGGAGGGAAGAGAGATTCAACAACAGGTAAGAAAGACTCTCCTCATGTCTGCCTGCGGCATGTGGAGGCCTGGTGTCAGGTAATGGCTGAATTACCACCAGAAGATCAAGGCTTAGATGTGTGTTAACACTGCAGTGGAGGAAGGGAAAACACAGAAGTGTCAGTCAAAGCAACAGAGGTAGCAAAATGTTTATGGTAATTTCCATGTTTTGTTGCTATGTTAACAAGATGCAGAAAGCAGGCAAGGAGAATCCAAGATACGGGAGAAGCAGGGAGTAAATTACTGCAGCACAGACTTTACGGAGCAGCAAGCATTTGAGTAGAGAGGAAAACAGGTATTTTTGGCCTTGCCACGTTGTAAGCTGTTGTGACTTCCCCAGAAGCAAGTCAGTCCCAGACTGTGACTGGGAACTGGACTGCAGGCAACATACTGGAACAGTGGGCAGGTTTTACTAGAAGGGAACAGCTGAAAGTGATCAGAATGAAATAACCAGTGGAAAAGGAGAGAGGCATTGTGAGGCCAGGTGATGGGTATGCTGTATTACAACGGTAAGGCCAAAAACTTACTGCTGAGCTGCTGGCTTATCTTCTCCATTTGATTGCACAGCCGATCAAATATTGCTTTTTTCACCCCAGATGTAGCCAAGATTTTAGTTTTGTCCACTTTTAGCTTTAAGCACCTACAACAGAAAGTTGATTTAACCTTGTAGGAAACAACACTTCAGCAACTATCACTCAGGTGAGGTGACGTTTACTGTACCAACACTGTGAGAATGAAGAAAAGTATGCCAGAGGTTTTGGTCCTTTCTAACCCTTTCCTCACTTAGAAAAAAAATAGCTTAAAAAATAAAAAGGAAAAAAAAAAAGACCCCTACACTACCTGATCAAGACAAGTCAGGAAGTGAAGCCCATGGTTAGTTCAAATTACAAGGGGAAACTACTAGAATAAGATACTATGCAGGTTTTAAGGGAACCAGGGCAAAATCCTATTACTGTCAAGAGCTGAATGGGACCATTCAGAGAACATTTGTCAAGAGCTGTAAAACTATGTGGCACCTGAACTGCTTCCAAAAATTGTTAAAAAGGGAAGATATGTGTGCAAGCAAATTCTTACAAAGCATTGTCTGAGTCAAACTCTCCTGATACCCATCTTCCAAGCTGATACTGGCCTACAGCTAAGACAGATCCATCTCCTAGAGGCACGGGATGCGGTGGTGTAGGGCTCAGAGCTTCTCATTCTTCTGAACAGCTGCTTCTTGGTGCTCAAATGTAAGCTAGTAAGCCATTCTTGCAACTCTAAGCAGTCTTCCACCAAAAGCCACGTACAACTTTTTGCTTTATGCCTAGCTCAAATCTAGTCTGACAAAGGAAAAAAGTTCTCGTTAAATCTAAAAATGTGACTATTGTTACACAGCTTATGCTGAAAAGAAGGAGGGCAAAGTGCAAAAAGGCAAAGTGCAAAACACTAACAGGAGTTCTTCAACTACTGCTATGGATAATATGTCCTAATGGAATTATCCACAGCATCCCCCAGACACCAGGGAAGACATATTTCATTTGTTCTAGGACAAAAATCTCAAGATTCTTTTCTGTGTATTTGATACAAATACTTTTGCTTCCTCCTGAAGGCAAATGCAGTGTAGCCTTGTTTGCTAGGCCTGTCTCCAGTTCCAGGAGTAAAGAAAGTAGGGCATGCTAGGAAGGAGCCTTCCGACTGTTCAGGCATGTAAAAAAAAAATCAACTGCTTACACTGGAGGCATTATCTCTGTTGATGTCTCCCTAGGTATTTAAGCCCATAGAAGTTCCCTCAAGCTGTACTTACTTGCATGCAGTGAATAACGCAGCCGTTGTAAACAGTGGTTTTGAGAAATCAAGCTCCAGTTGCTGTGCTTCGGGAAGGCTGGATTCGTACCTAAAAAGCAACAATAATTGTATAATGCATTCTCCACAAATGAAGCTCTTGAGACTAATTTGTCACATGGCACTCAGCAGTTGAACAGGTCTCACATTGGATCACTTGGTCCTTTGTAACTTAGTCAAGCACAAACAGCTGTTACTGGCTGAGCAGAGCAAAACAGGGAAAAGAAGGGAGTGGGGATCACCTCCTCTATTTGAATTGAAGGTATTTTGAATTAGGGGTCTGAATCAAGGCATGACAGTGAAATCTGGTGTTCCCCACCTACACCTGCTTTTCTCTCTACATTACACGTAAAAATTGCATTAAGATACTTTACATAAATCCATTCTATTATATGGGGTAGAATTATAGTTTGATTCCTATAATACATATTTAAGGCTTCATCTGGCAGATGACTTCTAGCTGTTCAGCACTGTGAAGAATTTAATTTTTTACTGTCCACCTGTCCCCAGGCTATTTGTTTTAGTTTGTAGTTAGCACCCAGAAGCATACACAGGTCTTTGTTCCCTGTCCTGCAACTCAGAATACTTTGAATCCCTGGCAGTTTTTAAACACGCTAGCAGGGTAACAGCACTCCAGAGCTCTTCAGTGATTGCTCTTGTTAAAGTAGATGCTACACGGAGCAAAGCTTTAGTTAAATCTGTTGAATCACTGTTGAAGTGTTCTACCTGATGTTTTTACATGTAGAGTAATGTGCGTTTTTAGAGATTTGCTTCTCCAGAAAGGAGGATTTGTTTCTACTGAGCATTACGTCTGAACTCTGACATGATCATGTGGAAGCGTGATTCTGTGGATAATTACAATGACTAAATGTCTTATCTTTTTTATATTACTCTGAGTTATAGGACTGGGACTCAGACAATGGCTTACTAAGATTCACAATCTAACATGTTTTTTAAAGTGGCCTAGATAAGTGGCTGGATAGTCAGTGCTAAGAACTTACCTCACTGGAGTCCAGTCGGTGGGAGATACCTGACCCTTGCAAACAACAAGCTCTCTACACATTTAACAAACAAAGACTCTTACTAGCGATTACTGGTGCGATCTTGAGAGCTTCCTCACCTCTGCAGTATTTTTGAAGCGGTATTTACTGCCTCCGTACAGCAGAACTGCACCGCCAGGTCTCGTATTCCCAGTCTCGGGTTCACCTCTAGCAAACACTCCAAAGACTTGATGGAGTTCTGGTAGGTCGTCTTGTTCAAGCCGGAGAGTTTAATAAAGTAGCTCTTTCAGAGATAAAGACAAGCCCCGAGGATTAGTGGAAGACTGGCATCTCCCCCAGTCAACTGGCAGAGGTTAGTAACTGCGCGCTGCCCCAAGGTGAGGTTCAATCGCTGTATTAAACAGCTCTGTGCAACGCGTGCTGTAGGCGTTCACTGCACAGAGGCAGACTAACCGCCGAGAACGCCACATCCCTTAAGGCCGTGTTGTTTTCAGACTTTTACACCCGGAGTTTGCCTTTTTTTGATGTAAGAGGACACGGCCCTTCTTTCACACACACAACCCCAGGCTAAGCCAAAGGCCGCCGGGCTCAGGGCGGCGCGGAGCGGTGCCCGCTGCCCCCCCCCCCGCCCCCATCCTCCCCCCGCCCGTACCTTGTCCAGCGGCCTCCCGGCGGCGCGGGCCGCCAGCTCCAGGCACATCACGGCGCTGCCCGTGGCCGTCGTCTGCGCCAGCAGCCCCGGGCACCTCACCTGGGCCAGCCGCAGGAACTCCTCGGCCTTCCTGCAACACACGGGGAGCGCTCCGCAACGGAACGGGCCGGCCCGGCCCTGCCCTGCCGCAGCCCCCGCCCGTGCCCGTTCCCGTTCCCGGCCCCTCACCTGACGACGCGGGGCTCCCCCAGGCCCGCCCTGGCCGCCAGCCGCCTCACGGCCCCGCGCTCCATGCCCCGGTCTCCCCGCGCCGCAGCCGCAGCCGCGCCTGATTGGCCGCTCCCCACGCCAATCACCTCCCCTCGAGCCAATGGGCTTGGAGCGGAGCGCTTCCGCGGGGCGAGCCAATGGCCAAGCGGCGGGGCGGGGCGGCGGCAGCGGCGGGGCGCTCACGTGACGGCGCTGCGGGGCGGGGCTGGCGGGGGCGGCTCGTGGCGGCGCGGCCATGGTGAGGGGCGGCGGCGGCGGCGGCGGCCGGGCCCGGCCGGGGGGGAGGCGAGGCGGGAGGGAGGGGGCGGCGGCGGCGGCGGCGGCCCGGGGGCAGGGCCGGGCATGGGGCTGCAGCTCGGGAGCGCCCTCGGTGGGTGGGGGGGGCCCGGCGGCCGCCGCCCGGTGCGGGGGGGCTGAGGGGAGGGGGAGGGGAGGCCCCGGTAACGGCCGCCCCGGTGCCGGGGGAGGCAGCGCCCGGGGGGGGCCTCGGGGCGAGGAGCGCCTCAGCCCCGGCTGAGCGCGGGGAGCTCCCGCGGGCCGGCGGGGCTCGGGGCCGCCTGGCTCGGGGTTCCCGTGGCGCTGAGCGCTCCGCGGCGCTCCGGGCACTGCGGCTGGGCCGCGCACCGAGCCCCGTGGAGGCAGGGCTTGCCCAGGGCCTGGGCCTCTGGGGCCGGTTCGCGTTTGGGGGGTGGCGGCTGCTGGGACGGGTCGGCGCCGGGCCCGCAGGGGCGTGTGTGCGGCGCTGACCCCCGGCGTGGGGCTGGGGAAATGAATGGGGACGTCTGATCGGGCAGGGGAGCGCTGCGTCCACCCACGCCGCGGTCCCTGTCCCCCCGTGCCAGTGCCCGTGGCGGCTCAGAGGCTTCCTGCTGCTCGGCCTTTCCGTGGGAAATGGCCTCAGCCGTGCCTGCTCTGGTGTCCTCTTTCTGATAAGAGCTGATAGCAGGTGACTCAGGAAAAGAAAACCCAAGCTTCCAGCTATTAAATGTGGGTTAATCCCCTCTACCAGCCTGGGCTCCATGGCCATTTCCAATGGCCAGGCTTCATTTAAGCCTTGAAGCAGCGTGCAAGTACCCTAAACTCGACTTGGATTTCTTAGACGTTTATTGATCGTTTTCTAAATAAAAAACCCACAGCCCCTGGTTCTTGTTAATGTCTCCTGGCTTCCTGTGGCAGCAAATGCCAGCTTAAACATGAAAAATAGTAAATGTTAAACATGAAAAATGTTCTCTTTGGCTCACCTTCATGCTCTGTTGTGTGACTTAACAGAAGTTCTGGGGTTGCCTTCTTTATTGCAGGGTTGTGCTTCCAATATGGTACAAAATGCTTTATTGTTAATATCGAGGCACCCCGCGATGTTTGCAGTAATGTGTTGTGTGCGCTCTGGCTCCATCAGTAGGATGGTGATTGTCACGATTTTCCTCTGTACCTGACCTGTCCTCTGTCGTGGGTAACGTTCATGTTAAATGTCTTGATAGTGACGGGGTGGCAGTCCTAACTGGGAGGAGGCAGAGAAACATGGGTAAGTCTTGTTCACTGAGGTACTAAACACAAGCACGTGAGTGAACAAAAGGAAAAGTCGTATGTGGAATAGGCTGGAAGTACATCTAAATCAAAGTGGAAGTATGTCTAAATCCAAGTGCTTTATATCACTTGGAGAGTTGATGAAAATGCACTTCAGAACAGAAGTGAAATCTTCTGCTCTATTATGTATACTCTGTGTTCAGCTTAAGATACCGGCTTTGCCAGAATACAGACTGCTTGTGATGTTCCACAAGCTTGCCTTGAATCCCATGTATTTTGATTGTAGATAATTCTGTTAAATGCAGTGATTTACTGACAGAAGTGAAATGAGCGTCTTGTCAACGCAGTGACCCAAAATGATAGTCATCACGAGTGCTGCAAGTCTGAAGTATAAAACGAACTATGAATGGATGTCTTCTTGGGGAGATGGGTGTTAGAAACCAAGTAAATCCTACACAGTAGGTGTAATGTTAACTGTGTGTGTTCAAGAGTTATTACGAGGTTGAGCATGGTCGAGAAGAACGCTTGCAGTATGCTTCACTAATTATCCACAAGATTGCTGCCTGGCTGATAAAGGTGTGTGCGTGGGGGTAATACCAGTTAAATTCTTCCAAGCTAGTTTGGGGCTTAAACATGATTTTATTTTTTTTTCCCCAAGGCAACTTACTGTTTGCTAGCTTCAAACTGGCAGAAAGCAGCCTTAAGGCTTCTCACAAAAAAAAGCACACCATTGAAAAAACTACCAGACGAAAAGCTCCAACACAAGCCATGCCAAATCTGTGTGAATTAAGCTGCTGTGTTGTGACTTCCTTACTGTGGCTGTGGTAAGGTGCAGCAGTGCGATCTTTGGATATAGGAGAAAGCTACAGTTTCTTGTACAGCAGCTGAAGATGCAGCTGAGAGGCAGTTCTGCATCTGCTTCCCATTGCTGCTCTTCCTTGTGGCTTCCAAGGAGAAAGGTTGGAATAAGTACCGTAGAAAACTTTGTTCACCTCAATTTTTTTCTTCGAGGCTTGTAGTGTATCTAAGGGGGGCTAAGGCCCAAGCATGTAAGTCTGAGTGGCTGCAGAATTGATTTCCATTTTCTTGTGTGCCTGTGGTAGTTCAGATCTCCCTGTACCCGGTGCTGAGAAGGCAGGACAGGACCTCTTGTGCCTGGATGAGGGTGCTGCTGCTCTTCCTCCCATGGCCACGCATCCTCCGCTTCCTCCTGAAGATTGGCGTTTGCAGATTGGAATAGGACTGCACAGCGCAGTTGTGTTTTTGGTTAAATAACACTGGAAAATACCTTCTTCGGTTACTAGGTTCCCAGCTTGAAGTGGATGATAAAGAGCATGAGCTGCGTTATTCAGCATTGCGTCTGACAGAACTGGTTCCTAGCGTGACAGGAGCCATGCCATCTGTCCCTGGTAGTCCTTGCTTTGTGTTATCTTCACTTTGTTTGCCTTCTGCTGCTTCTTCCACAAACTTCAGGCTTGTGTGTCTGGCACCTGATAATAACCAGGTCACATGTGGAAACACTGTATAGTTTTGAAGCTTATTACAGTAAATAAAAAGGGTTAGCTGATGCTTTTCAGGTTTCAAAGTCTGAATGTTTAAGGAAGAGCGGGGACTGCTGTTCAGGTGTTTATCTCCTGTAGAAGCCAAGCTGCTACAAACCCAACACCTCAGTGCAGTGGCATGCTGGTTGCAATCACGGGTAGGTTATCTCACCACCTGTGCGATGGTGAAATGCTGCCATTGCCCAGCACCGTGTAGTGAAGGCAGTCTTGCTGTGAACCATCACTTTCCAGGCTGGTGATACCAGGGAAGTGCTTTAATGGAAGAACTCAGAAGTGTCCTTGCTGCAGTCCCAATGCTAAACATCCTGTGGGACCTTGTTGCTCAAATGTAGAACAGGAGTGAAAATGGCATCAGTGGCTGGGCAGCTCTCCCAGCACTCTGTGGCCTGGAGCCCTGCAGGCTGCGGGACGGGGTTTGGGAGGTTGTGCCTGGTGTTAACATCACTCCGCTCCTCTGACTCGTCCTTCAGCACAGCGGCTTGTGATGTGGCTGGGTTATGTGGTGTCTGGGTCAGCAGTGATGTGTGTAAAGCACTCCTGTGAGTTCAGGGGGCTGCAGGGCATGACAAGCTTTTTGGCAAGGATGTAGTTCAGCAAGCCAGTTGCGTGGTGTTCGGATTTGGTCATTGCACACTCGTGCCAGCACTGTCAGTTTCTGTTCCTTAAAAGTTGGATTTGTCATGGGAATAAAGTTCAGTGCTGAGCAGAAGGTTCTTTGGGGAGAGGGCGCTTTCAGTCAGGGGCTGCCTGGTTTGTAGCTGCTGAACGGCCCAGGCGATAAGGCTGCCTGCCCCTGCTGCTTTTGCCTTATGCTTAAATCCATTTTTGGAAGGCATGCACTTTGTGGTTAATTATAAAGAGAGCTTTGTAATAACGGGTGCAGTCACACTAATTAGCAGAGGCAACTTTTTCTGTTGACAAAATAGAGGTGTTAATTAGTTATTGTGCATGGTTTGGCCATTACTGAGACCCAGAGAGTCACAGAAGTGTTGGCTGGAAGGAACTTCTCTCTTGTATGGCTTCCTGCTTGAAGCGGGATTGCCAGCGGTGTTAGATCAGATCAGCCTGGACTCTTGTCTAGCTGGGGGACTGAAAACCTACAAGGGCAGAGATTCCCCACCTGGTCAGATGAGATCGAGGCAAGAACAATATTGCTTGGCACTGTCTGCTTTCTGTAAATAGAAAGGGGAAGTAAGGAGAACATGTGAGAGATGCTCTGTGGGACTCAGGGATTTGCAGTTACAAAAAAGAATCAAGTACAGTGGTGGGTATGGGAGAAAGGAGAAAACATGGGTGTGTCAAGGCTGCAATGCCCGATCACTGTTAAATTGGTGTTAATTTTTTTTATATTTTTTTAATGAAATTATAATATTGGTTCTTAAAAGGTGTTTACAGGGACTCCAAACACGAGTTGTGCAACAGAAATGAGTACTGAAGATCCTGTTTTTAAGAACATTGGGGTGATGTAATTCATGGCCTGCTAGCTTGTTATCGAGATAGCTGGTTAGAAAGAGGAGACCGGGAGCTTTCTGTACATGGTGGGTGGGGGGAACAAGCAAAAATAGTTGAGAAATTACTGAGGCTGCAGACGTGGAGAGCCAGCTGTGGGCATGACTTGTACGTAAATGGTATTTGTCAAGACTGGAGGAGATGTAATTGGGACACGAAGTCAATGCTTCCATCTCTGGAGCCCCAAGATTGGGAGAGGCTGGTGGGCTCTAAGGAGGTGTTGAGGATCAGGCCAAAGCACTGGGTGGATGGCTGCAGGGAGGCTCTGTTCTGTTGAGTGCAGCATCAGTTACTGGAGTCACTTACAAGGAGGTGTGTACGGAGTTGGGTTTGAATGGAAGTACACTTGGACATCTTGGAGGGTAACTTGAAAGAAAGACGCCTGTGGAAACTAACCTCATCTGTCTGGAAGAGGGCAGGGAGCAGGTGCGGTGGAAAGGGCCCATTAACAGCTGGGCTGAGGGGACACCGAAGTCTGTCAGTGTAAAGAAAATGCAGTATGGTCCTTGGAAAAGCAAAAGAGCTTGCAAGTTCTGAATGTCAAAGGCCTGGAATATTCCTCTTTGAGGAGGAGGGTCACTGGGACAAGGAGGGGACATTAAGAAATGACGATTCTCTTCAGTTTTCTATTGCCTTTGGCAAGTCATTCCTGCCTTCCAGGAGCTAACTGTACTTTATCCTTTGCTTTGCTTATCTGGAACTTGTCCTCAGCAGAGCTGTGTGGCTCAGATAGCAGGTTGCTGATAGGTTGTGCCTTGTTGTGATCTGAGTGCTCCAGGCCTTGCTTTGAGGAGTAAGGATGCTTCGGTGCAGTGATGTCTTTGTGTTCTCACAAAGCTTTTTGTTGCCAGATACTCTGATTGGATTTTTGACCTGCAAATGCTGGAAAAGAAGGGCAACACTGACCTTGTTCTTTGCACTCTAAGAGACAATGGTGCTCAGAGGCTGTCTGTAACTAATCTCTTCCCTGTGCTCAAATTTTTGCAGAGTAAATTTCCCTTAAATATCACATAGCTATTTGACAGCTCTCAACTGGTCATACTGCAGTGCCACTTGCATTGTGTTCTAAACCATGGGGAACCGGTTTGAATCAAGTCATAAGCAGATGATAAAAATAGTCTCTTTTTTTTTTTTTTTTCTTCCAGCCAACAACACAGCAATCTCCTCAGGATGAACAGGAAAAACTCCTGGATGAAGCAATTCAGGCTGTTAAGGTGCAGTCTTTCCAAATGAAGAGATGCTTGGTAAGAATGTGACATTAAAATGCAATGAAGCTTCTCATCTGTTAGGAGTGAAACAGTAAATCAATACTAATCTCTAGTGCTGTGAGGAAACTTAACTCTTTATGCATCCTTGCAAATGGATGAGGCAGCTACTCAGTGAGACTGAGCCTTCGGTATTCCGTATATGCCTATACCTGTGTTTGGCACAGTGTTTCTCAGGATAAATGATAAAGGTGCATCTGCTTCGGTTTGTGCTTGCATTTGAGTGAGGCTAAACGGAGAATATGCCTGCCACTTGTCACCAGAAGGTTACTGCTCAAATGCGTTCTACATGGAGCTACGTGATGATAAAATATATCCTTGTCTGTGTTCAACGTACTGGTGTTTATTCACTGTAGTCTTTTTTCATGAGCCACAGACTGCGATGCTAATAATTCATTATCTGCTGAGTAGGATAAACGTAGTAATGAACTGCAGATTGATGTGTGAATTCTCCTGTGACTGGAAAAGAAACATTGACTAGGATAGTACTGAGATATTTGTCTTGACATTTTAGCCAATGCAGCAACACAGTATATTGTGAAGCTTTCTTGGGTTTGAGAAACTGCTTAAATCAGCAATGAAAGAACTTAAATATTCCTGTATGTTTTCATGGGGCTAGCCAGGCTAAGTTTGTAGTTAAATGACAATAGCAAGAAATGTAATGCCTTTTCCAGTTTTACACTGTGTGGAATGCTTTTGAAATCTTTAAAGTAGTTGCAGCTGAACTTTCTACTCCTATGTGTGAGTGGATGACCCTAGCAATTCCTTCCGCTCTCCAAAACTTATGGCTGTCTCTTTTGTGTTCAACAAGTATGTTCAGGTGGTAGACTAGAAGTTTGTCTTGCACCCTGTGATGCCAGGGAATTGTATGCATCATGAGCACATGTTATATGCGGAGTAATAAACTGTCTCCTTCAGAAGGGAAAGAGAAATCTAATTCTAACAGCGGTTTCTGCTGGCAGTGTGTGTCCTCTGACTGCTAGAGGCTTCTTCATGAGATCTGAGCAAAACAACAGGCCAGATAATTTTTAAAAAGTTAATTACTGTTTGGCTTGCTGAATAGAATTTGAATGGTGTGTGTGATTTCTACATAAGCAAAACCTTTTTTCCAAAACTCTTTCTTACTGTATCGTAAGATAGGCCTCCTTACTGCCTTCAGGTGTCATGTTCCACTTAGTTCAGAGGGCAACGTAGTACAAGGTAGATATTTGCTTTAATTGGAAGTATCGCTCTTGTGATGTTTAGATACTTAACCTTTGTATGGTTTCTATAAAAGCCAAAAGTGTAGCATTCTTTAAGACTGCAGTTGCCTAGTATTATTTGTGACAGGCTGTTCTTTTTACCTACCATAAAGGACAAAAACAAGCTCATGGATGCTTTGAAACATGCTTCCAACAAGCTTGGTGAGCTGCGGACTTCTATGCTATCTCCAAAGAGCTATTATGAGCTCTGTATCCTTTGAAGATTAGAGGATCAAATGGTTGAAATACTGAATTTGGAATGATAAGTTCACTTGATTTTTTTTTTTTTTTGTGTGTGTGTTATATAAGGACATCTCCTTAATCTTGGATATGTAGTAGCACTTTTCTCCTCTGTAACTTATCTGGATGTATTCTAAGAGAATGTACAATTGTCTGATCATTGTGCAAGTGTTTTTCCTTTGGTATAAAGTAGGTCTTTAATGTCTTCTGTATTTTCCATTCTGAGTTTTCATCAGTCTAGCTCTATTGAAAGTTCTGCTTGCAGTATACTGCCACAAAAAACAACTGTAAAGCAACTTATTTTTAGCCTTTCGTTTTCTTAGATTCTAACCCTAAGTCAAGTGCCGTGATGTATTTGCTTGTCTGTGCTGCCATACCTGAAGAATGGGAGGCTTTTCACGAAATTTGGGAATTGAATGTGATTATATTTGCATACTGTTTTCTCCACGTGTACTGATGAGGATGAGATTCTTCTGTGACATGTAGTATGCCTTTACTTACTTAGTTCCATTGCATTCATTTGCTTGCTATTTTGACTTCACTTGTGCTTCTTGCTCTTTCTAATATGCTGAAAATAAGAGTTGAAGGCTTGGGGTTAGTTTTGCACGTTTATGTCAGTAGTGATGAATTTTTCTAAAGTACTACACGCTTGGGCTTGTTTTTTTTTTTTTTTTTTTAACCTTGTGATTGTATTTGGAACAGCGTCTTTCTTCCTTGGTGTGAATGAGCAAATATCTCTGTAGGTCTGTTGCAGACATTCTGAACTAAAATCCTTAACTAAGAGAAAAAGACATGGCAATTTCTGATGAGCTACACTACTTGGAAGTCTACCTGACGGATGAATTTGCCAAAGGAAGAAAAGTGGCAGACCTTTATGAGTTAGTACAGTATGCTGGAAATATTATTCCAAGACTGTAAGTATATATATTTTACTGTTTGTTAAAGACTAGTAGATAATAGTCAGATTCTGGGTTCTGATCATAGACTCTGCATTCTTGCTTGGCAACAAGACCTGTTTGCAGCTGTAAATATTACCTCTGCATATCTTAAGAGTGGATTCCTTTGAGACTTCTGAGAGTTAAGCCAAGAGTGCATCCGCAAAAGGTCAGTTCTTGATTGTGTGCAAAAACGAAAACATTGGCAGGAAGGTGGAAGCACTTGGATGTGGAATAAAGCAGACTTCTGGGTATAGAGCTGGTCGGTAGAGAACTAACCAGGTACCTCATTCTGATCAGTAAGATCAACTACATGTTTAGTATGTGAGAGAAGGAAGTTGAAAGCTTTTGTAACTTCTTAAAGCTTTATGTTTCTGAGTATGTAGTTCTTAGACTATGGATTAACATGTAGAGATGATACTGAAAGGCTTATGTTTAAATATATAGCTGTAGGACTGGAGTGGATCTACTAAATATTTGGGGTTAGGACTTGGATTTTGCTAGGCATTGCAGTTTTTAATTCCTGACCACATGGTAGTGCCAGAAAGAGGCTTTGGGTGTACCAGGCTGCACCCTCATTCAGACTTGAGGGTTTGGTTGCCACAATGTCTTTAGCTCTGCATAATTATTTGCTGTCCTCCTACCTGCTTGATGCAGGCTCTGTTTCTCCCCAGTGAACACTTCTGTTGTATTCATGAAGGCGTATCCGTGCATGAATTAGAGAAGCGTGCAGGGCTTTTAAACCACGTATTTGCAAGTTCTGAGGATTGTAAGTTTTATTTCTCTTAAGCTGAAGGGGAGTCAAGTATACTGGTGCACTAGTCCTTTGTGTCTCACGTGTTCCTTCTGCCTGTTACTTAACGTAGAGATGCTGATGGAGTGAGTACAGGCCTGGAGATCTCGGAGGAGTGTAGTCCACTTCCTGGTAGACCACAGTGTGAAAGAGGCTTAAGTGCTTCACCATAATACATATCTTATCTGTATGGGCACATTGCTTTCCAGTCTTGCAAGGTGTTGGAAGTATAGACAAGCCAGTCTGAAAGCATTCAGAACTCTGTGCATGCTGAGTATTTATACATTTGAGGTATAAAGCCCTGTAATGAGGTCACCTAGCTGTTCAGACTTCCTGTGCTCTGTAGCAGAGGAGAACGGGAGCTGAAAGGTGACACAATATCTGAAGTTATGGTACTTGAAGGTATGGTATGTCATTTAATTGCTTTCTGTGCTTTGATTATGCTGTTGGAGTAGAAGTGGGCTATTGCCTGAAATGCGGTATTGTATTCTTACTTAACTGTTGTTGTATTCTGTGCCTGTTGCAGGTATCTCCTGATAACAGTAGGCGTTGTCTATGTCAAGTCGTTTCCACAGTCCAGGAAAGATATTTTGAAAGACCTGGTGGAGATGTGCCGTGGAGTACAGCATCCTCTTAGAGGCCTCTTTCTTCGGAACTATCTCCTGCAGTGTACCAGGAATATTTTACCAGATGAAGGCGAGCAAACAGAGTAAGACAGGCACTAATCAGCATATTTAAATTTCCTGTATGATTTTCTTGAGATTTGAAATAAGTAGGTATGTTAAAATGTAAACCACCTGTCGAGACTACTGAGTTCTGGTAGTTTTGGAAGGGAATTATTAAGGTTTCCTTACTTAAGTGAGGACATGAACAGTTGTTATGAACCTGGACATCCCACCACATACTTCCCCAATCTCCTATCTTAAAAAAGATATTTACCAGTGGATGGAAAGATGGATACTTTTGACAAGCTTTTCCTGTTCCTAATCTGTTCCTCAATTGCAGTGAAGAAACCACTGGAGACATCAGTGATTCCATGGACTTTGTGCTCCTGAATTTTGCTGAGATGAACAAACTTTGGGTGCGAATGCAACACCAGGGCCATAGTCGTGATAGAGAGAAGAGGGAGCGGGAAAGGCAGGAACTGCGAATCTTGGTAGGAACAAACCTTGTTCGCCTCAGTCAGCTGGAAGGTGTTAATGTGGAGCGATATAAGCAGGTAGGATGTCTGTCCATGCTTTCCAGCTTCTGCTGCTTTTTCCACATGAATTCAAATCAGTGGCCTAGGGATAATAACGGCTGTGCTATAAACTTGATAATCCTGATGCTTCTGAACTGCTATTAACTGGAAGTTCTGAAAGCTAATGGAGCTATATGGAAAGTTCTGAAAGCTAATGGAGCTGTTTACAGGCTAAGGATAGGATTCATGCATTTTTTCCATAAGCTCTTCTGTAGGGTTGGCATGACTTTTTATGACTTCATTTTACTGATTCCCACTTTAATTAGAGAATGAGTTAGAGAGATGTACGCAGTGTTCTGTGGTAGACTTTTAAAGTTCAATGAAGTTATGTTTCCCAAAGCATTTGGTAAGTGAACTGTTCGTTGCATGAAAAGATAGCCAAGCAAATGTGTGTTATCTAAAGTCTGTCCCTTGTAAGTTCTACCATAGCAGTGCTGCTGAGACCCCCGTGTAGTGATAGGTGCCAGCAATGCACATTCCTGAGTTTAAACAAAACAACAAGCACGACCGTAGGTTTTGATTTAATACAATGTACCAAAGGGACAGAGGTTTGGGACCAGCAAATTTTTTTCTCTGAAGGATGGAACTGCTGAACACTGAGTCTTTATCAGAAAGTTTTTCATGTGAAGAGTAAGCTGAGAAGTGTTAGAAATACCACTCTACTTGGATTAAATCCATGTGTGAATATAAGATCAATGGCTCTATAAACACCGCAAGACTTTTCTTATTACAGATCGTTCTGCCTGGAATATTGGAGCAGGTTGTAAATTGTAGAGATGCTTTAGCTCAGGAGTACCTCATGGAGTGTATAATACAGGTAAGCTGCTTAAATTCGGTTACATCATTGATTTTGAACATGGGGACACTTATTCCTGTGCTTTTAGTCAGATTCAGACTACTTTCACCTCTTCCTTGCGAACTGGAAAACTTTGCTGGGTCTCTTACCCAGTGGCTTGATGCATATTACTCTTCAGTGGGTGGGCAGAGGGGAGAGGTATGTGTTCTGTGTGCCTTCCATTGCAGAAACTTGTGAACTATGTGAGTAGCCATGCCTGCAGTAAGAATTGTGGTAGGTAGCTGGGACATCAGCTCACCAGTTTGTCTTGCATCTGTTACTTCATGTACTTACTCACACAAGGTCAGCTTTGGGAACCCTAAATACAGTCTGTCCGGTGACTGTTTTAATATGTGGCTATCTGATTTTCAGTGACTCTGCTGCATTTTGCTGTTGTGCAGATTAAGTTTATAACTGGATGACTATGGATCTCAAATTTCAGGTTTTCCCAGATGAATTTCATCTCCAAACCCTGAATCCATTTCTCAGAGCCTGTGCTGAGCTGCACCAAAATGTGAATGTGAAAAATATAATAATTGCTTTAATTGACAGGTGAGTGACCGGGGGGTGAAAATTGGCTCAAAATGAAATGTGTATTGTACGTAAGCAGATAATAATTCTTCTAGCATTTGAAAGCTTTCAATTTATCATATTTTATTCATGTCTAACTTTCTTTCTGTGCTGTCTTCATCTGCACTTAAAGCTGTTAAGAGTATTGTTCCTATAGTTTCTGCTTAATGGACTCTTTTACAGCTTCCAATGTATCCTACTTTAAGGACGGATTAAAACTTGTAAACAAATCAAGCCAGGAAACAAGTTATTTAAAGTTGACCAACTTCATGTTTCTAAACTAAAGTGGCAGCAATATTCTGCTTTGACAACTATATCCATCACAGGTACCTGTTGAAAACGTGAAGATTCCTGTAGCTAATCTTATATTTACTTATTCAGAAAAGAGCTAGTAGGAGATGGAACTACCTTAATTTTTAATTTATGTCTAGCTTCATGCCTGTTCTCTTAAGTGTTTTTTTTTTTTTTTTTTTTTCCCTGTGGAAGTACCGTTTAAAACTGCTTGCACTAAATTCAAACATGGGATGGCGCCACCTTGGAGTATCTTCTGTGTTGTGCATTTGGTGGGGAGGCAAATCTGCCTTCCTTCAATTGGATGTTCATAGGAAATCATTTGGTTTCCTATGGTTTTCTGCCTGGGCTGAGAGTTTTTGTAGTTTTATTTAAAAATGAACAAACATGGCATGTAAATCTAATTTCTGAGCCTGTCTATTTTGTGAGACTGTCTTCAATGGACATCACAGGATCTTTGCTAGGTTCTTACAATAGCATGTAGCAATGTAATTCTTGTAGGGGGACTTTCCTTATGTGCCTTCTGCTGTCATGTCTACTTAGAGGACTCAAAGAGCTTCAGTATTACTTGCGTAGTAAGCGTTCGGTTTTTACTGTTGCAGATGAGCAACAGTAAACAGCTGACTGGCAGTGAACCTGCTGTCCTCCTAGACTTACCACTGCCATGTCTTATTGTTTGGGCAACTATTAGTGTCCTCTGGAGCCCTCTCATTTGGAGATAGGATAAGAATAAAAACAGAACAGCATGATGATTTGGGAACTTCTGCTTTTGACCAATTTTAGGCCAAATGTTGGATGGTATGTCTGTATCAGCTCTTAGAATCCATGTGGGATAGATTCTGTTCTTGTGTTTGGATTGTAGTTTGGAACAATTACTGCGTAGTTCAGTTCTGTGTATTTAAGACCTGGATGTGCTCCATACAATAGTGCCTGTTGCATTTCTTATCTTGATTTCTGGCATGGAATAATTGATACTGGACATTAGTGAGGTGGAGGAACTTGTGAAGCTTTTGTACCAATTTCCATGGGACTTTTCCATTTTAAAGGAATCTTTTTGAGAACTCATGTTGCTTTGGGATCCTTCTTGATTTACTGTGCTGTTCATAGTTTGTAATTATGCTGCCATCTGCCTGCAACCTGATGATATTTTGAAGCCTGTCAGTCTTACCCTCTGAATTGTTGTTGGGAGAAGCTGTGATTCTCCTTGGTTTTAGAAAGTCTGCTTGTTACCACCCCAACAAAATATAAGAGTTGAATTTTTATTTTCTGTGGCAGTGGATATTTTTGGAACCTTAGCCTTTTCTTACCTGCTTTTTTTGTTTCAGGCCCAAAGTTCATTCAGAACTGACATTTATAAACCCTGTAAGAAATAAACTTTAATCAGGTAGCTTTTCCTAAATATTTTTGTATGTCTTTCTGTAATTCAAAGAAAACAATCTCTTAAAAATTAGCAAGCAAGCATTATAATGCTACATTTTCTTCAAGCTGCAGCTTTGGTAAAGTGCCAACTTCCTATAGACATTATCTTATTTTTTTCTGATTTCTGCAGAGGTGGTGGTTCACGCAACTTCCTCCTGTAATGGATAGAGGTAGATCTACAACATCTTCTGGGTGCTTGCTGGATAGCAGTTCTCTTGCTTTGCTTTTCTGTTTTTATTGAGGAAAAAATCCCCACAAAGCAATCTTCTCCACTTAAAATGTACTTTGTATTTTGCTCTTTACAAACAGTGGACGTACCAAACATGTTGGTATGCAGTTAGTTTGGAGATGAGGAATATCTGAGTCGTAGCTAAGATTCTCACCACCACCCTTCCCTCACCTTGAGACTATTTTGCAGGAAATGGATGTCTAACATCACTGAGTAGATGCAGAACATTTGCTTTTCCTTTAGGTCACTCTGTAGTTCTTTCTCTGCTGGGGAGACAGAACACTTTACTGTGAGGTGAAGAGCAGAGATTATGAAACTTCTTTCTTGCTCTTTCTTTATCCTGCTGTCACTGTCAACATTCTTTTCCAGGACTGATACTTACCACTCTCGATTGTTCTTACAGCCAACTTCCACAAATGTCCTTTTTGCTTTGTAATAAAGCTCTGCAATGAAGATTGCATATACACCTAAAAGATGCAATTTTTTTCTGTTAGTGTCTGACCCATATTTGAGGAATGGAGAAACTATCCTGACCAAGCTGCTTTTTTTTTTTTTTTTTTTTTAGGTTAGCTTTATTTGCACATCGTGAAGATGGCCCTGGTATCCCAGCAGATATCAAACTGTTTGACATCTTTTCACAGCAGGTTGCTACTGTGATACAGGTATGCTGGGTGTTCTTGCATGCGGTCTATTTTTTTTTTTGCAAAGTTATATGCTTTTAATCAACTCAATGCTGTCTTAAATCTCAGTCTCGCCAAGACATGCCCTCAGAGGATGTGGTGTCCTTGCAAGTTTCTCTCATTAACCTGGCTATGAAATGCTACCCGGACCGTGTTGACTATGTTGACAAGGTGTTGGAGACAACTGTGGAAATATTCAATAAACTTAATCTGGAACAGTAAGTAAATGTCTGTTGCATTCTCTGTGGAGTGGTAATTAAAAGTAGAAGTCAAGAATTTAAAGTAATCATGTTTTTGTGAGATAGGAAAGAGTCATGCTTTAGATGTGGAAGATTACTACTCTTGGTTCGAGCTATAGAAATTCATGATAAACTACAGTGGGGAAAGTATGAGCACCCAAGACTTACTCATCCGTGCTTAAATCATTCTGCATAGCTGTACAGATGCACAATGTGTATGCCAAGATGTGTGTAGCTGCTATCTATTCATCCTGTGTGGCACTCTAGAGTTTTTCTCATACTTCATTTGCAGACATAGTCTTTCTGCTGTCAGCAACTTAAATCATGCAGTTCCCATTTTATGTCCCAAAGAGCAAGATATGACTTATTCTGGTATTTTATTTCAAATCTTCCTAGCGGTTGGTTGCTTAGAAGTTGTGGTATACATCAGAATTGGTATCGAGGCAGACTTTCAATCTGTCTCTGTGTGAACTAATAATTAACTGTGTTTTTACATCTATTTTCTTTTAGTATTGCAACAAGTAGTGCTGTTTCAAAGGAGCTGACTAGACTTCTGAAAATCCCCGTCGATACTTACAACAATATCTTGACAGTTCTGAAACTGAAACATTTCCACCCACTCTTTGAATACTTTGATTATGAGTCCAGGAAGAGCATGAGTTGCTATGTGCTTAGCAATGTATTGGATTATAACACAGAAATTGTATCCCAAGAACAGGTATGACATAGGTCAACTGACATAGAAATTCTAGGTATCTAAACTACTGTTTGAAGAGTTGAAAACATGCTGAGTGACCTTGTGCAGAGCATGCTTAGTTTCCATACCCCTTCCTCCCCTGTCTTACTAGTACAGGCTTTGTTCTGCTTGATAATTCTGCTGCCTGAGTTCTCAAACACCTTATCTTTACACATCTTCCCTAACCTCACCCTGGAGACTACTTCTTAAGTTTGAACAAAGACCCTGAATCCCCTTAAAGCTAGGGCATTACCTAATGAGGGTTGGATAGTACTTCTGGAATCTAAATTTTGTTTGTACATTTATGCTGTTCCACTTCTGCTGAGAAAGGACTCTTCTTCAGCGAATAAGGCTAATGAATCGCAAAGCATCACCAGTTACCAAACGTTCCTAGTGCTTTGTCGGCACAATGAATAGCTGTAAAGATGTTCCCAGTTGCTATCAGCTTTTATGTTCATAGACTACTTGGGTTTAAACAGAGCTTATGTTACATTTAACAGGTTGATGCTATCATGAATTTGGTATCCACGCTGATCCAGGATCAACCAGATCAGCCTGCTGAAGATCCTGACCCTGAGGACTTTGCTGATGAGCAGAGTCTTGTGGGAAGATTTATTCATCTTTTACGATCAGATGACCCTGACCAACAGTATCTGGTATGGCATCAGTGCTTCTGAGTGTGTTTGTGCTCTGTGAAGTGTCAGTTTTGCATACCTTACAGTAACGGATTTAGTGTGGCTGGAAGCTGGAGTATCACCGCTCTGGCACTACAAACTCAATACAAAGTGTATAACAGTGTGAAATGCTGTTTATTTAGAAGTAGCGGGTGAGGACTTGAAAACAATTGTGGATTTAAATTTCTAGTCCCATGAGGTGGAAGTTCGGATGTAACTATATTAGTTTGTGGTAACTCTTGATTAGCATTCTACTTCATATAACTATCTCTCTAAAAAGCAGTAGGTGAGATTTGGATCACTTAGGTGTTTAATTTCATGAACTTTTTTTGTCTCTTACAGCAGCCTGTACAAAAGGACAGCTCTTTCTGCATTTAGGTTGACAATAGAATATATCTGATGCAGTTTTTAAATGCAAGCCCAGGCAAATTCCATCTCACTATACAGTCCAGACTGTATCTGTAGTTAGTATAGTACAAGTGTTGCCTAACACTTATTAAGCAGCTGTAGGAAAAAGCTTCATCACAGAGCTCACAAAAAGCTGCATGTGCTGCACAGATGTAATTCTTGTAAAGCAGCTTGTATGTTTTCTCCCCACACACACTGAAGACATTGCCATTGCAACTTACTTGATTACTCCATGTCTTTCTGATGTTCCCATCTAATAGTGCAAATTGTTATAGGTACAAATAACATATCTCTTTCAAGAACTCTCTAAGCTTCCAGTGCTTCTGTTTTTAGATCTTAAACACTGCTCGGAAACACTTTGGTGCAGGTGGGAATCAACGTATTCGTTTTACGCTGCCACCATTGGTTTTTGCAGCATACCAGCTTGCTTTTCGCTACAAGGAGAATTCCAAAGTGGTGAGTTGACCTCTAGATACCTCTTGGATGCTTGTTTCTTTTTGCTTCTGTGTCTTTAAGAGGAGGGGAGGCTTTTTTTTTTTTTTTCTGGCTACAGCTAATAGTATACTAAGACTTGATACAGAATACTAGTGGTTTTTCACCCCTCAAAGTAAGGTTTTACTGGAGATGTGAATGATTTTTAATTTAAGGAGAACTTTTTTTAGTAACTCGAATTACCTCAGTATTTGACGAATACTTGTGTATTTGAGGTGAAACAAACTGGGTAGTTCTGTTTAGTCCGAAGGTGACTGATCATGTTTTTGCATGTAGACTAGAGAACTACGAATCCTGCAAGTGATGGTGTGAAACTGATTTAAATCTAGATACTGAACTTCAGGAGGTTCTAAATATGTAGTTATGCTATTGTAATCCTAAAAGCAAGTGTTTCTCTAGAGATTATCTTGTACAATACTTGAGAAAGTGCACACTAAAACAATCACTATTCCATTTGTCTCCTTGTAGCTTTCTTACTGGAAGTGTTAGCTTAAATGTGTGTTTTTCCCTTATTGTGAGGAAATAAATGAATGCTGTTTGTTTAAAAGCACTTCAAGTTGAATGTTTTAAAATCCTCTTGTACTTCTGATTAACGTTCCAATGAATGACTAAATAGTTTTTTTTACACTTCACTACTTCATTAATCAGGCTTTTGCTCAGTTATGTTTTAAGCACAGCTGTGGTAATTGCAACTCAGTGTAGACTTCTGAGGAAGGTTTCCATGAGCTGACAGGAAAAATAGATGTGAGCTTTCTGTAAGTAGAAAAGAGGCTTTGTGAAGACCCACTGAGGTCAACACATTACTGCTAGGGCCATCTATACCAGCACACTTAGCTTCAGCAAGCAACTGATTGGAGCAGCATGCAGAAATCAACAGATTGGAGCACTTAACAGATTCTGTTTCAACCCAGTTTCTTTTTCTTGTAACAATGGTCTTGTTCCAGCTTTGACTCGTTTCATTTCTTTAGGATGACAAATGGGAAAAGAAGTGCCAGAAGATCTTCTCATTTGCTCATCAGACCATAAGTGCTTTGATCAAAGCAGAGCTGGCAGAGCTGCCTCTCCGTCTCTTCCTACAAGGAGCGCTAGCTGCAGGAGAGATTGGCTTTGAGAATCATGAAACTGTGGCCTATGAATTCATGTCCCAGGTAAATGTCCACCTGTTAGTCACTGTCCTGCAGTACCTTGAATTTGGTTTGGGTGAGCTTCCTGAACACTGGAAGTTCTAGTGTGATTAAAACATCCAAATTGACAGCTAGCACTGTTAGATAGAAACTCCTGGTCTTCATTCTTGCTTCCTGGAATTAAGCTCCATTGCTACTGGTCTGAATACTCAGTCTGATAATGTGGGGTGTGCTGCATTGCTGCTTCCTCCTCACATAGTTGGTTTGCTGGAGCAGCGTGGCTTTCTCAATGTAGAATGCTCCTTCATTGCTTCTAAGATCTCTTCCCAGCTCCTCTTGTCTAGCTGGTATTGTCATGATCACAAGCATTCTTCAGAGGTTCTGTAAAATTTGTTTATTGCTGTCATGTTGGGCTTTACTAGTAAAAATCCTTTTGTTGAAACATTAGTGGTAAAGTAGATTTTCAGAATAGGTAATAACTTAAGCCTTTGTTGTTGCAAAGGTCTCCCCCATCCATATCAGATTAAGAACTGACTTAGTTGATGGTATCCAAATTACAGGCTTTGTCCTAATCTTTCCTCTAATGCCACCATTAATGCATTGAAATGAATCACTGACAACCTTGTGCCTTTCCTTACTATGTTGTGCTGTGTCACAAGGGCCACTGATAAAATTCTGAAGATGAGAGCAACATGACAATTATGTACCTTCTACTAGAGATAATGGTTTGAGATTTTCAGTCTTGTGCATTCTCTGAAGGTGCCTTATCCTACACAGCAGCAGTGCAGACACTTCTTACCCACTCTGTAGTCGCTGACCTACCACTTAAATTTTTGCTGAACTGTAGTGTGTATTTCAAAGAGCCAGATCCTCTTCAGTGACTATTTCTGCTGCTGAAGTTTCTTTTTTGAACATATGCTTGAAATAAGGAGAAACTCAGTCTTCAAATACTACATGAGGATTACGTTCCTGTACTATTACTACTTAAAGAAGTATTTCTTTCAAGACTCATTTCCAGTCTGTGACTTTAACTTGATTTTGACAGTCTCAACAGAAGATCTCAATTGTGCGTGAAGTTTTTAACAAATATAAAACGGATGCTTTATTGTCATGTGACATGCAAGTATATTTTTTTTCCTGATGCTGTTCTAAAGCAATAATTAAGACTCTTGCCTTCTCCTTTGACTAGGCCTTCTCTCTATATGAAGATGAAATTAGTGATTCAAAAGCACAGCTGGCTGCAATCACCTTGATAATTGGGACATTTGAGAGAATGAAGTGCTTCAGTGAAGAGAACCATGAGCCTTTGAGGACTCAGTGTGCATTGGCAGCTTCTAAGCTCCTTAAGAAACCAGACCAGTGTCGGGCTGTGAGCACTTGTGCCCATCTGTTCTGGTCTGGCCGAAACACTGACAAGAATGGAGAGGAGGTAAAAATAAATACGAAAATAAAATTAAAAATGAAGTGACAGCAACATAACACATAACGCAGCTATGTAACTTCGGTTACATAGCTGTGCCTTCCTTCTGAAGGCACTCACTTCTAATGTGGATATGTCACTTTGTGGTGCAGATATGGTTGGAATGTGTTCCAGTATATGAAGCTAATAAAGCTTACAGCAATATAAGGTGCATAAATACGAAAGTAAAGAAACTCAAAAGTGGAAGTACTGTGCAATTTCTGTGAATGTCAAGGAGTTTAAGACTGGCTCTCCAAGTAGTTTGCTGTGTTTTGCCTGTCTGTATAGTAGCTGTGTTTGTGCATAAACTACTGAACTTTGGAGATGCAAATCGAAGATAAAAGGCTGCTTTTCTCAAATGATCTGTTGTATTTATGAAGAGCTCTTTGAAATCTTCTTTTAGTGCACATTGCCATATATGTGGCAAAATTGAGTTTATGGTTTGATACTTGAAGGCTTTCAGCAGCTGTTCATATTACTGCTTGATTTAACAGAATGCTTACCCAGACTATTAAATCAGGAAAGGTACAGTTCTACTGACAGCTTATTCTGTACAGTTGGTTTTGTTCTGTGCAGTCTGTTTTTGTAGTAAACTACTGGGAAATGCCATTTATGTGCAAAGGGAAACAAGTGCTATTGTTCCCTATGGTTCTATGTCTTGTAACTATTTTGTTTTTACCTTCTAGCTGCATGGAGGAAAGAGAGTGATGGAATGTCTGAAGAAGGCTTTAAAGATAGCAAATCAGTGCATGGACCCTTCTCTGCAAGTCCAACTGTTCATAGAAATTCTGAATAGATACATCTACTTTTACGAAAAGGAAAATGAGGCAGTGAGTTGAAATATTCTTTATTTTTTTACAGAGCATTTATTTAAGTTCTTTATTCATTTATACCCCAAATCATATCTATTCAGCGTGCTCAGTACCATCTCTTGAGAAACACAGGTTCTAGTAACTAACAGAATAGTCAATTTTTGAAATGCTAGTAAAACAGAAGTCTCCACATTATAGGTAAAACTTAATTCTTCCTTACACGAGGAACGAAAACACTGAACATCTGAAATCTAGCCCTGAACTTGTGAGACTTGGATACTTGAAACGTGTGTTCGACAAAAACTGACTAGGTCTTGAGATCCTGCTGTTTTCTCATCTAACTTCAGAGGTATCTAACTGAAGAAGTAATCAGGGAAAGATGATTCTCACAGTTTTTCAGGGTCACTGCTAGGAATACTCAAAAGACTGGTGCAAGCTTTATTCTCAAGAGACTGGTATAACATCTCATATGCCAGTCTAAATTCTGCATCTGAAAACTGGGATAGTAGTTGCAGCATACTTTTTTTGTTACTACGTAGCTAGTAAATTTATTAAGTTTGAAAAGCTGCTTGATCAAATAGAGATCCATGTCCCTTCTTAAGTCATCATTTAATCAGAAGCAAATGGTAATAAATCTCTCTCTAGACATTGCCTCTGAACTATAGGATTTTTACGGATTTGCCAGCTTCCAGCATCTGAACTGACTTCCTGCTGTAGTACTGTTCTAGAATAGGAAATGCTCTATCTGTAGATGAAGGTGAAACACTGAGTTACAAAGTACTGAGCAGATGTGTAAGAATAGTCTCTGATAAAGAGGTGGTCTGCAGTTCATTTTGTATTACAGTGTTTGGTGTAATGCTGAACTTGATACTATAGTCAGCTGTACTTTCCTGGGTAGTGACAAGGTCACTAATAACTTTATATCTGATACTGCCATCCTGACTGACTTCTACAAGACACTGCATAGACAACTTGATTGTGTGCTTTATGTGTTTAAAGCTTTTTGTGTTTGGACTGAATTAACTGGAGAGAAATACTGTGCTAAAAGTTTAATAAAAAAAAAAAAAAAGAAGTGTAGGCTCTAATGACTTAAGGGGCTGTTCACATTTGCTGGGATCAGGGGGAACTTAGAGAAATCCAAAAATGGAAGTATTGGGCCTCCTATGAGGAGCAAGAGAAGGCAGAGTCCAGTAGTTTGTCTGCATACACTCTTACCAATAATACTATTGATATTTGGACAGTTCTTAGAAATACAAAGTCTATTAAAACTAATATTTACATGCTCGTACATAATTGTCAATTACTTTGGTTATGTATATCTTCTCCTGTAGGTGACAATTCAGGTTTTGAATCAGCTCATACAGAAGATAAGAGAAGATCTCCCGAATCTTGAATCTACTGAAGAAACAGAACAAATCAACAAACACTTTCACAACACACTGGAGCACTTGCGTCTGAGGAGGGAATCACCAGAATCTGAGGGGCCAATTTATGAAGGTCTTGTTCTTTAAAGAAGATATGCACTGTACTTCTTTCTTTTCATTTACGTACATTATGTTTTTTTAAGATAGATTATAGATTGTGCCTTTCAGAAATGTCAAGTTAAGTTAACATTCATGTGTTCAGTCTGACACTTCAAACACTTGTGTTGAGTACTCTAACAAATTTGAAAGGTTGGACCAGCAACTACAGGTTTCATCAGTTAGCATGGCTGAAACTTTCTTTGGAATCTGTGACATGGTAGGGCTCTTCTGTTTCTGATTTCTCTTGTCTGTTCACTGTTGCTTCTGTAGCACTAGAGTTCTAAACTGGCAGTGACTGTCATCTGAAACTGTGAGCGATCCTTACAGAGCATCAGATTTTTTGGGATTATTGTATGTAAGGTTCTGCTTGTGCTTTCCTTTTAATGCAAGTTAAGACTAAGTGTAATATTTTTCCCTAAAACCTAGAATATATTAATGCATGTTTGGAGAGTTTTAAAATACCATGTTCAAAAAACAGAAGTTATATTTTGCATATTAAGGCTCTGTGACATTCAGTGAGGGCCAATACTGTGCACAGGGCATATTTATCAAGATAATTTTGTTCCAAATAGTATAAAAATAGAGAAATTGCCATCTATATAGATATGTATAACCTTCATTACTGTAAATTTAGGGGAAAATGCATTACACAAGTTTATTCAGTATCATGATTTTGCACCAGTGAAACAATAAAGTTGCTATTAACACCTGTTGTTTCATGTCTGTTCAGAGCCCTGTTGAACCTAGTGCTACCTTCTGATAAAAGCCAAGGAACTTCTGCTTTGAAGAGACAGAAGAATGATGCTGAGAGGATGTATGTTCACATTTCAGAATACTTCCTGACTTGAGATTGGTGCAGAATCCCTGTAGGTTGTAGGTCTATGCTAAACAGACAGGTGGCAATTAAATGACAGAGCTGTAGAAATTTGAGTGGTAGAACCATTCCCAGTGGTAACTCTTGTGGAGATTGATTTAGTCCGTTACTTAATGCCAGTTGCTAAAAACTAGGTTGAAATGTCTCTGCTTTACTTTAACTGAACACAGTGTTCTAAAGCTACCTGACTGACTTCCTCACTCCCTGTCTTGGTTACTGCTACTAAAACTGTCCAGGCTCGATTGGATAAGGCAGTGAGACCTTGGTGGGTTGTCTAATAACTTTATCACCATGTGTTCTTGGTGGGCAAATACGATCCTAGGAAACCTAAGAATTATGGAATAGACGACACTTAGGTCATTGCTCTGCTGGTTTGGAGGGAGAGGTGGAAGAATGGGGAGAACTTAACGACCTCACTTGGCTAGCGGTGTAACTAATGCTATTCAAAAATGTTTATGTTGATCTGTATCTGTTCATAGCATCGCTCATTTAAAAGAACAGGTTAAAGCAGATTTTATGTTAGAAAACATCCATAGCAGAACACAATTATAATGTTCATGTAGATACACTCATATAGTCAGAATATGCTCTCTTAGCTTACAATATTTGTGAACCGTGTTTGTTTCATTCTCACGGTCAGTACTTGTAACTCAGGAATTACCTTTGAAAAAGAGTTTTGTGGTTTCAGCTGCAGTTACCCAAATGTTATAGACTGGAGCTTTTTTCCACGTGCCATTTGATAAGGCTACAAAGTTATGACTTCCACAGTTCTGAATTACTTTTACTGGAGTTTTGACAAAGTAAACTTCAAAATTCTGTCCATGAACTCTAAGGTCAACTGTACTAACATGCATTTTGGCTGTGGCAATGGACAGCAGTGGCTGTTCAATAGTTATGACTTGTCAGAAAAGGAAAATGTTTGTAAAAACAGTGTAGAAGATGCATGTATTGGTGGAAGCAAATTACCTTTTCCACCCAAATCAATGCTCCCTTACTGCTATACTTGCTCAGCTTCTTTAGTAATCTGGCTGTTCTGGCACCTCTTGTCCCATGCTGTTCCTAAACACTACTCTTCAATTGTTTCATCTGTCACAATCTTATCTGTTCTACTTTGGGGGGCAGTACTGTAGGCACTGCAAAATACCCTCCCCAAAATACATGGTACACTTAACAGCTAAGACACCCTGAGGTCCTTAAAGGGTGGGGCTGAGGATAAAATACAACAGGCCCAAATTAACACTTAATGAAATTCCTTACTAGTAATACTTTGAAAGTGAGATCCCTCCCAGTTATGGGCTATGAATTTAGTATTCCCTTTTTGGCACTCTAATGCTAGTGTACTATCACCAGAAATTACGCTGTTGGCATCATTCCCAAAGTTTTGAGAAATTGCCTTTGTTTTCATTGCTTATGTGTTTCTCCAGCTACATGAATGACTGTATTTCTATACATTCCTAAATATCTATGCTTGTATCTACTTAGCAGTATTCCTTTAAACTCCCAGTGTACTTACTATTTGCAGGTGAGTATTAGCCAGTTTATGTTCATACTGAAAGCAAGATATACTTCTGTCAAATTCATTTCTTTTCACATAAAAATACGAGGATGGATTTTGGCTTTTCCTGGGCACAGGAGTTTTATAAAGGCTTTCCTAAAGCTCATGTGGCACAGTGGGTATAGAATAGGGTTAATGGCTGAATTTACCCACAAAAGCCAAAACGAAGTCTCATAGAGTGAATGTAGCACACAGTGCCCATGACAAGCTGCTCTGATGATCATCAAAAGCGTATATGGTGCCCAGCACAAACCAAACACACAGACAATAATTGCTAAAGACTTTGCTACTCTTTTATCCCGGGAAAGTCTAAATCTATTTGCCATAGTGTTAGCAATGTCCACTCTGGTGGTGATGTTGCATATGTTTTCTGCAGCTTTATAGAAATTGTTCTTACGAGGTTTGGTCTCGACATCCACCTGAAGTGGTGGAAGGTCTTGATTGACATTCAGATTTAATGACTGATTGTCAAACTTATGTAGTCTGAGCCTTGGAGCCTTTATGGGGGGAGAAAGGCTGCTTGCTCTCTTCTCGTGTTTGTGTCTGTTAGAAGGTTTTACAAAAAATATGGTGTGCTCCCTTTTTTTCCCTTGGAAACTCATTTCACAGTCCTCTTGACCAGGTGATATGTTTTCATTTCTGAGGGATGTGCGTTTCCTAATGTTGAGGTAAATACTTAAGTTAAAGTATGTAACGGTGATGAAGGGCGTAAAGAATTCAATCGTAGAGGCAATCATTAGGAAATACCAGTTGTAGAAGAATTCTGCATGACATTCTCCTTCAGGGAGGATGCTCTTTTGGGCAATGTACTCCCAGCTGAGAATGGCTGGACCGTAGAGAAGAAAAGCAGCAATCCATACAATGATCATCTTCAATATTGCGTTTCTAGTCATCCCTTTCTGTGCCCTGTAACTCACCTGAGAAACACAGAAGTTACATACATTAGTAGTATCTCAACAGGTACTATTGGTACCTTGGAATGTGGCCCTCTCAAGTTTGACGGTCAATGATGATATATTGTTTTGGAGATAGGAGTTATAACAAGCTTACGAGAACCACAGAAAAAGGTATGTGTGAAATATCCATTCTAACAAACATTATCAAGGTGACTGGATGTGTTCTGAGAATGTGCATCAGATCACAAGCTAGAAAACGAAGGCTTTTCCTGAGCAAGTATCCACTGCAGTTTCTGGAATTGGTTGTCACTAGTTGCTTATGTATTCTATGGCATTAGCTGTGGCACCGGTTTATAGCTTATCTAAAGATGTAGCCCTTTAGAATTCATTTATGTATTTTAAATTAAATTATTTTCATCTTTTATTAAAAGAATATAGCATGCATGGATATTCTTTTAATTGCCTTTCTCAATGTGAAAACTGCCTATAAAAATAAATAGGTAAGCTTTTCTTTTTGATATCCCTAATTTCTTACTTTTCTGAGTTACTTGCAGAACTACTATGTGCAAATAAGATTTACAGATGGAGTGTTGTGGTCTGTGAAGTGCTTCACAGGAAGAGTAATTACCCTTTAGGAAAAATAGAGAATCTAAGATGCAAAAAAAGTAGTAAGTATGCCAGTAATATTAAGTCAATAAGCCTTGTCAGCAAGAAAATTGAGTAGAATCTTAAGATCATCTAACATGCCGTATTCTAATTTCCTGGTGTATTGGACAATGTTCTTGTAACGAATTGGAGTTCAGTCTTCACATCTCTACAGTGGCCAGCCTTGTGGACTTGTGAGAAATATTTTGGAATATGAAGTCCTTGAGCTTGAATTCTGTGTAGGATTCATGCCTACTTGCCCCAGTCTGTGGATCTTGATCTCCAAAGCTGTTTTAGTTAGAATACCCATGCAGCTGAGGAATTCTGAGTTTGTCTGAATTGGGTCTAATTTTGCAATGCTTGGCAAGACTGCTACTGAAATAATTAGTAGCCTTGTAGGAAGATTAAAACTTTCACTGAGAGAGTAATTTAGAACTTTATATAATCTTGTTCATATGTTCTTAAACTGCCCTAACCCAACAGGCAGCTTCTGTACTTTTGCTTTGGGAGAGATTTTTATATGAAAGATTAATTTGAAGCATTTCCAGGTGGCTGAATTCTTTCACTTATTACAGTTTCCCCTTCTGTTTCTGAAACTATCCAGTCTATATATTTATACTGTGTGTATAGTCATGAGTGTGGCTTATGAAAGTAAAATTCATGGCTAATACAAAACTTAGAAAATAAAGGAATGTTGTGTTGACTATTTGAGAATTAATCTGTTCATTTCTCCTCTCCGGAAAAAAAAAAAAGTTGGTAAATAATAACTTGCATATAATCCGTTTAAGTGCTCTTGTATCCTCTCTTTGTGCTATTTACTGAAAAGGTATCGCTGCCTCACTGTGATTTATAAAGAGCAATGAAGCTAAACTCATGTTTAAGGAAATGTGGGTGGAACAGAGTGCTGAAGAATAGCTGCAAACTGTGTGTAGAAGAGTGAGACCTATGGGCAGACAAAATGTGTTATTTCAGCACTATCTAAAATATTTAGTGGCATTATGAAGTGAAAATGAAGTTAGGTTTTGTTCTTTGGAAAGTCTAGTCTACTCCTTTTTCAGTAACTGATGTGCTGCATGAGTTGAGGCAAGGCTATTTCTGTGGCTGTTGCATCGAAATAGCATTTTGTGCCTTCAAAAGAAGTTAGTTACTGTTAATTTACACTCTGCCACTTTTAAGCCATGCACCGCTGTCTGCACTGATACCTGCTGCAAACAGTTCTGCCCTATGCTGTAGCAGAGTTGCAGCTGGCTACCTTGCTGTCGATAGGTGTATTGCTGTGTTTTGAGGAAATGCTTTGTTTCGGCTGGGTACTGCCTTTTTAACCTTAACCAAGGTGGGGCTGAGGATGAAATAAGTAAACAGTGCTCCCTCTGCCCTTCTAGCTTCACCAGCAACATATAACACTATTTTAGAAACTGGCACAGGTGTAAATGGGAGAAGCACCTGTCCGTCCTGCCCCAGGTGCTCTCTCCCACAAGCAGTAGGTTGTGTCTGGACAGCTCCCCCTCTCCTGTGGCGGCTGAGGCTCAGTTGGGGGGGAGCTGGCAGACCTAAGCCCCCCCTCCTGCTTGACGGGGCAGCCGTGGAGCCCCTGCAGCCCCCCCCCAGTCCATGCAGCTGCTCCAAGCTCTGTGCTGGGGGCTCCCCGCTCCCACCCCCAGCTCTCTGCAGCTCGGGACAGCCTGCCCAGCCCTTACCGCCTTGGTGACGGAGATGAACCTGTCGAAGCTGATCAGGACGATGTTGAAGACCGAGGCAGTGCACACCAGGTAGTCCACCACCAGCCACAGCTTGCACAAGCCCCGGCCGAGCCTCCACTCGCCCGTCAGCACGTAGGGGATGTAGAGGGGGATGCAGAAGCCGCCTGCGGACAGAGCTGGGCGGTGACACCCGCAGCGCCACCCCTGCCCCCCTCCCGCCGGCCCCGGCACTCACCCACCAGCAGGTCGGCGATGGCCAGGTTGAGGAAGAAGAAGTTGCCGTGGCTGCGGAGACTCCGGTCCACCACGAAGGCCAGGATGACCAGGGCATTGCCCAGCACCGTGGCCAGCACCAGCAGCCCCATCAGCGCCGCCAGCAGCGCCGCGGCAGCGGCGTTGAAGGGCCCGGGGCGCTGCCCGCCCCCCGCGCAGCCGTCGCCCCCCGCCCGCGGGCCGCCCGAGTGGTTGAGCCACGGCGCCTCCGGGCCCATGGCTCCCGCGGCGCTCCCCGCGCTCCGCCGCTGCCCTGCCCGGCTCTGCCGCCCGCCCCGAGCCGCTCCTGGCACCGCCCCGGCAGGAGAAGAGGGGGACGGCACCGGGCGGGGCGCGCTGTGGGGAGCCCTGAGGGGCGTGGGGCTCTGCCCGCCTCCGCCGCCCTGAGGGCCGGGAGGGGCCCGGTGCCGCTCCGCAGCCCCTCGTGTGAGGCGGCTCCCCGAGGGGCTGCCCCGACGGCTCGCTGATGGCCCTCGTCGTGCTGCTGCTGGCTCGGCAGCCTCACCTGCCTCCTGCGTTTTTATGGCTTTTTAGTTGCCCTACGCTGCAGATCCCCCATCCCGTGGCGTGCCCTGAAAATCTGCGCTTTTGGCCGCGTCTGGGAGGCTCCCCGCGCTCAGCTGGCCCAGCGCAGACAGGGCCTGCAGCACGCAGCCTTCCCTTCTGGGGGGTATCAGGAAGGTCTCTGCTGTGCCCGGCTACTTGTTTTCACAAACACTGACAGGAATGCGGTATTTCTGAGACTCCTGTTTTCAAAACTGGCAAGAAATGGAGACGATGTTTCGAAGGGCGTTACGACAATGATGTTAGGCTGCCAGTTTTCTCAGATCTGTACCTGAAATCAAAGCACGTGAGCAGCTGGGAAAGAGCTAGGAGGTTTTCAGCTTCTGGCAAGAGGACAGGCCCAGCCCTGAGGAGGAGTGGGACACACTGAGGTCTGTTGAGTGAAGGGTAATCTAAGAGAGATTTAACCTTCTGTTGCCCTCCTGATTTGGCCCGTTGGATCATTATCTGCTTTAAAATACGAGGCCATTGATAGCCTTTGCCTTTCTTTCCACAAGAGTTTCCTAATGACTGTAAGCAGTTTGGGACTTGCTCCTTTCAGTATGGCCCCCTTCTACTTAAAACCAGAATTTGCTCAGAAGCAATCACTGGATGCACATAACTTTCACGTAATTCAACCACTATTTCACATGTGGTAAACTTTTATACAAGCAGTGAAAGACTGGTATAAATCTGCAGTCTGAAATAACAAATTTTAGAAGCAATCACAACAGCTTTCTGAAGAGAGGACTTCACTTGGACATCAGGTAAGGCAAGCAAGAACAGCTCTTTAATAACTTGTCTGTTATTTGTCTGAGGCTGTGTGTATTCCGAGTAACTGTGGACTGGCCTTTTCCCCAGAGAAGTGCATCAGGCCTTTGTCAATTTTGGAAGCACAGATTCTAGGCCAGGTAATTCCTGTAAATCACTATCTCAGCAGAAGAGATGTAAATTTTGCAATTTACAGTAGTTATAATATGGCCTCTCTATTTTTGTTAGTCTAGAGACAGAAATGTCAAGTGCATATCCGATGCATGAGAGCAAAATACTCTTCTTACATGTTACTGTATCATTATCTCCCTAAAGCAAATAAGAAAAGCTACACAAAACAAGTGACAGGAACGCTGAAGTCCTAGTTTACCACAGTGATTATTCCTTAATCTGTGGACTCATTATCACTTCCCTTTGAGCTCAACTGGCATTTTTCCATCACTTCAGTTTGGGCGGGATCAAACTTGTTGATAATTACTGCTATCTGATTGTGCTGTGGAATATAAAAGATAAAAGAGGCAGCCAAGAGACACAAAGAAGAGAAAATAAATATCTCAATCACCAGGAGAACATGAGAGAATTCATTTAGTCTTTCATGAATAATTACTATATTCTTCAACTTCTCCAATGTAAGGTAATTTTCTAGCGGTTCAATGAGTCCGCAGAATGCACACTTGTGTATTATATTTGAAGTAGCTTTTGTAGTGTATTACCTCCTGGCAGACTTTGAGATTCTCAGTAAGCCCCATAATAACCAGCATTACTGTTTTCTGATGCTCCTGTATTACTGCTAGTTTGACAAGGCACAATGACTGCAACTCTTAAAAAAATTATCTTCTTAAAAGGATGAGCCATCACTCCATAGCTCTGCACTGCGGCAACTGACTGTTGAAGACCATGCTAGTGCTGGCCAGAGACCTTTGCAGATCCCAAATCCAAATTGTGCTAGGTGGCCAGCACACTCAGAACAGCAGGTTTTACTATTGCAGGTTTCAAATATTTTCTTTTTTCCCTTAAAATTGATATTTCCAGGTCCAGTGACTTACTGCCTTTTTTACTGAGCTACGCTGATTTTCTTTTAAGAACATCAATTACTGGGAGAAAAGCTTCACTTCAAAATATATGTTGTGGTGCTATAGATATACGCACATTGTGGGGAGAAAAAGCATAAAACACCTGTGGATGAGAGAAGAGAGCTACACCTTACCTTGTCTGCTCCATTGTCAGAGCAGCCTTCCTGAAGGGAGAGTACTCTGATAATGGAGCTTGGCGGGATGAAGTAAGAAGAGCTGAAGGGCTCTTTGTAAAATGTCTTTGTGTAAGACTGAATTGAAGACTTCTGAAAGCACACTTTGTTCCTGGTCTTTATCTAATCCTTGGAGCAATAGATAATTTATTAGAATTGGTAAAGAGGAATAATAATAGCCCCCCAAAATCATGAAAAATACATTTTCCAGGGCATATCAATACCCACATGTTCTGAAATTCTCAACTTTTTTTGTCCATGATTTCTTTAGTGATGACTATTTTCATTTCCAGAAGACTTCTTTCAGTGATTTTTGAAAAGGGAGCTGTCTGAATCATTCAGTTTCCCATGACTCTAGCATACATGGGTGAGCGTATCTACCAAAATGATAGAAAAACAGAATGTTTTTCCCATACCCCAGACAGATGACACTTTTCCAGAACAGGCCAAATTCAGCTTCCAAATAGACTTGGGCAACCACATGGAGAGGAGGTAGATTCCAGCTGGCTACGTATCGTATAGGTTCAAAAGATGCAGAAGACCTTCTCTGTTAATACCTTCTTTGAAGCACAATTAGTAGTAACCACGTTTACATTGGATGTTTGCCAGAATTTTAATTGGAAGCTTAATTGTTGTGTCTTGTACCAAATAACATATTGTACATAACAGTTCTTCCTCTGCTCGTTCCTTTTAAAGATATTTAGTTTAGTCCCAGGACTCCACTTATGGGATAACTATTTTGTGGTATGGTTTGGGGAGCCACAAGCTGGCTGGTACAATGCTTTACTTAAGCTTTGCTTTCTAGAGAACTGAAGAGCAATTGTTGCAAATTTCAGTGAAGTACATGAAAGCATACCATAGCTGGAACCTGCACTCACATAAAGGAAGATATTCACAGAATTTTGCAAATTTCTGAAATAATATTTACTTTGTAATAGCTCCGTTTAATATGTATATGTTACATCAACTGTTCTCTACTATTTGGTATTTGACAGGAAAAAAAAGCCTCCTTGGCTAGGAAAAGATTTTTAGACTGACTGAAAGAAGCCACTAAATCAAATTCTGCTGTCAAACAGATCTGATTCCAGTTAAGCAGGAAAACTAAATTCTGCAATGATCGTTTCCTATTAACCGTGTAGACTTTGTCAGTCAGGGTTTTGCTTGCATAGTGATTCACTTTGTTTTGTTTAATGTTCTCTAGGTGTCTCTACCCACGTGATGCAATTCATACTTTAAAATAACTTGTTCTTGCACATGTGGAGAAAAAGCACCCATTCGATCTGTGCCAGTGGAAAGACATCCAGTTCAGAGTACTCAGTGTTACCATCTGCTGATTATGAGTTCTCTTTTCTTTATTAAAGAACCAGTCAGTAGGATTCAGTCCTGTGCATAATGAGGGTTGTGGGATATCAAGGTTTGGTGTAGTTATCAATACTAGTGGTTGCCTGTAGGTACCCCCACCTGGTTTTAAGATGGGCATGGTTAGAGCTTCAAATTGATTTTTGAAATTGTTACTTCCTTACTAGCACAAATGAGAATAATACTGCTACCTGCACAGTCTTTATGAGCAGCTTTGTCACCTGTTCAGACTTCATAAACTGCTTTCCATCCACTTCAGGTGTGATTTGCTGCTTCATGAAGCCCCATGTTGTTTACATGTAAACAAGAATGCAGTTTCAAGGAGGTAATAGGGCCCAGGCCAGGCTGACTTGGTTCTGCACTTACGGTGTCATTACTGCCATGTCACTCGGAATTCATCCAAATGAGGTCACCTCTAGGTCTGGCTTCAGTGTTTCAATGGCCATTAAAGCAAAGAAGTACTCACTCACGATTTTTATGAATATGGATCAGAAATTTGAACTATGATTTAACTAGCTCGCTTGGGAAATCAGACTTCAACAAGGTACCAGAAATATTTATCCCATAGGCAATTCTCTCGAAGTCATACCAAAATTCTGTTCGTATTGAGAAGCATAAGAGCTAAATATATTATAGCCACTAGGAGGAGTTTCATTTCTTTTTGCTCCTGAACATGTTCAACAGCTTCACCTTACTTGTACCCTGTATTCCCAGTTGAGTGATGCAACATATTTGGCATTTGTGTCCTTCCCATCCTGACTATTTGATGTATTAATGTTTCAATTAGGCAGTTTCACTCATGCAGCCAGCATCAGAAGGTATCATCATAATTTTGTCTCTTGGTTGCAAGAACACTACAGAGGGTTGATTATTTTTTTTTTCCTTTTAATTGTACTCAGTGGGATGTGGACCGACTTCCAAAAAGCTCTCTTAACAGTATATTGGTGCTGAGGACACTGCAAAAATCAGAGCTACCCAGACTGTCATTTATTTCTCTTTCTTAATTCAATCTTCCTTAATCTGTATAAAAGTCAATTTTCCTCTGGTCAGTCACCTCTCTCCCCTGCACTGACAATGTCCAGGTACATAATCGCTCCCGCCCGCACAGCGCACTGTAAGTGCAGCAGGACTTTAGGCAGCAGGTACCGAAGCCCAGGAGCCCAGCGCTTCTGGCATAGGATGCGCTTGCGAAACTCCTTTTCCACCAGTAGATGGCGATCCCCAGGAATGAGCTGGGAGCTTGCCAGCCTTCTGCATCTCCTTCAGACCTAAGCTGGGAGGGCATTTCCACAGCAAGCTGCTAACGGACCCATGGTTTATAATATTCCCCCGAGCGTCTCTGGATTTTCTGTTTGTATCAGCAGTAGGTGCAGTTGCATCGTAGCTATTGTAGTTTTACAGCTTTGAGAATGACTCAGGATTAATTTTTTCCTTGAGGCTGTCCATTTTTCATTTTCCGTTGCAATAGCAACCCCCAACACTGTGACTTTAGTGCCCGTGACTCTTTGGGAAGTTAATGTCTATTTGCTTGAAAGGCAGGGTGTGAAATTTGGAGTTAGTGTGAGAGCATTGCCAGCAGAAGCTGAAGTTAGTGGTGTCAGACAGCATGGTTTCTCATTGCTCTTAATTAGCGACCCAGTTACTGCCATGTAGGCGTTGTTGTAAGTCAGATTCAGACCATTCTGATACTAACAGATAATGTTTGTTTCCTCATGTTAGCTGTGGGGTGTAAATTCTAACAGAGGAAAATGACAGGAACTCTATTTTCCTTTATTTCAAACTTTACTTTTGTGTACTCTCTCATAAAAATTTTCTCACTTTATGCAGGAACCCAAAGAATGCCTGCTGTACTGTATCTAGACCTATTTGTTTTCATCTGACCTTTGAAAATTACACAGGTTCTTTATCCACATATCAGATGTTAGTTGTGTCATGGTCAGTGTTACACTGGAACTTTATAGTGCAACACCCTTACCATACTGTCCATGAAAATTGTACGTTGTTGTTCTCTTCTGTATTTGGATGGTTGAGGGCATTGCTATGCACTGTTTTGGAATTGCATGGAGATATTATTTAGGATTATATCTTTTTTACACTGTGCTTAACAGGATAAGTAGGAACTTGAACATCAGTTTGGAATGAAATTTTGTGTTTTCAAGATTTCATTTTGGACTGGAAAACTGCAGCATTTTGTAAGAGCCTTTTCCAGTTCATTAAAGAATACAAGTCTGTATGACTCTCTTGCTTTGTATTTTTACTCCAACTTTATTGGCCAGAGACATACTTCGTAGTCTTTAAATAAAAAGCAATTCTTTTGAAGAAATGGCCGTTCTTCATGTCCTTAAATCTATGGACATGGGACCATAAGGATCTGGACAGAAACACTGGGCTTAAGTGTCAGCAGAGGAAATTAAGGAAACAGTAGTTTAATGGCAGTAAAACACTCTACCAGATTGTCTGAAACTACTGGGGAATCACCACCAAGAATTTCAGCAGACACCTATTAAGAGGGATGTAAAAATGACTGAACCTGCAGTGGGGAGGGAAGTGGGTTGTCTAACCTCCCAGACTGCCTCCAGCCTTATTTCCTGTAATTCTGCAGGTCTGCAGTGGTCCCGTGTCTCGTCATTTAGAGGCGCATAGAGGTGGTTAGAGGTTGAATGAGGAAAACCTGAGAGGAAATTTTTTACTGATACACCAGCTTCAGATAGGCTATAGAGAATTGGGTCTGCAATAGTGTTTTGAGTTCAGCTGTTCTCTGTGTTAGCTGTGATCCTGCAACGTTTATATATCCCCATAGCAAAGTAGGTGGTGGTCACTAGACTAGTAAGCACAACTGACGTGAAGGAATACAGCAGCATGCCAATTCTAGTTAACAGGCCAATTGGGTGGTTATCTGAGCTTCAGTTTTCACAAGTTTTAAAAGATGGTGAAGGGATCCAGGCCCTTTCCTGGACTGGTGAAGTTTGTATGTTTCTTTACACAACCAATAGTGACGTGTTTAACATGTTGCTGAGGGAACCAAATGCCAAAGCCCGTTGAAAAACTCAAAGTTCAAGACTAACAATATCAAAACAATAGAATGGTTTAGATTGGAAGAGTCCTCTGGAAGTCATCTGGTCTCTGGACCACAGAACCGGGTCAGTTTTTGAGTCAGATCATGTTGTTGAAGGCCCTGTCCTTACAAATAGGCTTCTTCATTTAATTTACTCCTCAAATTTTCCCTTAATAAGAAGAAAAAGTGAAATGAAAAGCATGTTCATGTAAGAAAAAAACAACACATTTAATGAAACTAAATCATTACCTTGATTCATTACATGGTAATTAAAAAATTAACTTGAAAAAAATAGAAGCAACAACAACAAAACGAGAGGACGCTTCAAAGACATTTTCTTGTTAGGTTAGGCAGATCTCAAATACAACAGATCACAACCAAGAACAGGTCAATTGGGTAGAAGGTAAAATAATTAAATAAAAGAACTAAAGTTAGGAAAAGAAAGTGAGTTTTTTAAAGAGGCAAGAAGTGGATGAGCACATGGAGAATGAGTTGTGAACATGCTTCTGTTAGAAGTGTGATTTGTGAATACTTTTTCTGAGGTACTCCTTTTGGGTCACTCAAGCTATTATGTGATTTTCTTACAAGAAAAGAATGTCATTCATCATTTCTACTGTCACACGCAAAGGACACTTACAAGTTATCCCGCAGCCAAGGGATTTGCACTGCCCAGCACAGGCTGAAGCCAGGTTGTCAGCACAGCACACGTGGCAGCACAGCACAAGTTTGGGTCTGCTGAAGTTGTGGTTCACCAACTCCTCCATGTACAGTGGCCTCCTGAGCAGGAGTGCTACCAAGAAAAACAAAAACTCAGCAGTATGCACGCAGTTAGGTCTCCCCTCCCAGCTGTACCTTGCAATGGCATGGATGTAGGCAGTCTTTGTTGCTATAAATCATCAATTTCTGAAAGAGGCGTATCACTTAAAATACATAGCAAGTGATCCAAAAGCCACCGAGTTTCTTCACTGACTTCAGTGTACTTGAGTCAGCTCCTAATTGCACATTTTGCTGGAAAGCACAAAAGGCTCAGTTTTAACTAATTGCAGAGGGAATATTACGGCACGTAAGTAGGAGGCAGAAACCCATGTTCTGTTCTTGGCTCTGCCATAAACTTGTAAATTTGGCTGCATAGAAAATCACTCAGGTTTTGTGTGTCTCAGTATTCTTGCATGGGACAAGGTACTTACGTCTTCTTTTGAAAATATATTCTAGAAGCTACAGCTTTAAAAATTCACAGCTAGAGAGATTCGTAAAACAGTGTCAACAGAGCACTAGATTTCATATCCTTTTTCTGTTTGTAGTTAAACTCAATAGGCAAGGCAGCTCCCACCCACTGCATGTTCAAATGTATTCATCCTTGCATGCAGTGATTAAGCAGGCTGTTCCCATTAGTGTCAGTGGGAGTTAAATAACCAATTATGAAACATTAAGAGGAAATGATAGCCTTTAATCATCCTTAAAAAAAAAAAAAGCAACCCAAAACCCAACAAACACTTATTTCTTTTTTAAATAAGTCACTGCCGCTCCTCATACGCTTGAAGTCTGTACTCACTTATGTGCTAGTGAAATATCACAGCCCTATCTAAAGCTTTGTGTAGTGGAAGTTAAAAACATTGCTTCTGTGTGTTACAGGTAAAAGATGAGCAAATCTGAGTCTGATTTTTCAGTGATTCTCCAAACCATGAAACCTGTGCATTGAGCACAATGGGATGAATTTATTTTGGTAAATGTATCGTTAAAAATTTAGAGTCTGTCTATATTTGGCATAAAATTTTGACCCACCTTCCCTCGAACAAACAAAAAACCAAAACAAAAGTAGAGAGTTGCTTTCTATGTTGAAATGTTATGTTTAGGGAGCATTATTTTTTAATGAAATGATTAAGCATTTCAATTTGAAAGGCAGTTTTAATCTCAAAATTGTACTGGGAAAAAAAAGGGGGGGGGGATAGAATAGTTTATTGTCTCAAGCATGGAACTAAGAAAAAAAACAAAACACATTCAATAAGTTGTAAACCAAATCCTTTTATACTCTTCTTCTGCTAAACACATTTTGAAATAATCCCATGGGAATATAGCAAAGTGCAGTAAGTGTACAAGTATTCTCATAATTCCCTCATTTAAACGGGGAACTGGTTCTTACATTCAAAAGTGACTCTATTTTATTCAGAACAGAGTGGAAACTACATGACAGACTTCAGGTGCATGGTCTGGTGCTTTCAGCAGTGCACTGATTGCTGTGAACATCCAAGGAGCTGTTTGTTCAGAGCCTGCATCTTACAAGGAATTGATTTGAAGGTACTAATGCACTTCTTCATTAAAATGAATGTCATCTCGCCAGTTCGAACTCATTCAATTTCATACTTATTAGAGAGGATAATCTAGTATTGCTTTGAAATGAAATTTCTAGGGAATTCATTTGTCTGATGAAACATACAGCACAGATTCAGACTGTTTTTCTGCTTTTGCTATAGGAGCTATTTGTTTTTCCCATTATCAAATCCAATAACTGGTTTGCTGTAAAAGAGAAGCAGCTACCTGGCATTCTGTAGCGCCCTACTGTTCCTAATGCACATCCAAAGAGAGAACCAGTATGGTGCATTGGGCTGCCAATGTCCACCCACACTGCTTGCATGGATATATCAATGGAATAATAATCAGTCATTCTATTTGTAGTTTTCAGCTTTGGGAAACAATCTCATACTTAGCCACTCAAAAGAGAAGCACCTTTGCTTACCAGAGTGGCTAATAGCTCACTTGAAGCGAGCACAGGGAAGAGAGTGGTGAGGTATTCTGTGGCTGCCCAAGGCCTGTCAGCAGTGCACTCTGCCTTGTTACCCTTTTACAAGGTAACATGGGCACAAAGAGATACCTTGAAGGGAGAGGGTGTTGAGTTGAGCCTTGTGGTAAAATGATCCCTAGGGAAAAGGGTTATTTTGTAGCTAGTTCTGTGTAGACAACTGAAGTCTCCACTTACTGAGTTTACATCAAGGCCTACTTGTGAATTCTTGTCTTCTGTTTTGATATTGGTTCTCTGGAAATCTGGTTCTGCTGTAGCAGATGAATATTTATCCTTGTCTCTTGATATTTCTTCCCTGTCTGCCTAATTCAGTGTTAGAGCATCAGTGGGTAAGAAAGAGGCAAAAAAAAAAAAAATAAATTGAATGGTAAGTGACCTTTCTAGTCCAGTAAACTTAGGTCTTCAAATAGCCTGTTTTGTTTGTTTGTTTTATGTGTGTGTTTTTGATTTTAGAATTGAAAATAAGCTTTTAGGAACTCTTTCTTCAAGACTGTGCCTGTTGTGACTGTTTTGAGTGTTTTATTCTACCTATTAGGCAAGCAAGAATGAGAGAGAGACTAGTCCCTTGGGCTAGGTACTAACCCTGTTAATGCCCTTCCCTGAGGTGTGGGAGGCTCTCGTGTCAGTCTTTGTGCACATCTTATGGGCCATGTACACCAGTCCCTGCTATCTTCATTGTCTGTAAGCCCCAGTCCCAGCCAAAAATGGTAAGAGACCAGATCTTCCACTGTGGCCAAAGGAAAGCTGATTTTTGTGATGCCAGGCATTATCTCTGCACTGGAAGCTGTACAGGTATGAGCAATAACATGGAGTCCTTGGCCCATCATGTCCCACATTTTTGCCATGCTACAAAGCACACTCCAAATGAGTGTCATCCATAATAAATGACAGTTATTATGGCAATAAGTAGATACATGGTCTACCATCAAATAGTCCTGCACCCTCTGTCTTAAAAAGGTTGTAGTAGAACTGGGGAACTTGCAGAGAAGATATGCATCAAATGGAATCGTTTCCGCACAGGAATGATTAAATGGATTAACTCGATTCAAGCAATTCTGTCTAGAAGAGAAGTGATTGACAAAGGAAATGATGAATGCTTGTTAAATGAGCGGAATGCCACTTAGGCATAGGGGACAATATTCACAGTCACTTCAAGAACCAAAGGACAACAAAGAAAACTCCAAGTTGACATTTCCTCACACAAAATAACAACTGTGGATGCCAAAAGTTTGCTTAAGTTCCAAAAGAAATTGGATTTTCCATTTATGAATTTATCCATTGAGAGTTATTAAACAAAAAGATGCAACTTAATTGTCAACAATTACCCATGCTGCGAATCCTTGGAGATGGGGGACATTCTGGGCAATTTTCATTACACGATTGATTTATTTTCCTTCTTTTTTCTAAGCAACGGTTTCTGTGAGAGAGGAGACTGGTCTGACCTGGTTTGGATGTTCTCGTGTTAGCCTTTGTTTTTCAAAACCTCTGCCTTGATCTTAACCAGAGCTGGGTGATGAATACTTGCATCAAAAGGAAACATAATTAGGGGCTCCCTGTTGGTAGCAGCCTACCACCAGCCAACTGGTGCGAGACTAAATAATAAATCAACTTCATTTCTGAAAACATGCATTCATAAGGTAGGGAACAGATAATGGAGGAAGAGATATCAGAAGTATTTTGTAAAATTTGAAAGGGAATATCAGAATTAGCCATCTGTTTTGAAAGGCAGTGAATAGATCTGGACTGCTGTCAGGCCTTGGCTAAGAACGGCCATTTCAAGTTGAAAAGTCTGAATGTTTGAGGAAGATGTTTCATAGCCTGCTAGGCTGATGAGACTTTGACCTCAGACAAGTCATGCATACTCAACAGCTCTCCCTGCCTCTTTTCTCACTTGGGACTGTATCTGTGTCAGATCAATGAAGTTTTCTTTGAAGCTAAGCTCACAGCTAAAACTGTGAGGATGACTTCAGAAAACTGGCAGGTTTTGAATTAATGTTAGCTGAATTGTAGCTGTGTTTGGATACTCAGTTCATTCACTGTGTTAATGTCAGGAAGGGAAGAAGAGAAAAGTACTCGTATCCTGTACTGTAAGAATGTTACAACTGATGTGGTATAATTTGGGGGGTTGGGGGGCAGTGTAGAAGGGAGTAGAAATACCAGGGAACAAATGAAACCTTTTCAGTGATTACCAAAAATATTTTTCCAACTTTGAGGAGTCTGGGGCTTTTCTGTGAAATATATACATTGAGTATTTTCTGAAAGGGGATTTATTTCCTTCCAGTTGAGAAAATAGCAGGGTTTTTATTCAGTATATCTGAAAACTTCTGGGGGATCTTCGTTTATATTGCTGTCACCTACACCTTTATGTAGGTGAAACTTAGATCATATTACAAAGGGTGTTAAGCTGGTTTTTTACATTTTACTTGCCTTTGATGTGACACAGAACCATTTAGCCATCTCTTCATGCATATGAAAAAGCTAAAAGACTGAGGAGAGAGCTGAACTTGGGTTCCTCACATCACTAGAGCTGTAATAAGGGCTGTTGTAGGAAGACTGGGGTAAGGGGGCAATGTGCACTGCAACCTGCTTATTTGAAAGTGGTGTTTTTATTATTATTATTGTTATTGTTATTGTTATTGTTATTGTTATTGTTATTGTTATTGTTATTGTTATGTATAACCTGTCTATTTATTTCCTTTTCAAGACAGCACCAGAGTTGAATTCCAGCATATGTCGCTCCTTGAGTACAGGAACTTGACATGTAAATTTGAGTCAAAAGGAATTGAACTGGGTTTCTTTCCATGTTTGCTTTTGGCTAGCTTTTGTGCCTTCCTTCTTAGTGTGTTGAATATTTGTGAATGTTTTCTTAAAGTGCCACAGAATATAACAAAGCACCTAACTTAAGTGGTCTGAGTACTGCACAGGGAGCCTAGCATCTACGAGGCATAGCAGTGCCTAAGGGGCATTGCAACACGGACACACAACTGTACAGGTTTCTACAGATAGTCTCTGCTTGGGGGAATAAATACCATATAATTTTCTGAAGCTGAAAAAATCAACAGAACTACAGACCTGTTATCTACAGGATCTTACAAACTACTCTCCACAGAGAGTTAAGGAATGGCAGGCTAATTAGCATCCGAGACATTTGAATGCTAAATGGGAGAAGTTGACATCTCTCACAGGAGACTTGAAAACTTCAGGATCGTATAGCAAAGAAATGCTTAATAATAAGGATACTCTTCCACTGTCAAGAAAACACAGTGTGTAAATTATCACTCCTCAAAGCATTCTCTGAAGAAGTGTGCTGGCTTTAGAGAAATCAGAGATTATTGTTTAGAGAGAAGATCACATTATCATATTTATCTTCCTTCAGTTGTTAATATTAACATTTTGATTTTACTCTTGATTTGATTTATACTTCCTCCATATTTCAAGTGACCTCACCCTGTTTATAATATATATATATATATTTTGTAAGCCTTTCACAAAAATGTTGACATTTCAGCCAAGAAATTAGACTGACCTTTCAGTATATGCACAGTTATTACATTTAACTGTGTAATGGGGGGTGTGGGGAGCTGTGACATTGCTCTGCATATTCATAGCCTTCTAATCATCATCACAACAACATGTGTATGCAGTCTGTGAGTCAAAATCCAGATTTGAGTGGAATATTTGTCTGACGCTGACTGTTGAATATTTAAGGGATAGTAAGAACAAAGTGATTTAGAATTTATTGAAATCAATGAGATTTTTCTGTGTTCTTCACATAGTTTCATGTCCCAGTCAAAAGTGTAATTGAGTTACATTTGTCTTTTGTTCTGTTGCGCTGCAGGATCATGGCTGTAAATTACCAGATGCTGCTGACTGAGACTATAAAGTAGGTGCCTCCCAAGGTTAGTAAGGACACTGAAGTTTGGTGTCTCTGCTTCCCAAAGGCCAATGCAGTAACCTAGGCTTTGAACATGGAAACTGCAGTGAGATGCCTGAAGTTACTGTGTATACTCATTCACCCACGTCTATTTAATAGGACTATTGACACAGTGTAGATTTATCAAACTTATTTTTTAATCTTGCTTGTAAGGAGGATGATCAGAAATCTGCTATGTAAGGTTTTGGAGCTCAATTTCCCTATGACAGGATACAAATAATTCTTAATAACTCTTAGTGTAAGAAGCAGCTCCCTGACAACAGTGAAATCTTTCCATACTAGACTGTAGTAGGTCAATAATGTAACTCAGTGTAATATAATGAAACAGCATGCTCATGGAAAACACAGTAAGTTCTTTGGAATGCACTATAGAATAAAGATATCATTTACTTGATGGCACATTTAGTAAGTCTTTATCTTTTAAAAATAAGATATATATATATATAAATATGCTGTGTGTACTTAAGCAAATTCTGCAGAATGAGGCCTCAGATATTAAAAGAATGAATGGAAATTCAATATATCTCTGTCTCCTTGGCAATGTAGTCCTGTATTTCCTGTTTCCTGGGCAATTTACATAATTATGCCAACTTACTGGACATCTGTTTTAATATCCACAGACAAAATTGCATGGCTGAAATAGCACTGCTTCCATCTTGCCTGTTGAGATAACCTTTTGAAGTTGAAAGAAAAATTCAAAGTTGGGCACGTTCTAAGGAAAATAAAAGCCATAAAATTAAGATATGGACATATGGTTTGGATTTCTATCCCATTGAACTTCATCCTATTCAGTCACATCTGAGCCAAGCAAAGTTCAAGTGCTGACTGTCTAATTAGACACAGCAGGATGCGATGTTTCTTAAGGCTGCCCCTCAGTGTTGTACAATCCAGGCAACAAAAATTACCCAGAAATGGCAATTCAAAACTAGGAATTTAGCAACCCAACTTTAAAAGTGTTGCTGTCTCTCCTGCCAGCTGTAAGTGTAAGCTGCCTCCCCTGTGTAGTTGAAAGAGCCAATTTCATAAACTATTATCATGGTCATGGCTGGGGAGCATGCGTTACAGTTACCTATGAAATGTGGAGGGACTGCTCCACGCTCCATGGTGTGAGCCCCTTGCAGCCCTGTGTTTCTGGGCCAAGCCCTGGGGCATGGCTGTCCATTAACGTTCTCCCAGGACGCTGTGGAGTGAAGTTAGGCAATGACACTTACAGAGCTAAGGTAACATCCCAGACAGGTCAGGGTACAGCCTACCGGGCTGAGGAAGAGAAGGAATTTAATTTAGAAATGGGTATGTCTAGCTGGATGAAAAAAGGGTTGGATGTTACTCATGATACTGATAAAGACTTAGCAAGCCTTTTCTCCTATTTCTCTCCATTCTTCTTCCAGTCTTTTCAAGTTTTCTTATACTCTATGTTCAGGATCACTTTTTGTGCACCTCTGTTAAAATAAAACAACTGAATTGATTCCTGCCATTACACACCTCTTTATTTGCTGAGAGACGTCCCTTCAGTAATAGGATGGCATCTTCTATGTCTCATTTCTCTGTAAAACCTAAGTTTCATATTGAAATATTTAGGGTGAAAGCCAATCTGGAATTCCTGGAGTCATTCTCAGGACACAGTTCAATAAATTGCTTAGGCCCTGTTAGCAAAATACCTTTAACTATAAATTCATTTACACAGAGATAACAGAGTTAGCATAAAATCAACTATGCACCCAAACAGTGCTGTGCTGAATTTATACTCAAATATAGCCTAGGTTTGGAGGGATAGTTTAACACTGAAGATAACTTTTGTCCTATTTATTTATTTATTTATTTATAGGTATCCGCCTTATCTTCTCTGCTATGTATTTTTGTTTTATAGTAACATAAGAAACCTAGCTCCTGTGGTAAATGGAAGAAGTATGACTACTCAGTCTCCTTTGGTGATGAGCTAAGCCTTTACTATATGTACAAAGAATAAAATAGAAATGGAGTGAAATGTATGTGTCATCCCATAATGGATATTAATGGGTTTTCTTCCATCAGATATCCCTTCAGAACTATTTGTCTGACACAGAAATAGCCTTATTTATTTCATGGACAGGGTGAACAATTTTTTGGGAAAATTTCAGACTGAAAAGGGTAGAATGAGTCTCTCTTTACTTTAAATGTTCTCCTTCTGTCTCCCCAATTGTCTATTAGAAAATGGTATTTTTTAAGTATTCCTAAGAAAACTAAGAAAAATAATGTTTGTTGTTGTTGGTTGTTTGTTTCCGTTTGGCCATAGGATTTACTTATAATTTGCTCTTAACATTTGATATGTTGATAGCAGCCTACTGCTCATATTCTCATTCAAAACTTTATACAAATTTTACTCCTAAGACAGTCTCTGGAGAGTTGCTCCCTGAGCAGCCCGTGTTCTTCTTAGCTGCACAGACAGCAGAATAGCACATTCGTCTCCAAATCCTGACCAGGCTCCTGTTGAGGGATTTCTTGAAACAGCAAAAATCCCATGGCTTGCTGTAGCTGAGCAAACCAAGCTACCAGGGCAACTATGAGAAGTTCCCATGACAGTGTTCCCACATCGCCCAATTGAGGAATTCAGGAAAATATTGTTACCAGTAGCTGGCCTCAAGGACAAGGTCTATGTGACTGCTAATCACAAGGGGGTTGTTTTCTTGCAGGTGGGGTTGTTTTCTTGTAGCTGTTTGTCTGAGTGCTTTTGACCAATAATCTTGTGTGAAACACTGTCCACCCCTGTTAAGTTCTCTATAAAAGTTAGGCTATTCGGGCAATAAAATGGAGCATGATCTGACTCTACTGTGTGTCTGTCGTGCTTTCGGCCGTGCTTCCTGCAACATATGGCGCCCGAACAGGCTGAGACCTGAACAGGACCCGAACGGAACATCGCAGCTTCGCCGGGACAAACATCGCAGCGCAGCGGGACACCAGCGGCGCCGGCACATCCGAACGCAGGTAGACCAGGAGACCAGCGGCGCCGGGACCAGCGGCGCCGCGACCTCGCCGCGCCGTCGGGACTTCGGAGCGCCCATCCGACCGGCGCTTGAGCGGACCGGACACCGGCCCAGAAACACGGTACACAGGACTCACGGTGAGGCGTGGTATTCCCGCTGAGACACGCGGAAAACCGCGGGAAACGGAGTTGCGGCGGGACGTGGAATTTGCGGAGGGCCGCGGGAATTACAGTTGCGGCGGGATGTGGAATTTGCGGAGGGCCGCGGGAAACGGAGTTGCGGCGGGACGTGGAATTTGCGGAGGGCCGCGGGAAACGGAGTTGCGGCGGGACGTGGAATTTGCGGAGGGCCGCGGGAAATTGACGTGATCACACTGCGGCGCAGGCCGTCCGGAGTCGAGTTGCTACGGGAGACCAGAGGCGTCAGTGGACAACGGCAGCCGACCCTCACCGTGTGGCGAGTCGGCACAGAGCAGAGGGGCGGAGATCAGGACCCTGCAGCCTGTCTGACGGAACCATGGAGACAGCGGCAGCAGCGGCTGTGCTGCTTCTCTCTGGCATTCTTTTTATAAGAAGTTATCTTGCAATGCAAAAAAAGACTATTCGTCCCCAGATCGGTGTTATAACTATGTTTCTGGATAACATTCCGTGGGGTTGCCACATTCTACAGATTACTAGTGACAATTTAGCTCTATTGCGGGGCAGGAGTGCAGAGACGCAGATTACACTGCCAAATGACCACCGGCAGGCTCGTTCACAAACAGCTTCTAGGGTTGCAGCTGGCACGGCCTGCAGCCGTATAGCAGACATTACACTCTCTTTCCTAACTAGTAATCATGTGTCTCATCCATTTGTGGTGAATGGTCAGTGGCAAAAAGAAAAGGGGGAGAGTAAGGGGCGACAAAGACGGAAACGGTGCCAGGAGGATGCCACTGACACTAACAGCACGGGTAATAGGAGTAGTATAAGTGACACAGGTGCAGGGCGGCGGTGGGTGCTGCCGCGCTGCGGGGCACTCTGCCTGCTGCTCGCCCTCGCCTGCCTGTGCACTGCTGCCGACGGTGCTAGAGCAAAATGTGAAGATTGCTCAGATGGCAGTGATGAGAGTGCTTGTGTGAAGATGTGTGCTGAATCTGACTTTGTGTGCAACAGTGGTCAGTGTGTGCCAAATAGATGGCAGTGTGATGGAGATCCTGATTGCAAGGATGGAAGTGATGAAATTAACTGCCCTTCTCGGACCTGCAGGCCAGACCAGTTCAGATGTGAAGGTGGGAACTGTGTCCATGGGAGTAGGCAGTGCAGTGGTGTGAGAGACTGTCTGTATGGCACTGATGAAGCAAACTGTAACAATGTTATTCAGTGCTCTGGACCTGGCAAATTCAAGTGCAGAAGTGGAGAATGCATAGATATCAGTAAAGTGTGTAACCAGCAGAGAGACTGCAAGGACTGGGGTGATGAGCCCTTGGAGGAATGCATCATAAATGAATGTGACTGTCCAGCTGGGTTTGAGTTTATAGACAAGAGAAACTGTGGAGACATTGATGAATGTCAAAACCTTGGTATCTGTAGTCAGATGTGTATCAGCCTGAAAGGTGGCTACAAAAGTGAATGTAGCCGTGGATATCAGATGATTCCTGCTACAGGAACCTGGAAAAGGCCATACTGGTACAAAGACACAAATAACACCTGTGATTGCAATGACGCTGCTAAGCAGGGTTTAGGGGTTTATAGCATGGAGACAAGGGGTAACAACTACAGTGTTTGGAACAATTGTACAGCTTTGGTCTTACCTCCTGATGTGCTTCTGATTTGTGGGGATGGGGCCTGGCAAGGTATCCCTGCAAATGCTATCAGATGTCCATGTTACATAGATAAACTCATTGTATTTGCTCCTAGCTTGTTACAGTTGCGTGAGATCACCAGACATAAATGGACATTGCTTGCATTGGATTGCAATGATAATGTTGAATTGTGTGGGGTTGCGGCTAGAGCGGCATTAGCAATTTCAGTGCCTGGAGTGGCATCTGCGGCCGCACGTAACAACTTAGAAAAATTGGTATGCTGGGCCGAGAGGCAAGCCTATGCCACGACAGAGATACTTGAGGAGATGTTACCAGATCAAAATAGTCTGCGACATCTGCTTTTACAGGATCAAGCTGCTATTGACATCTTGCTTTTGGCTTAAAGGAATGGGTGTGAGGACTTTAAGGGAATGTACTGTTTAAACCTTTCTGATCATAATGAGTCAATTCACAAATCCATTACTTTCCTGAAAGAGCACATGAGAAAGATTCAATATGGTATCAATCCTTTCAATCAATGGTTCACTGACTTGTTTGAAACAAAGTGTAGATGGTTGCTGGGTTTAATCACAAGAGGATTAAGGATTTGGTTTATGGTGGTGGTAATCATCGTTGTGTGTTGTAAGTATAGCTAAAGAGTTACTTGTAAAACTGCTGTGTCAGGCTTGGTTTGCTCAAAAGAAGAAGGGGGAATTGTTGAGGGATTTCTTGAAACAGCAAAAATCCCATGGCTTGCTGTAGCTGAGCAAACCAAGCTACCAGGGCAACTATGAGAAGTTCCCATGACAGTGTTCCCACATCGCCCAATTGAGGAATTCAGGAAAATATTGTTACCAGTAGCTGGCCTCAAGGACAAGGTCTATGTGACTGCTAATCACAAGGGGGTTGTTTTCTTGCAGGTGGGGTTGTTTTCTTGTAGCTGTTTGTCTGAGTGCTTTTGACCAATAATCTTGTGTGAAACACTGTCCACCCCTGTTAAGTTCTCTATAAAAGTTAGGCTATTCGGGCAATAAAATGGAGCATGATCTGACTCTACTGTGTGTCTGTCGTGCTTTCGGCCGTGCTTCCTGCAACAGGCTCCACTTCAGTTCTAGTTTGCTAACAAGACACCGTAAAAATAAGCAGAGATGCTGCCTGCTTTAAATGAACCAGCTGCCTTTTCCAGCTGCTACTTCAGTAGTCCGTGTCTCCCATCTGTTTGGTTCCAATAAAACAATCATGTTTGCAAGGATCTAATTCTATCCCCAGATAATTCAGTGAGATCAGGATCCCACTTAAAAAACCTGCATTGCCTCCTGTGCTGCTTGTTACTAACCTGTGTGGAGCACTGAAGAGCAAAGGGTCTGACCTGGGGGAAAAAAAAGAGAGAACAGGCTGTGTGCATGCCTATCCTGCATGGCCATTAGGTGGGAAGCAGTCCAGGAATGGCAGTGGGCTTCTGTAGCTGTGGAAATAAAGAATCCTTTCCTTTCTGCACAGCTTCTAGTAGCCAGCTACCTTCCTGCGTTGGGTGTCCCAGCAGTGCAGTGCTGTGTGCAGTATGGACATATCTTCCATCTCATAGCTGGGCAATCACAGGATGGTTGGGTTGGAAGGGACCTTAAAGGTCATCTAGTTCCAACCCTCTGCCATGGACAGGAACCCCCCCCACCAGACCAGGTTGCTCAAAGCCCCATCCAGCCTGGCCTTGAACACCTCCAGGGATGGGGCATCCACAGCTTCTCTGGGCAGCCTGTGCCTGTGCCTTACCACTCTCCGAGTAAAGAACTTCTTCCAAATATCTAATATAAATCTCCCCTCCCTTAGTTTAAAGACATTACGCTTTGTCCTATCGCTATACTCCCTGACAAACAGTCTCTCCCCAGCTTTCCTGTAGACTCCCTTTAGGTACTGGAAGGTTGCTGTAAGGTTTCCCCGGAGCCTTCTCTTCTCCAGGCTAAGCTGTGTGTGACATGGTGTATGACTCATTAGTGAGCTTCTGTCCTGGCTACTCTCTTTACTTCCCATTAACTGGGGGACCAAACCTGCTCTTATTTATTTATACGTGGGCACAGTTTCTTTAGTATTGTAGTTATAAACTTGAAAAACACGTCTCAATTTTCAGTAATTTTTATATTATATTATTTTATATTTTTATTTTATTTTATTTTATTTTATTTTATTTTATTTTATTTTATTTTATTTTATTTTATTTTATTTTATTTTATTTTATTTTATTTTATTTTATTTTATTTTATTTTATTTTATTTTATTTTATTTTATTTTATTTTATTTTATTTTTGTGGAGGTTCCCTTTTCTGGGCTCGCTTCTAGTTTGCTTTACTCCAGGACCAGTCACACTGCTGCGCTCAGTTGGAATCGCTGCATGATATATTTTGCACCATCTCCCAGCATTAACTTGTTCAAAGGAAACTGCAGGCCAGAAACTCTAGCCCAAAGTTGCATTGCCAAAGTCAGAAAGATTAAGACATCTGCCAGCTAGGTGACGCCAACAACTCCTAATGGACAGGCACCTAATGCCCAACCACAGTCATTTCCAAATAAGCTGGACAGTGATTATCAACACAAATAAAACAAGAAACCATACAGTGTTTTTTTTTTTTTTTTTTTTTTTTTTTTCTTTTCAGAATTTTATGAATCAAGTGGATTGGTTGAGGAAAGGCTAGCAAGGGAAAAATGCAGCAAGCATTAAGTGCAGCATTCAGACATGCTGCTTTCTGCACAGGCCACAGGTGAACAGTGTGCACAACCTCTTAATGCTTTTCTGTAGTACGCTGCCTGTATGCATCATCCATGCAAGCTCTGTGTCTATCTAGCACAATCCTCCTTGCAAAGTGCTACAAAGTCACTTGGAAGAAATGCTATCGGAAGAACGTTCCTCATTTAGTACTGGCAGTGATGCTACTTCAGCCTGTCCCTGGCATGGACACGCTGCTAATAACGGACTAATTAGGAGTCTGCCCAGCTGCACAACTGTACCCCTGCCTGTGTGCTTCCATGCCAGTGTGTGACGGTTACTGCCAGATTAGCTTTGTCACATGCCCAAATAGATGTATTTGATGTATATGTGTCAGTGTTGGAATGCTGCTTTGCTATAAATGAACTTGCATGTTAAGGGGTTTGGATGCAGAACTGAATTTCTGCAGTGCCTGGATGGGAATACAGCTTGACTTTAGTGTGCAGCATGGCCTTGTTTTCCTGCTGAAATAACTGTCTTGCTGTGTAAAATCTCTCTCAACTATTTGCTGGTTAGTCATTGTCATGTAAATCACAAGTCAGCACTTTCAGAGATGTTTTTAGCAGTAGCCCACCTGTGTACACTTAAGCAATATCAACTGAAGAAAAAACAGTAAAGCAGTAGTAGACATTTCTGTATCAGAAAGAACAGGATTTAAAAGCATACTGCATTTTTCTACCAATTTATATCTTAAAATGAAGATCTATATCTTAAAATGGAGATTTATATCTTAAACTGAAGAAGGGTTATAGCACATTTTAATGACAAGTTCATTTGAGTAACAAATACAGCATCCTCATTCTAGTCTTTGTTGCATGGACTCCTGCGTACGGTTTTGTCTTGACCTTTTTTTTTCTTTCTGTCTTCTCTAGTGCAGTAATGAGAGCTTTTTTGTACTCTTTCTTACATAACTGAGTAAGAAAGTTGGCAATACTTAGAAATATAAAGGAAGAATTCACATACTACTAATTAACATTATAAGTGTCAGTTGAACTTAAACTCTGTGAAACTTCTTGGTCAGTTGTTCCCTACTTGAATTTGGAAAGCACATGCTAAATGGAAATTTAATATATCTTTTAGCTGTATCTTGAAAATTTTGTTCTGATGACACACATTAAGCTGTGCCTCATTACAAATTCAACTGCATAACCCAAACCAGGCATACTCAGTGTCCAGTGCCAAACAAAAGACATGATCTGATAGATTCTTCAGGCTGAGCCATTTTTTAATTTTTCTGGAGGTTCAAGGTCCCCACTGTCCCTGTGCAAGTATTTCTAGCTGCAGACTGGCCTTTTACAACCTCCTCTTGTACTGTTTAGCTGCTGACTTTGGCATGAGATACAGATGTTGGTACTAAGTTTTCCCTTAAGGTATGACAAACTTATTCACCGGCCTCTTTCCAGGGTCCCTGTTCTGCATATTGAAACTGATGAAATTTGATCATGAATAATCTGAATGAGTCATGGTCACTTTTTTTTTTTTTCCTTTGAAGTATAAATTTCCTCCTTGGATTCTCCAAATGTTACCAGCCTATGGTGTGAACTTCTTGTTGAATACCCATTTCATGTGTGAGTGACACTTATTTTCTTTGAGGCTGAAAGCAAGTTGATTGATCCCTATGTAAACAGCCCTCTTTTCCTAGTTTTTATTGTTGTTGATGTTGTTTTTGTTTTTTAAATTTCATATCTGTCTTGTACCTGTATCTGGGTCTAGTGCTTTACTTGGAGTAAGCACCATAACCGCGGAGTACCAGCATATCCTAAATTAGCATATATGGTTGTTAAACACTAAGTATCTCTACATCACTAACAAAGTCAATGCCTAGTTTGCTTTGAAATAGCAATTTAAACTTGAAGCTCATTATTTCTTCAGGAAGATCATTCATTGGCAAGTGGTGAATACACTATCTTTTTTCAGTCTTACCGATGGAGTATTTAGGACATTTCATTTTGTCTTATTATATATGCTGAAAAGCCTGTCTGTGTCTTCATACGATGCAGATTTCCATACAGTGTGATGGACAGATTCCAGAAAATAGCTAAAGATAAGGAGGGATGAGGCATAAAGAAAACAAATGCATGTAAATGCTGGATATTGTGAGAGAAATCTCAAATAATTTTCTTCAGACAGGATCTCCTGTGAAGCTATTTTATTCGCAATTGCAATGGCAGGTGTCCTGTCAATTAGAAGTGCATTTTAGTAAACAAATCCTAAACTTTTATTCCCTATTACCTGATGCCTGGTCACCTCCCCAGTCTCCTCATTGGCTGAATACTACAGGTTCACAAGCTACTCAATGCTCCTCTATACCATATATGCACAATTTTTTTTTCTTCAACCCTTTAAATTCTCCTTTTTCTTTCTTTTCCTTTTTCTTTTTCTTTTTCTTTTTCTTTTTCTTTTTCTTTTTCTTTTTCTTTTTCTTTTTCTTTTTCTTTTTCTTTTTCTTTTTCTTTTTCTTTTTCTTTTTTTTTCTTTTTCTTTTCTCTTTCTCTTTCTCTTTCTCTTTCTCTTTCTCTTTCTCTTTCTCTTTCTCTTTCTCTTTCTCTTTCTCTTTCTCTTTCTCTTTCTCTTTCTCTTTCTCTTTCTCTTTCTCTTTCTCTTTCTCTTTCTCTTTCTCTTTCTCTTTCCCCCCTTTCTTATGTTTTGAGAACTTGTGATCTTTGTTTTACTGTTCTCACACTGCTCATCCTGTTTTTCTCAAGCTTCTACCTTATTTTGGAACTGTGAGGCCTTCCACTATCCACTTATCTGCTTAACATTTCTCCTTATTATGACTCCACAACTACCTTTGAATACAGAAAATTAGTTCTCTACTGCAAAAACATGACTGTTTCTCACAATATTCCACTTTGGACCAGGTTTGTTTGGTACAGTTAGCAAAAACCTCTTCTGGTCCTCAGTACAGAGCTCAGAACAAAGGCGGTGTTTCTGCCTCTCTGTGTCTCATCCTCTCAGAGGTGAAAGACCTGGATAGGTACCAGTGTTAACCCCTAGCTACCACCCACAAAGCCCCATACGGGGAACAAGGACCGTGCATTTTCTTGGAAGCCTTTGAGAGAAGTCTCTTTCCAGGTTTGATAGAAATGTGATCTCTCACTGAACACATTTATTGGAAGTATATTGATCGTATACCTGTAAAGGTTTTTCAGGTGTAAGGCCTGCTGAAAGAGGTTCACTCCTCCAGACCTGAGCAGGAGAACAGCAGATAGCATACCATGCAGGGCACCACGGTGCCATTGCTACTGGCAGCATATGAGCCTCTGTATTGCTTTGAATAAAGTTAGATAATAAAGGGATACAAACTCCAGTGACAAATACATGCTAGTGGTGCAGTTATGGGTGTTGCACAACGCTCAGCAGCAATAGAGGGAAGTTAGTAAAAGGTGTTCTTTATAGACAAGGCTGGGAGTGCTGGAGTTTTACCAGTCTAGCAGGAAGCCGTATATTTAGTATGTTAAAGATGAGATGTAAGCTGGGCGTGCTGTTAGCCAGTCAGCCTTTATTCATCATGAACACAAAGAAGTTTATGTCCGCTGAGAACACCATGCTGCCAGCTGCCTCCTACCCCAGCTGAGCACACCCACACTTCCCGGGGACAGGTGCTGAGTACACCGCAGTAATGCTGCTTGGGAGGCGGGGGAATTAGGCCACCCTCTACTGCTTGTATTTTCATGCAGCTTTAATTTCTGCTCTATTGTTTGCTTCCCCAATACTTTGTTTCAAGCAACAGATGGGACCACTGTCCTACCTCATATGAGGCTGAGGTTTTTAATCTAAGAAACAATCTCTGCTTTTGAGTTGTCCTTTATTTTAAATATCATGACATCTATTCTATTCAAAGAACACTGACATCAGAGGAGGGGGGACTAAAAAGAGATAGTCAAAGAAAAAAACTAAAGCATAATAATTAAGAGCCCTATCTATCCAATAATAATTATTAATATTGCTAATTTTCATAGCACTTTGACAATATCAGTTTGTTTTTTTTTTTTTCTAATTTTATTTATATTTTATTGGTATTAGTATAAATGGAGTTGCCTTGTATCAGCAAGAGAAGAATTTTTGTTTATACCACATAATGGGATGTGCATTTCCCTGCCTCGATATGTGTGTGACATTGCTTCAGGCACTTTCAAATCCTTCAAGGTAAGTTTGCTGCCAAATGGGAAATTTGCCAGATGGCAAAAAGTGTACAGAATTTTATGGCATGGAACAAAAGTAGGGCTGGGACACGCTAGCCTCAGTACCTACGGATATTGCTATTTAGATTCTGGTGTCTGCACAGAGGGCATCTGCAAGAGCAGCAAACATTAGTTTAGGTACTGGGCTGGGATACACAGAGTCACATAGAATATTTTAAGCTGAACGGAAATCAAGCAAGCATCTAGTCCAATCCCCCCTAACTAAAGCAGAGTGAGTTAGGACAAGTTATTCAGAGCTGTTTCTGGAGGGGTTTTGGATATCTCAAAGGACGGAGACTCCAGAACCAATCTGGGCAACCTGCTGCAGTGTTTGACCACTCTCAGAGTAGAAAGGTGCTTTCTTATGTTTAAATGGCATTTCCTGTATGTTCCTGTTTATGTCCATTGCTTCTTGTCCTATCATTGGGTTCCTTAATCAGAGATAAGAAAATTGATTTGGCTTTAGAAGTGGGACTGAATAGGGGAAAAACACTCACTCATGCTTTGCTCTTCAACTTCTGAAAGATCAGAAAACCTCAAGAGCATTCTTCTGACCCTTCATATTCCAGGTAAGAGCTGTGGAGCTCTGGGTGAGCCTTAATGCTGATTCTGCTGCAAACTCTGTCACTTCACAGAAATATTCAACGTGTGTGTCTTTGAGAACTCTAAGGATTAGCTAATTAGGCCTGATTCACTCCACTGACAGTCTCCAGGCTGTGAGTTCCCACAGACAGAAAGTTGTACAAATAGGCACTCTGAGCTGTACATTTGATACAAAGCACAAGTCACATTGTCTTGGAGCATATGATTTTGTGGCATGACAAGCATTTGAACCAAACTGACTGCTTTTCTGCCGCCCCTCCACCAACCCTGCTGTGCTGCCATTCTTGATTAATGTTTCTTTTGAACTAGTAGGGTGCTGTGGCATGACACAGACCCTGCAGCACAGCTGGGACATAGTGCTTGGTGCATGGAGACCACCAGACAGCAGCTGGAGAATTAGATTGCTGTGACCCTGGTTATGCCGCCGTATCTGTCTTCTCAGTGAAGGAACCCCCAATGCATCATTTTGTGCAGGACTGTGCAGAAATAGCTGATGCTGAAAGGTAGCAATTATGTTTTAACCTAATGCAGATGGAGAACAAGTTCTTAGTGATTAGTCTCTGTTTCTAAAAGGAACTGCAATAGCATTAGAAAAAGAAATACACAGGCCAAACTTAAATACAATCTGAATGATAACTCTTCCTACCAGAACAGTAACGTGATATTCTGTAGCTCAGGAGATGGCTGTAAATTCTTCTGCAGTGTATTTTCTACCACAGTCACCTTTCTTCTCTCAGAAGAGAAGACCAGCTCCTCACAGGCTAGTGTGCACTGGTATGCATGTGAAAAGCCATTCATTTTAATGTAAAAGATCAATTTAATGCTTGAATTAACAGCCTCAATTTCAGTCTCTTTTGCTACAAAATCTTTCTAGACTTTCATTCTTCTTAGACACGTTTCACTAAAAGGATCTCTTCTTTCTGTCTTCCCTCTAATTTTTTAAAAATTTGGTGAGCAAGCCACAAATATTTGTGTCCCCTCCTCCATGTGTGTAAGAACATGCTAACTTGCCTGTTGTCTTCTGTTCTGTTCCTTGAACACACATTATTTTTGTGTGACGTGCAGCTCTTTGAGGCTGGTTTGCTGAGTGGCTGCATTTCATTGAAAAGGCATTGAGGGATATGAATGTCTCAATTTTCTCTCCATCATCATTACATCCCATTTGTTGCTGGGGTATTTAATCTGCCATTTTGCTGTCCATTCTCCTTGGGTATAATCCAATGTACTCAATGCACGCATCCCTTCAGTTTGAAGAATTCAGCAGATAAGAAACTTCCTCTGTCATCTTTTTAGTTGCAAATGGTCCCATAAACTATGCAGAACTTGAAGAGTAAACCTTTAATGCTCTCCAACTAATATTTAGTTTTCTTGTAGTGTTGCTCAGGGGTTATGTGAGTAACTGTTGCTGGTCAAGGCCATGGATCTGAGAAATTAGGTCCTCTGTGCTTTGGTTCTCCATCTTTAAAATAAGATTTTCTTGGCCCCATGAGGGTGTGGTAAGGATTGATCTGCCATGGTTTTGATGCACTTGTGTAAATCACCTAAGTGCTGTTGCACAATGATGGTATCTGTACATCACAGTAAATCTGTGAGCTGGATTGAGCCTGGGGAAATCCTACTGTCCAGTACAGTGTTACCTGTGTAATGCTACATTTGAAGGGAACTTCCAAAATTACTCGCCTTGAAATAGTTAAGACTATCAAAATAGTTTCAAAGACATTTGGAATAGTTGGCATTGTTTTTCATATTGGGGATTTTTACTTATGCATGACAGCTTGCAGGGATGGATTTTTTTCTCTGCATTTTTCCTGTGTTGGCTAGCTAGGAGGAAAGCTACCAAGGGCTACAATTCTTTATCAATTGACTTATTTTAAGGAAAATCTTTAGTTATTTTGCAAAGAAGCCTGATTGTTCAGACATAGCAACAGATTCTCATCAGCACACAGTGTTTTGCTTTGCTACAAACAAAAAAGATATATCTTAAAAAGACATCTACAAATGAGCATACAAACATCATCAAGAACTTGTTTTCTTTTTAAACTGGACAAGGTTTATTTTCCATTTCAGTACAATTCTGTTCTGCATTATAGATGCTATTACAGAGTGGCAGTGTGTACAAAGGAAAGAAATGTAGTGGCTTCAAATGCATTTAAATGTAGCATTTTTATTTTTTTGAATAAATAAGGACCTGTTTTTGACGGGTAAGATTTCCAGATATGTACAGAAATGCCAGAGGAAAAAAAAGTGTTTGTATCTAAAGAGTTCATTCAAAAGAAAAAATATATGTATTTTAATTTTAGACTGCGTAACCATTACTTTGTTTATTAATTTGGATATAATTTAAAGATAGTATATACAGGTTGAAATGTATTTTTCATTGTCATGTTTGAATTAAAACATTTCAGTAAATAAACAGAATAGCTTTTGATATTTTGAAAAAAGCTTTTTCTCCTCCCATCCCAGGTGTTCTGTTCATTGAATTTCGATCTAATTCATAGTTGGTTTTGGTCTCCCAGAAGACCCGTATTATATTTAATCTACTTAAAACCAAAGCCAAAACAAAACAACCCCTCCCCCCCCAAAGCAAGTCCCCTGAACAAACTATGATAAGCACATAAAACAATAACTTTCAATCAGGGCATTTGGGGGGTGGAATCTGGAAATGTGTACACCCATGAACCCAAATGTCTCCAAATACGTATGCCATCCTACCTACAAGAAGATTTGTGCATATTTTATCTAGATTAATAGTTTGCAGTTGTCAGGAATTACTGAGCCACATATTCTATTGTTTCAGAAGCCCACCACAAAATATACTCCAGTATCTGCTGTATTGAGCTGAAAACTGGTATTTTGTCTGAAATGCTTTTTCCTGACATGTCTTAAATATACTTTTAAAATTTCAAAATATTTTAAGAATTCCGTTAGAGAACGTGTTCACTTTATTATTTGAGCATATATGCAGTTATACGTTGCACTGTTATTACACATAAGCAGACACATTTATGCGGTATGTAGTAGAATTGTTATAATTACGCACAAATTGCTAAGCAGATTGCAGAGTACAGAAAACCAAATCAAAACCAGAAAAACAAGTAGAAAAGTCCGGTGTGACTGTGCATACTTTATTCTGGCTTATAATGTCCAGAATGAACTGGCTGCCTATTATGGTTCTGGCTATCAGCTGAAGTAGCATACTTCAGATAGTTCCAACCTTCCAAACTACCATCTGTTAAGACATAATCATAAGCCCACTGACAAGTGTTTGTCAGAAATCACTTCATGCTAATTGATCTCTTTTCCGACACACTTCAGAAGCTAATTTTTAAGACCCGAGAGCCATCATTACAACACATTAGTCGTCAAGATAACGACACAGCTGTTCTTTGAGAAAAAAAAAGAAACCCAAATCCTAAAGCACTTGAACTATCACAAAATTATAAGAGAATCATTTTTAAACAGCCATGTTCAAAATTTTAACTGAAACGAAAGGAAGGATTGATCAAAACAAAATACCCCATCACCAACAGCTGCATTCTTCTGCATCTTTAGTAAATTTAATTTTGTTTTGTTTACAGTGAATGGAGAGGTGCAGTGATCACATGAAATCAACACTGCAAGCAATTTTCATTCTTTTCAAGCATGCCTTCTTCCTGACATAATTATGCATAACGATTCGTTGTGTTCTGCATCTGCAGTAATTATGATTTCATCCTTATCTTTAATCCCCACATCTTTGCTATTTGTTCAAAGATGTGGTCAGCAGCTCTGGAGAGGCAGAAAGGGTAAGGGGCCAGTGATGGCAATGATGCCTATTCTTACTAATGCCGATAAGAATTCTGATGGAAATAGGGCAAAATACAGCATTCACTGTGTTATATGATGTTAAATGCCTGATAAATAAACTTCACATTAGTCATAAAGCTGAAGCCTGTTTACAAATTCCATTTTTGCCCACAGTTGCTATTTATTCCCATCAATATTTCAACATCTGTTGGAAAATCTGCCTGCCTATTTTTTGTCTCTGAAGAAAGAAACCATTTTATTATGGGTTGTGTTCCTGTTTTATCTTTGCAGTCAGTTGAGGGACACCTTGTAATGTTCAGTCTGTTCTTCTAGGTTCTTGAGGGCAACTTTAAAACACCTGGAAAAGGGATTTTTTTTAGCTCTTTTCATGTCTTCTTCCACAGAGCTGCATGTCTGGGGAAGCGGCTGATCCAACACTAAGGGAGCATGGCCAATAGCACTTTTGTTGCAGATGAGTCTTAGTGAAGTAATCTGCATAGACTTGAATTTTCCATCATTATGCAGCTTCCTCCTCAAAGTTATTACCTAGATTGAGTGTCCCCTGAGATGAAAGCATGGCCGAGAGGGAGATATATCTCAGTAAATATGAAATAATGGCAATTCCAAATGAAAAACCCACCTACATTACATCAGTCCTCAGCTGGACCTGATTCTACTCCTGCTGAAATGCCTTGCCTACTGTATAGTGGAACTTGAAAACATATGAGGAGGTGAATGGAAACAAAACTGCAGTATCCTGTTTAATGAGCAGAAAGGCTGCAATCTGTTTTACCAACTTCCTGCTAAGAAAAGCAAAGGCTCAGTTTGCAAGGTCAGTCAGCTGAAGCTTGCATTTCTGAAAATGAAGGAGTTAGTGATACCAGGCATGTTTGTGGTTAAGAGAAAGTCAATACTCAGCAGACAAAGAAGTATAACTCTTGAAACTCTTTAGAAGTTTGCAAGAAAAGAAGTGTCTATGCAGCATGTTCACAAAGAAGCCTATGTAGAGGACATTCTGAAAACTTCTTAAAACATATTAGAGAAAACAGTTCAGAAAGCATCCTCTGTTAATAAAGACAAGCAGCAATGCAAGCAGGTGATTTCCACCTCTAATTTTTCTGACTTCTGGAATTCAGATATACTAATCACAGTGATGTGGCTCCATCTTTGATATATGTAGACGTTTGGATGAAGAGAGAACTCATATGTGAAGCTCCAAAATAGTTCTTAAAAGAAAAAAAGGATTTGACTTTTTGAAGGAATGAAGCTATACAGGTTTGCAGAAGTTTAATTGCTTTTCTAGTTACATTCAATTTATTTAGGATTACAATGATGAAATACCTGACAAAGAACATCAGCTAATCTCCCAGCTAATTAACAGCAGTCTACAGTTCTATGATGCCATTCTTCCCCAGAGGTAAAAAGTGGTTTACAAATGAATTAATAAAACATATGCAGTTAAAAATATTATCTACATTTACTGGTTGGTAAATGGAGGCCTAGAGAGACTAAAGTGATTGCCATAGTAACAAAGGAAATTTGTGTCAAGACCAGAAAAACTATGCAGAATTTTTAGAATTTTTTTACTGTCTTACGTACCAGTCTCTCTCTCTCCTTTTTTTTTTTTTTTTTTATATTGTTTCTTTCCCATCACTATGTGAATCTTTCTTGGCTTGTCTCAATTGCTTATTCCACACGTATTTGATAGACATCTTCATATTTGACAAGTCTTACATCAACTAACTATTTTTTTTTTCAATACATGCAATAATATAATTTGATCTTTTGATATATTTTGTATTTTAAGGTTGCCCTGTAATGAGATGTGGTAAAGAAGATATTACTATTTCTGTAAGACATCTTAAAGCAGAAACAGCCTGTGTTCCCAACTGAGATATACATATTGACGATATGATATACATACAAAGGAGAACTAATACCAAGGGGTTTATCTTCTAGCACTGAATTAGAATAAAGATATTGTTTCTTTGGAGAGGAGCACTGGGTAAAACACTCTACCGTTTTTCCTGTAGGTTTTTAACTTTAGAATTGAGATTCCAGTTGGCATGAACAGACACTGCCCCAGGGAAATCAGTGGCACATAATGGAGTTCTGGTTCCAAACCATCCAAGTAAGTTTGTATCCTGTATATATTTCTGTGGACAGCTGTTTTTCCTTTGCAACCCCATATACAAAAAGAATGGCCAGGGAAATTTATTTCCACTGTATGCCAGTCTTGCTCCACATGGGCTCTCAGGCTGACTTGTATATGTCAGCTTTAGCAGCCCTTCTGCCTTTCTGCTCCTCTTAGCTGGGAGTGTGGATTACCACCAGCCTTGGTGACTGAATTGCATATATGTTACTGACAAGAGCAATTGCAATGCAGTTCCATTCAGAAGTGCGAGAGTTGAGTACAGACTTTCCTCCTTTCAAATACAGATGTGTTCCTGCGTTCCAGGTAAATTTTTGCCAGTCCTTTGCACTTCACACAGACCAGTCATAACAACTCACAAAAAAAAAAAAAAAAGTAAACCTGGAGAAAAGTACAGAGAAGAGCAACTAGTGAGATTAGGGGAATGGAGAGCCTGCTGTGCAAAAGAAAAAGAAAAAAAATAAAAAAAGAGAGATAGAGAGAGGTAATTCCTGCCTAAGAATAAATTGGGCAGAAAAAACACTAAGAAAAACACTGTAGAAAGAAAAAGGGCTGTTAAAGCTTGAGAAAATAACTGATGGTTTGCATTGTGTTTGCACATTCAGGCTGGCAAATGGAAGGCTTTGAACAATAAGGGGACTGGGTTTCTATTTAAGAGGACTGAGTTTCTATTTCACATATGAGGGGGAGAAAAAACTACTGCAGTGGAGTTTTTTGAACACAATAGAGCTTGATCAGTCCATGACTTAGTTGCATGCAGTAGGAGAGGAGGAACAATCCCTGCTAGGACTGTGTTTCTTTGAAATATAACAGCTCTGTTGCAAGGGTCAGGGATAATTAACTCAACATTGCGGAAGCATCTCAGACAGTGGAACGTGTTCTGCTGCAGCCATGCTGAAAGGTGAACATCCCACCAAAGTAGGTTATGCCTAAGCACTGGAAGATGAGCTTCATCGTCTTGGTGGAATATCCCTTTTCCATTACTTTTCTTTCTAAACATCTTCTTCCCTTCCATTCCTATTGTGAAATTTCTTATTGTTTTTCCTCTGTTATTTGTCCTTTGGTTTAGACCATTTCTTACTCTTTTTTTTTTTTTTTTTTTTTTTTTTTTTTTTTTCTCCCTATCTTTTCTACTATTACTCAATTCCTCCTGACTATGTACAGCCTGAATATAATTTTGCTGGTATGTGTTGCCGGGGTTGGATTCAAAATCCTTAGTCATTCAGTGAAGTTTTCTTCATATCACAGCCATTCTTGTGTGAATATAATGAATGTGTGTTGCTTGCTGCAGAATCCCAGTGCTGTGTAATTGTAGCAAAGAACTGATGTAATTAACTGTATCACTTCTCTCCTTAGACACAAGAGATCCTGTTTCAAATGTAATACAATGTTCAATGGTATTGGAGGTTTTGTAGGGACAAACTCCCAATTATTAATTACTTAAAACCTATCAATTTATAAACCCTTCACTTACAAACATATTCTGCTTTGAAGGCTGACCTCATCAAGAGTTTTGGGAGAAAGTTAGGTATTTTAATGTAATTTTGTAACTGATAGATCAAAACTATATGACTATTAGCTAAACGTGCATACCCAGTATAATAGTTAAGTTCTGCATACTGCAGAAAAGTCATGGGGACTAAGACATGCTTTTTCCTGCAGGGGTTACGATAGGTTGATTTCAGCAGTTCTGTGGCAACCCTGATTTGTGTAATGTAAGGATAAATAGCGCTCTAGGTTTGCTGTGAATGTGTAAACTGTTACAGGCACGTGCTGCTGCTGCAAAAGCAATTAATATTTTGAAAGCTAACATGAAGAAACTCCAGCCTCGCAGCTGCTTAACCATGTGGTTAGAAATCTAAGGCAGCCCCCTCGTGGCCATTTAAGTTTTGAAGCAATTGTGGTTTCAAAAAAACATTTTAAAATAGTCATTGCTTGGAGAAAAAATGAATGCCTGTCGCTGTAAAATATCTACCCTGTAATGTTACACTCGTTAAAGGTGTTGATAACACCAACAACCTGTCGTATTAATATTGTTCAAAAATACTTTTTTGGGGTATCAATCTGAAATGATGGTATTTCCAGGAGCAGCTCTCTAAAACTTGCCTTCTTACTTGTTATTACTGAAGATGAGGAATGATGCTGCTAGTTAGCCTCATTTGCCCCTGTTTGAGGGTTAATTTGTTCCTACAGACAAGTAAATTACTATTGTTATTGTTGTTGTTATTATTATAATTATAATTATAATTATTATTATCATCAAAGGACTTGTAAATTCAAGCTTATACTAAAAACAGAAAGCTGCAACCTAAATCTTATGTATTCCCTAATATGGCCAACTTGGAGAAATCTCCTTGTAACTTATCCTCCAGGCTGTGTCTGTAAGATTTTGTTGGCAAATCTGCCAGTGATGTGAGAATTAGCTTATTTTCCTTTGCAATAGAAGCATGTTTTATTGATAGAAACATGTACGCACTTTACTCTTCTTTGAAGGCAAGATTAATCTCTGAGCAGAAATCCCGCTGTATCCATGTGCCCTTTAAAAGCAGGATTTATGAGGGACTTGAAAGCTGTCTAGATTTTGCACTGACCTGTGCCTATCTGTGTCTTTTACTCCAAGACATATGCTCTGTTTTGTGGGTAATCCAGCAATTTCATTTCTTGATAAGACTGTAAGTATCAGTGTGCTTCAGATACACGACATTCAACTTTATCTGGCCAAGTATTTCAGAGTATCTCTGTTTCCCTGGCTGCTTTCAGAACCCACGCATCTCTCGGAAGGTGCCAGGCCTCTGGTGCCCAGCGCCCCTCGCCGCCTGGCTCCTCTTCTGAACGCCTGGCCCCGCAGCAAGCTCCTGGGCACGCGAGCGGGCTGGGCAGGGGCAGCCGGGGAGCTGAGGCCGTCTGAGGAGAGGTGAGACAAATACAAAGGAAAGGAGGAATCCAAGCAATTCAGAGCTCAAAATACAAAGTAGGTTGGAGAGCTGGGTCTTGAAGAGATGCAAGGCAGAAACGTGATGGGTGAGACACAAAAATGGGTGAGACACAAACTGGACAACAGGAAATTGAGGCAGTGAGAAAACCGAGGGGAAAAAACGCGTGCCTTGCTTTTTGAGTGGGCACATTTTGTGTTGCAACAGCTCAGAGCTATCAGCAAGGCGTGTGGCCTTGGAGTTCCGTGAAGCATCTGTGTGGCCAACTACTATTTTGTAATATTTCTGCGGCTGCGCGTGGCTGGCTCTTTCCTCAGGGCGCGCCGTGCGCTTGAAACACCCACACAGGCACGCGTGGCCCGGCAGAGCGCACCGCCCGCCCGAGGAGCACACCCGCGCCTTGTCCTCTGGGCGCACGCTCGCTGCCGGGCTTGCCCACGGCGGGCGCGGTGAGGCCGAGCCCGAGCCCGAGGCCGCGCCCCGCGGCCGGGGGAAGCTGCGGGCGCGGGGAGGCCGCCGAGGGGGCCGCGCCGCCGCCAGCCCCGCCTCCAGCCCCGCCTCACGGCGCCAACGGCCCGGCCGCCGCCCGCCCAGCTCCGAGCCGCCCGCCCAGCCCCAGCCAGTCAGGGCGGCCGCTGGCGGTGACGTCGCGGAGCGGCGGTGGCGGTTTGAAAGCGGCGCGGGCGCCATGGACGGCTCCGGGCCGCAGGGGCAGGGGCAGGGGCAGGGGCAGCCCGGGCGCGCCGCCGACCCGCGGGAGCGCGCCGAGGAGGCGAAGCCAGGTGAGGGCCCGGGCGGGAGCAGCTGCGGCCGGGGCGGGCGTCGCTGGTGCTCGCTTTGGGAGCGAGTTAATGGCAGCGCGCGGACACCTTGGCTCTTGGGCACCCGTGTTCGGTGCCAGGCTGGTGTCTGTGGCTGCAGGCTTGCAAACCACGAGCAAGCTAGGTGAAATTGTTCTGGAAGGTGTCTTGTGCTCTGGGGCTCCTGTTAGCGCTGGTGCCAGGCATTGCTGTGATGGCTGCTGGGTTTGATCAGGAATGCGTAAGCGTAAACAATATTTTAGTTACAGTGTGTGTGTGATGTGGTTTTACAGGAGTTGTTTGAAAACTTTCTGAAATTTTGCGTGATTAAAGTCAAAGTCAACTTTTCATTGTCAGTGTAGGAGGGCTTTTTGTTATGTGTTGTAGAAAGCAGGTCCGTGGTGGATCTTGGGCTGAAGAGGAATTCTCTGGGAATAGAGGAGTGAGCAATGATTGCATTCAACTGATAACTTGTGGGATTTGCTTTGTTCCAACTCCTCTGTCCAGATCAGCTTCAGGAAGATGAGGATATCAGCAGTGACTATGGGAGTCGTGACAAACCAGGGACTGCTTTGGGACGGACTGTACCAGATGGGAATGCACTTCTTCCAGACATATTTCATACTGATCGTCTCTTGTTTTATGAACGATTTAAAGCTTACCAGGATTATATTTTGGGTAAGAAATTCCTTAGTGGAAAAGGAACATGTAGTCAGGTTTCTTAAGCCATCCAGTTTAAGTGGAGTCAATTCTGTATTATCCTGTGAGATATTCCTAAAACAGGGGCTAGAAAAGATGCAGTGTGTTGTGTTGCTGTTGGATTATCATATCGTAACTTCAGCTGCTCTAACTGGTAGAGCAGGAGGTAATGGTTTTAACATAAGATTTTTTTTTTTTTTACTTAGTGAATGAAAGGAGAAAACGCTAATGCTGGACGCTGTGCCTTGTTTTAATTGCCATTTCTAGAGCTTTTTTTCTTTAGTAAGGCTGCTTAGGATAAGGCAGAAGTTAACTGTTTAATAGTACTGGTGCTGATACCCTCAATACCTGGGAGATTGAGTACTGCTTCTTCTGGAGAAGCACAAAACAGATGACTCTATCTTTCTCGCTACTGAGATAAGCAGCAAAAATACTAACAGTTATGAGCAAAATAGAATGAAGTCTGAGTTAAGATGAGTTAGAGGAATATATTAACTGTGAATTTCATTTATCAATGATTTTGAGGACTTTTCCTTCTTTTCCTGCATAACTGTACTGCTTTAATTTTCTTTTTAGCTGACTGCAAGGCTTCTGAGGTGAAAGAATTCATAGCTGAGTACTTGGAGAAGGTCCTTGAACCATCTGGATGGCAGGCAGTCTGGCGTACTAATGTGTTTGAGGTTGTCGTTGAGGTAAATGGAATGCAGTTGTTCAGCCATTTGTCTTCAATTAACATCACTTACCTCTCTAACAGGCAGATAATTTGTCTATGAAGTTTATGAGCTAGTAGAAAATTATATCTTTTTGGTATCTAATTGTCAGTAATAGCTAGAGCAACAGGAATTTCTTTCAAAAGGAGCCTTATTCTGAAACACTATCTTGTGCGCTGGTGTGCTTCCTTCACCTAAAAGTACAAGTATCAGATCACAGGTTCCAAACCTGCATGGGATACTCAAGACAGTGAGGCACTGTTCCTCCAAATGAGTTCTTTAGGGCCGCAGCATGTGTTGTAAAGCCAGAAAGCCATGCACTAGATATACTTGCTATTTTTGGCATTGTTGCGTTGTTTAACCTTGGAATTTGGCTGTTATTTGTTCTGCTATTTAAGTTACTTCTGCTGTTGAATTATAGTAGAATCAGTGAGGTAGGTGAATCTAATTTTCTTTGAGGCATCAACCTAAAATAAAGTGGCATTGATATCTTGCAAATAAGCTTGATCTGGTTCCATTGTGCTGATACAGTTTATCATCTGTGTTTTTTTGGACTTTGCATTCTTGGCAGGGTACGAAATGGATGATTATTGCTTTTGGGATAGGTTCATCAGTGTTAAACCAAAAAGTCTGTACAGTGTTTCTTTCAGGCTTTCCATGTGTTAAAACACTGCACAATCACCTTTACATGAGTGTCTGAAGTGCTGGGCAAATGACTTTCAACCTCAATGTGGCAATACAAAGCCTGTGTAATTGGCCTTATGCGAAGGGGTTGTGACAAGAACATCTCACGTGGGCTAATTTCAGGGATACCTTTGCTAGTGTCTCAGTATTTTGGTGGCAGGACTATGCCTAAATGAAAGCAATATCTTCAAGGGGTCCTTGCTGAAGCCGGGGAAGGAGGATCCCAATGCAGTGTGAGTGCGCTGTGAGGTTGGACGTGGTGGGCACAGAGGGGATAAGCGCTCTTGGTTCAGAGCTGGTTGCTGAAATACAATTTTTTCAAATAACAGGCTCTGATCATTCATTATTATTATTGTTTTTGTTTGAACTTGGACATCTATTGTATGTTTTCAGAGGGGAAAAAGCTTTGAATTCCTTTGGCTTTTCAGCACAATTAGTAACAAAATGGCTTTCACTGGCCCAGACCAACTCTGGGGTTTCTCTGTGTCTTGTGGGTACTTGGAAAAATGAGCTACAAAGGAGTTCACGAGAACTGTAAAGTATTGATTCAAGTCTGAAAATACTGCTTTTCCCTGTCTGAAAAAAAATATAATAGGGAAGCAATTTACTAGCCTTATATGGATGTTATGAGGGTTTCAAACAAAGTTGTGAATGTGAGGCTCCAAATCTTTTGGTCCTGAGAAGCTCAGCTCTGGGTTATCACTTCAGCTGACCATGTTGCCTTTGCTGTACTATGCAGTGTGCATTGATTTATGTGAGTCAACTGGCAGTTCGTGAGGCATGTCATGTTCACCTTCCTCAGCTGCATCTATTGCTCTGCCTAGGGAAATCCTAAGAGCTATTCGTTCCAACAGGTTGTTGACGTGGAGTACTGGGCTCTCAAAGCGGTTGTTCGACTCAGCGAGCCTTTCCTGTGTGAGGCACAGGTCAGCACCTTCACGCTGGAATGCATGCAGGAACTCTTGGAGCTGAAGGAGCGTCAGATCCCACTGCGGGAGCTGTGGGTTGTGTATGATGAGTCGGGAGAATTTGATCAGACAGCGCTAGCCGTGGAGCATGTCAGGTACAAAAACACATAAGGTCTTATTTTGTCTTATGCAGCTGGAGTTGATAGCAAAAACACAAGGCCTGCTTTTCAGCAACTTACTCTCTGTACCAAAAGGAGTAGGAGGAGGAAGAAGTGTCTGCATTGCTTTCCCTCTCTTCTCCACCCCAGACTTCCTCAGGCTGTATCACCTTGTTGGCTCTAGTGTGGTGTTTCTTTCTATTCTGAAACTTTTTAATATCTCTTTCTCTTTTGTCTCATTCTTTCTTTTCCTGCAATTTGTCTCTTCCCCTAAATTTGCTCTTTCTTCATCAGGTGTCTGTTCACATCTTATTTATTCTACTTTCTTGTCCTTTCTTTATCATCTCTGTCTGTTCCTCATCTCTCTCACAGTAATGTACTATGTGCTGCATGAAAAGTCTACAAATTAGCACTAGGACTGGATAAAAAAGATAGAAGGAAAGACTTTCTCGCCTAGAAAATAGGCTATGTTCCAGAAGTGGTGGGTGTGGAAGGAAAGAAGGAGAAGAGACTCATTTCGACCATTGCTCAGTAGTAGAGATATAAGCATGTGTTATGGAAGTGACAAACTCCAGGTAGAAAGGAAATCTCAAGGATGTCTAGCCAAAAACAACCAGCCAAAAAGTGTCAGAATCCTGAGCGTGCAGGTCTTATTTTAAAATCCAGCTTTTAGTTATTCCATCTATTTTGGTGAAAGTCAATGGGACTCAGGCTGTTATGGATTTTGAACTCGAAACACAACATAAAAATCTTTATGCAGGTAACAACAGACAAGAAAGATAACTTTTGTGACTACTAAATAGCTCACAGGATGGTGACGTGAAATCGGAGAGAGGTGATGTTTTGAGCTGAATTCTCAAATAGATTACATTCCTACTTCCAGTGGTTTTGTCTCTGCTTGAGTAAATCTGGCCTCCTTTGTGTTTAGACGCTTATTTTGTTTCAAAAGGTTCTTCTACCAACACATCTGGAGGTCCTGGGATGAGGAGGAGGAGGATGATTTGGATTACTTTGTGCGATGTGTTGAGCCTCGACTGAGATTGTAAGTGGTTCTTTGATATTATTAGGTAGAACCACAGGGAAAGGCCATGTGGGAATAGTGACAGACAAATTTCAAAGAAAACTCTTCACTAGTAAATCAAAGCAAGTCTGTTCTAGCAGCAGTCACTGTCTGATGCTCAAATTTTTTTATAGGAAGAGGGTGCAACTGAAATTGCTGCTCGAGTCCTGCATTTTTTTTCCCCTGTAATCCTTAACCTCCCATCAGATGGCGCTCCAAATCCAGCTATTGCCTCCTTTAACTTCTAGGCTATGAAATGTAATCCTAACTAAAGCTAGCGTGGAATGCTTTCATACCTTTGGGCATTGAATAAGAACCAGAATGGAACAGAATGTAAACAAAAACTTGTAAATTTGTCATGCTGAAGGAGGAGTGTGTTCATTTCTTTCCTTTGTGGGATTAGTTGGCATTAGGCTTACTGAAGGTGGATTTTTTTTTAATGCCATCTGGCTATATGAAACTGAAGCAGTGCACAAGAGCACAATCTGGTTAAAATTTTGAGGGTGCTAAATAACCAGAGCATACAATAAAATATGCCTGGGAAAGATAATTATAAATGTTTCTTTTGCTGTATTTTTTTTCTTTCCCTGATGTTTGACACGGTATGTTTGTTATGTTTTTCATGAGTTATTGCTCATCTCCTTTTTTAAAAATCATATAACTTCGCATGAGTATCCTGAAGTTTGTATGTCATTCAGTTGCATGCTTACAACTTTATTTACTCTAAACCTTTGTTTCAGAGTAAGCTTCAGATGACTGTTACCTATCCACCTTTAAAAATTATATACTACTTAGAGAAGAAAGTAATATACTTGTGTGTGTCTGAGGGTTTTGGTTTTGCTGCTTTTAAAAAAACACCATAGCGTTGGTGCAGACTGCAGAGAGTTTTGACTTCAGTACTGGTATAGAACTTCTCAGGTTCTCTTTGGGTTTGTATTTGATCTTTCAAAATTGGAAAGGGGAAATACACTGACCCCTTGCTCTGAATTGCAGGCATTATGACATCCTCGAACACCGTGTGCCTTCTGGGCTTGTTGCTGATTACCAGAATTACTTGTCTCAAGGTGAAGAGCTCTACAGGAAGTTCTTAGACGTGAGGAACAGCATATCAAGCAGTGATTCAGACTCTGAAGTAGAAAACGTCTCCATGGTGGAGGGACTTCAGTTGTATGAGAAAATAGAGCACTTGAAACAAAAGCTAAAACTAATTGAGAATCCACTGCTGAGGTACTTAGTGGGTTTAATGCAAGGAGGAGATCCCATGTGGGAAAGTGTGTGTAGAAAATTCTTTACTGAAGAAAGCACTGATGGCTTTGCTCATGTTTTAGGTATGTGTTTGGTTACCAAAAATACAGTGGTCTCCAAGCTAAAGGACAGAGGCCAACAGGAACCAAGATCACTCATGTTGTGTCTTCCACCATGATGGCAGGTCTGCTGCAGTCGTTGATAAGGGACAAACTTTGCCCTGAATCTTGTGGCGAAGAACTAGAAATACAGGTAAAGTAACAGCAATGGTCTGTTTGCCGTTACTCTTTTTCTCCTCAAGAAACCACATGGAAGGATAAGTTAATTTGTCATTTGGAAGATATTGCATTTGCACGGTGCTTTTTTTAAATTTTTTTTGCCAGTCTAAAAACAGCTCTTTAAACAATAAATGATATGTTTATGATAAGTTGTAACGATAAGTATGTAATGATAAGTTGTCAATAATTTCTCCTAATTTGTCTGCTGAGTACTTTATAGGAGCAGTGAGGGGGGGAGGGGGGAAACAAGCCTTCTGTAGTAATTCCATAATAAAATGTGCTAAGGTGTAATACTTACATTTTGAGATACCCATTTCTTTTGATGTTATTAATAATGAGATCAGGTTTCAAGAATGAAGTGTTCTGTTGCTCTGCTTCTGTGTAGGGAATTTATTTACTTACTAAGAACAAATATACTTAATTAAATTCACATAGGACTTAGCACTTAAGTGTTTAAGAATAGTCTGGAACTGTAGTTGGACCATGCTTTTAGAAGCATGGTTGGATTTTTTTTATTTTTATTTTTTGGGGTGGTCCTTTGGAGACCCAGGAGTTTGACTCTCTGATCCTTGTGGGTCCATTCCCACTTGAGATATGTTATGATTCTTATGAATCCTTGGGCGCAAACGAAATTGCTTGCTGTATTCTGATCATGTTTGTGAATTGCAGGTGGGCAAAACAGACCCAAAGGGAAACTCTTGAATTAACTCTTGGGTGATAAATGTGATTTTTCTCAGCAACTGAAAAATTCTCATACAATGCTTACCATGGAATTTGCTGGAAAGCAATAAATGTGCAATTTTTCTGTACTATTTCTTACCCTTCAGTACAGAACGGCGCAATACTTGAGAAGGACATTAACCTGTGCTCTTTAGGCATTGATTCACTTTTTTTTTTTTTTTTCCAAGAAAAAGTGCCATGTGGACCCTGTATTTGCCATTGTAATAGCTAAATGCTGTTTTGGAGTGACATGTTCCAGGAGTGAGGAGTTACAGTGGTGTTTGGCCAAGCCCAAATCTAATAGCTGAGTTGCTTGTAGTTTATTTTCTTTTTCTTCTGTAATGTCTTTAGTAATTTATACAAGTCACTTGAAGCAGAATTCAAATGTTGGCCTAGAATCCAGGCCATATTGAGGTCTGCTTTCTGGTGCATATGTTCTTCAATCTGCCACTGCCCCATTTTTCTCATGGGGGGATGGACATAACACAAAGGAATGCTTTGAGGCTTTTTTTTTTTTTCCAGAGAGTGCTATGATTCTTGAATTCAAAGTAGAAATTGCATATTATTGGTGCCATTAAAAAGGGCTTCTTTTAAGCAAAAGCAGCAACACTTAATTGAAGAACAAGCTTTTAGGGCATAAATGCATCCATTTTATAGCATTTTTTAGGAGCTGATTATATTGTTTTTTCTCTTACAGTTTCACAATGATCCACTGGCAGCTGTAAGTGCTTGTTACGAAGGAGACACAGTCATCATCTGTCCTGGTCATTATGTTGTAGATGGCGTGTTCTGCATTGCTGATTCTGTTGAATTAGAAGGTAGACTTGCTAGAATAATGGTCCTTAAAATAAAGTAAATAAGGGGTCTTTAACTTAGCTCTGCTTAAAGGTTTGTTATATTTTTGCAGAGTTTGGCTGGAGCATTTATTTTTTTTCTTTGAACTGTTCCTATTTCTGCTCGCGGAGCTGTGTCTATTTCAGGAAGGAGTAAGCCGTTTCATTACCCATGATCATTTCTGCAAATAAGTTTTAACTTTTGCTGATTAATGGCAAATTCGCTATTTCCTCCTAACTATTTGCCTGGATAGATCCTGGTTATATAAATACTAGAGAGGATCCAACAGCAACGCAAGTGTGTTGATTTTTAATTTAATAAACACTAAAATCATTCTGGAAAGGTCTCAGTTTCTAAAGTATTTGGGAGAGGTCCTTGTTTTCCTTTGCTTGTCCTGATCTGCCTCAGAGGCATAGTCAGACTCACTGTCAGGGTAGAACTGGTGAATACAGAGAAAGAGCCAAGTGCTATTCAAACTTAGTTTATGACATTTGTTGCATATCAGCTATGTGTGTGGGGGCTACTGATGTGGATCTGTGCATTATGTGAAGCACGTATACAGAGAGTGCTATTGGCTTAATATGCCCTTTTATGCTGTAGAAGTGGATGCAGCATATATGTCTGTTTTTCTCTCAAAATATTTGTTTGAAATACTTTTATCTTGCCTAGGATATGTTGCTTTCTCTTCCTCACAATTCTTGTTTCCTCAGCATAATGTCTCTCCTTTAGGTATGCATGCTGTTGCAGTGTAATGGTCTGTGTATCACTGGGGTTTGTGCAGCTGTTCAGATGCTTCTTCAGCTGCATTTCTTATCTTGTCAAAGCTACATAATGGGGAAGGCTGGGAGTTTAATTGCCTGCTGTTCTGGATTGTATTTTTCTTGTCCTTATTTTATGAGTATCGTTTTCTTTCTTGCCCTTCTCTTGTGTGTGCTTGGTTTGCATAGAAATGAATGCTGATGGACAATGCACCTGCAGGATAAAGGAGCTCAAATTGTTTTACTTGTCTGCAAAATGGCATTGTTCTAAAATTGTGTGGGATGGTATTTGACACCTTCTTTTGTAGTTTTGAGGAAACGGGAATGCAAATGGTGAAATAGCACACCTATTAAAGGATGAGCTACTCTATTTTAAGGAGCAAGGCATATAACTGTATCTTTAGTACAAACCACTCTCCGGGTAATGAATGTGTCAGGGTGTTTAATCTTCTTATATGGACTTCTGTTAGAAGTTTTTATGGCAGCAATAGCAGCTGAAAACATTTGAAGTAAGAGCATCAAGAAAAATTCTGCTGGCGCTAATCTGAATAGTTGGATGTTTTGGTGGCTTTTTTTGGGATGAAAGGGTGACTCATCAAAGAAATAATGTTATTTTGCTTAGTAGAGATTTTATTTCTTTTCCAGTCACTGTGCAAGGCAGTACTAAGGTTGAAAGTATGAGGATTAGTAAGTCAGGGATAAACAAAGACTTACAAGAACTAAGTAAAGTTAAAGCAGTAACAGATGCAGGAAGCCCTAGTCAGGATAACTTTAGCACTTGACAAAAAATTGTAGCAAAGGTACTGAAGAACTCTGCTCCACCTTGTTTAATAGTTTAAGCTGGAAAGGAACCTGTAGTATCAACCCATCCAAAACCCATGATCAGTGTTACTGGATGACAATTGCCTGTAGCTCCTGTGGAGTCCCTTAACTTACAGGCAGGGCATACGGCCCTGACCTGGCTGGGTATTGACTACTATTTGATATCAGGTGAATCATTCCTTCTCTGTTCCTTGTCAACAGCTTCCTTTACTGCTAGAGTTGCTGCTTCAGAAGTGAAGCAAATTAAAAGCTTGGTTAGAAAATCTGTAGGTACTCTGTAGGACAATTATTCCTAAAACTTTTTCCACTGTTGTGTAGTTAGACTGGATCTGCTATTTACGGTCCCACAATGCTCTTTCTTTACATACTGGAAGTAAACTGCTCCCTGCCACCTCCTCCCTAGCAGCACTGGAAAAAGATTCCTGGGTAGTATAGTGTACTTAAGTATCAGTCACTCAACTACATTGAATCTGCTGTCTTTAAAACTTTCTCCCAACTCTTGTTCAAAGGCTTTCTTTTCTTTTTTTTTTTTTTTTTAACCTTTCTACTTGCACATTAGAGTATTTATTTATGTACTTGGTTAAAAGCTAGCATCCTGTTCAGGCACTTCTTATCTAAGCTTCTGTGTGTGTTCAGAAAATGATAGGACTCATGCTGCTCTAATAGATGTTGCATTATTGCTTTCCTTATCATGATTCTTGGCAGTGACAAGCAGTAAAAGCTTTACATGCTCATAAATTGCCCTGTAAGTGGTTGAACGCTGACAAGTGTGGATGGCTTTAGTAAATCAATGCTGGCATATGCTTTTGAAAGTTTCCTTTTTAATCTGAATTAATCTGGAAGTCCCTGTAACACTGGAATGTCAAGTATTGACCCAGGCTTCTCTAAATAGAGAAGCTGAGTTAAGTTTAGTAACAATGGGGAGTCCTTTGCACTTGTTTCCTTGCCTTCTGATGGGGACTGCTTCTCCCAGCTCCCTGTGCTATTTGGAGCCTCTGCCTGCTGCAGTGAGCTGCTGTACTGGAAGCAGGCTGCGGGTGCCCATTGTGGCTGTGGTTACTGCACCTCCATACCATGGTGCAGTCTGGGGAATAAGAACTTTGCCCTCAGCAAGTGTTAGCCCTTTGTTTAACTGGCTAAAATAACTTTGTATTTTATTATATTATGTGTCTGTCATTCAAGGAAGGGAACTTTTGAGTTTGGTTGTTTTTTGTTGGTGGTGGAGTTTTTTGAGCACCTGGGTCTTGGTATAGAGGAGATGTACATGTAAGGTGTGCCATGGCCACTGGGGGAAAAATCCTATTCAAGATACTCAAGGACATCTCGAGTTCCAACCCTCTCTTACCTCATCTGAATGTCTGCTTAGGTACTGAGCATCTGATTACCAGTTACTCAACAAACTTGTGTCTTTCACCTCTGCTTTCAGGCTATGGCCTGCCAGATGATATTGTGATAGAAAAGCAAGGGAAAGGAGACAACTTTGTTGACTGTACAGGAGCCAACGTAAAGATCTCCAATTTGAAGTTAATACAACATGATGCTGTGGAAGGGATTTTAAGTAAGTATAAGAGTACCTTGAATTTTTCATGAATCTTTTATAATTTTCTATTAAAATTAAATCAGGGATCCACTCTTACAATTTACTGGTTTTAACAAAATATTGTAGGAAAGAATCCTACAGATGTAAATGTTAAGGCTTCCTTTCTGTTTCTTTCCCACTTGCTTATAATGTGGACATCAAAATAACTTCTGTTGTTTGTACTTTCAGGTTGTTGTGGCTCTTTCCACAAAAAGAAAATTTCTCTTTCCACAAAAGAACTCCCATGACAGTATTCACCTGTAGCTGAACCCAACCAGCTCTCCATTGAGGAATGGCATAGACTTTAGAAATAGTATAGACCTTTGTTTGCTAAAAACACATTTGAACTGCCATTCAAATAATCCCAAGTTGTATCCAGTGAGTTTGGCCACGACCTTCTGTCTTTTCAGAAGGTGCTAATTAATACTTTGCCTTGACAGACATTTGTTTTTAAATGTTTTAAAATGTTTATTAATACCCATATATTTGTATTTAATATATTATTAATTCAGAGGATTCTTAGGCGTATAGAAAAAAGAATCATTGTTGTCACTTTCAAACAAACAAAACCACCCAAAACTAAAACATTTCTAAGACAAATCTTTGACTAGGGTTCCCTTACAGTTTTTCTGCTGATATTAGGAAAAACAGTGTGAGTTCCAACTACGCATGGGCAAATCAATAAAATTAACATAACGTATGATTAAAATGATCATTTTCTCACATTGTAGAAAACACTACAAGTCCATGTACCTGTAGGAGGGATTTGCCTTTGCGTAGCCGATTCATTTAACAATATTTGTTGTCTGTGTATAGGTGTCCATCAGGGGAAAACTACTCTGGAGAATTGTGTGTTACAATGTGAAACTACAGGCATAACAGTGCGAACGTCAGCAGAGCTTTTAATGAAAAACTCAGATCTGTATGGTGCCAAGGTACAAATGAATTCTTAACTCTGGCTATTTCCTAAATTAAAATAAAGGGTTCTGGTTTGAAATAATACTTCAGTAAAGGGGTGGTTTCTGTCACTCTTAAGAGTACCTTTAAAAAGTGTCTTGGACAGCTTTGTGTTAATAGGTTTAAGAAATTGTTTACAGTGGTCTTGTGGCCTTCAATAGTATCTAGTGAAGTATCTTATGTTGATTTGTCTGTGATGATACAAAAATGATACAGTTACAGGGGATATCTATGAAATAATGACTGCTGCCTTGCTGGACTTATTCTTGTCCTGCAATACCTTTAACGTGATTTTTTTTTTCTTGCACATAAGTCATTTTCTAATTAAACCATGTATTTGGCAAATGAAATGCCCTTTCTGGACACCTTATCCATTGATTCTTACAGAATGATGATAAACACAGAATTGAACTCTGAATAGGGCACTTTGGAGAATGATGGGGCTTTGAGTGTTGGGGTGGATGACTAAAGATCAATAAAGCAATGCAAAGTTGTGTGGTTACTCTTTGCCAGAGATTTTTATGGGCTGGTGGCAATAGTATTATTCATGGGGCCTCAACGTTCATATTACTGCTCAAGTTAGTTCACAAAGCTGTGGAGCTGGGGTGGTAACGCAATTTTACCTTGTGCAGCTGGTGAATGAGCACAAAGATCCGTAATGGAGTTGTCAAGCCAAACTGTAAATGTGCCCCAAATTATTTACGTTTTGTGAACTGCAATCTGTTTTATCTTGTAGGGTGCTGGTGTGGAAATATATCCAGGGAGTACATGCACCCTGTTAGACAATGGCATACATCACTGCAAGGAGGGAATACTTATAAAGGTCAGTTCAAAGCATAATGCACTTTTTTAAAATTAAAAAAGAAATATATATTCTTCTTAGCATTCAATTCTTATAGCTATTAGGATTGGTGCAATGACTGCTGTTCAAATTGGCTTATAAACTTGCTGCTTTGTGTGTCACATCTAATGATGATGGTGCTTGTTGTTTGCCTTGGGTTGGTACACCAAAGCAATATATTTGTTTTATTCCTTATCTGTCAGAAAGAAAATCCCTTTTGCACTGTCACTTGTATTGGCTAGCATGTTATTAGCCTATCCAGAGAACTGACTATCTGAAAGTGGAAAGGTTTGCATCCCTTTAGCTGGACATAACATGCTGGATATCTGTTTCTTTGCTGTAGAACTTCTTAGATGAACGTTATGAGATCCCCAAGATAAGCATGGTCAATAACATGATCCATAATAATGAAGGATATGGTGTGGTCCTGGTTAAACCAACAATTGCCTCTGATGTAGAGGATGCTTCAGCAGTGAAAGGTATTTTTCTGACTTCCTATAAGTAAATTGTAAAAACATTAAATATATACCATACCTATGTTTTTAGATTGCCTAATCCATAATTGAATTTTAAATTTTCTTATGATCTGTAATTTGATTCATCTTAAATCTTCATCTTCAGCAAATTCCATTGTTCTGATAGTTATGGATTATAAACTTCAGACAAATCCTGTGAATCTCTATGCTCCATGTCATGTGGATGCTTACACTTTTAAAGTCCTTAGACATTTGATCTATGCTCCTGATCAACCAGAGCCTGTGTAACTGATGGGCTACCTGAGTCATACAGAAAGAAGAGTGTAATCAGCAAGAAAGCAGCTATGGCTTCTCTTATAGCTGTTCTGGTTCATAGTTCTCTGCACAGTTTTCTTCCTTTGTACACTAGATCTGAGACGTGGATTAGCCCAGTCTCCCAGCACAGAAATTATTTTCTGCAGTAAATGAAATGTTAACAACTCTATTTCTCTTTTTATGTCTTAATCAAGAAGTGTCATGGTCTCAAGTGCAGTGTGTAAACCCACTGTAACTTTCTCTATTATCATTATCACTTGGCAGCCTGAAGGCATCACAAGAAGAAAACTCTTCTTTAAGTATCATATGCTGTATTTGAAATATATGGCTGACATTAAATTGTTTTCCAGAAAGTATGGGTGATGCAAATGTTAAGACTGAAGAAAACATAATTCCAGGAGTTTTAACTGATTTGGCTGTTTTGAGGATGACATTCTCATTGTTTCCTGACTTAGGGAATACACAGCCTACCTTGTCAGGTGATGGGAGAGCATGTGTAGAGGGCTTCAGACAAGAAGAACTACCTGAATGTGTGACTGATGAGTTGGAGCTTTATGAGCAAATTGAGACTTCTGAACAAACTGAAGGCAATTATGAAATTGCAAATGAACTTGGTGCTGCTTCTGTGAAGAAGAACCAGATGCACAAGAAAAGGCTGAGTAAACTGGGAATCACAGAAGCTGATGACAACTTAATGTCACAGGAAGTGTTTGTTTCTATTGTGGGCAATCAGTTCAAATGGAACGGGAAAGGGAGTTTTGGTACATTTCTCTTCTGACTGTCCTGACTCCTAGTGGCACTGCAATAAGAAATTTGCACAAGCTGTTATTTTCACTCCTGCTTTCCAAGGAGTTAACATGTTCTATCAGCCTTCCGTAACATTACTAGAATGTGACAAATATTTATTGACAACATATATATTGCATGTGGAAACTTCACTTCTTTGCTGCAAGCATGGACAACATGGTAGAAAGCAGAACTCGACATACTTGTTCGTTGCTAGCTCTGATGAATTTTGTAGTATATTTATTTAACCTCTCTTAAAAAATCTTCCAAAAAAAGGTTCACCACGGAAGAGTGGCTGACAAATGTACAGCAATAATTGGTACACCTTCCTCCATATGTTTATAAAAGCACAACTAGTCTGCGGTGCCTCCTATGAGAGACTGACTGAATTTGTATGTTGAACAGAAGCTAGTGAAATGTTCTTATGAAATGTAGTAGTTAGCTGCCATGCTTTATACTTGAAGGATTTTTTTTAGGGAAGTTAGCATCTGGAAACTTAGCATCATTCAGTCAGCTTCGTGTGCCATCTGTTTACTTCCAACAGCAACCCCTGCCTATGCAACTTTTCCTTAGGGAAGACAGCATCAAAATAACCTATTAACATGAATAAGGAGCAAACAAAACAGCTATTTGTGACTGTTAGTTTTGTTCCTACTGTATATTTCTGTGCCTTATTCTACAATATTTAACACTGCTCTGTCTCTTGTAGCAGCAGAGGTATTGGAAATAAATGGAAAATTAAAAATACTTTGCACTGAAATCTTATCAGCACACAGCTGTGGAACATTCTGCAAAACAAAGGCGTTTCAGTGTCTTACTGTTGTTCTAAGTCATTTCTTGAAAGAAGACTTTGAACGGACTGCCTGAGTGAAGACTTCCTTCTCAGTGCCTCCTTGATCCTTAATTGCAAATCCAAACGCCTTATTCCAAATTTTTATACTGTCTTTGGTTATTGTAGATCAGTTTTTGAAGTGATATGTGGAAGTATATGTGAGAAGATACTCAAAAGTGGTGCAGGATGTCCTGTACAATATGGTATTAAGAAGGAGAAAGCATGTTGCCAGCAAATAGAATTCAGAATAGTTCCTGCAAGTACCTTTGCATTTCCAGCAAATGTATATACCTGCTATGTGTTGCCTAAGGTGGATGTCAGTCATCTGCTCCAGGTTTTTCACTCTGTCTGTTTCTTAAACTACAGTGAGAATCAAAATTCACTTCAGTACATAGTTTGTGTGAGCAGAAGATGTGAAGAAAAAGAAGAAACATATGTTAGAAGCTTTTTTTTTTTTTTTTTTTTTTAAAATGAACCATGGAACATTAATTGCAGCTTTCTTATCCCACTGCTTCTGGCTTTGTTCTGCTCAGGGCACACGACTTCAGGACTGCACTTTGAGTTTTAATGAGACTGAAAACCATGACAGTGTCTCATCCTGCACAAACCAACGAATATTTGCATTTTAGAGACTCTAAAGAAATACTTGAGTCAGGTGAAAACCCACTGCTCAAGCTAGCGCTAGTATAATATCTTAGGCTATTCATCAAGTCACATGCCATGTTTAATGCTTTGATATTATGCCTTTATTTCCTGAGTGTAATACTAATTAAATAACTGGGCCTAAAACTGATGTTGTTGTTCTTTTATCTTTTCAAAACCATGATTTTCCTTGAGTGAGCTGCCTTCATGATGTGTACACAGTATTTCTTTCTCTTGCAATTCATCTTAAAGCTGTCTTTTTTTTTTTTTTTAAAAAAAAAAAAAAAAAAGCTTATCTACCTCTTTAAAATTCAGTTTTAAGTCAGGGAAGGTACAAGTTAAAATATTCATCTTCTGCTTTCAATACTGCAACTAGTTTGCCTGTGCCAGAGGCTGATGTTGATTTTGTTATGCAGGTTGTCAGAAGTTGAAGGATCAAAATGTGAAAAGATGAAGCAGCTAATAAAACTTTGAGCCGCTTCCTTTGTGCAGCAATTATGAAATTGTAGCTTGGTTCTTGATGATACTTGAACCTTGAAGGACAAAAGTGAATAGACTTTTCCTCTCTGTGGAATTTGGCTTTTCAGTCATGTATGTCACTTATAAATGTAGGCTTCTTTATTTTGCAGTTCTGAAATGGCAAAGGAGATATGTTTAAATATGAAGGAAAGAACTGAAGGAACTGTTGACCAAAACAAGATATGTGCTCATCTTAGTATTGCATTTTGCTGTAGGTTATGTTTGCATTTTCTGCTCTGTGTAAATATTTTCCTTTTTCCTTGAAGTTCGTATTTTTTTTAATTTATTAAACATTTCTTAAAGATATTTGATGCTACAGTGATGACTAATGATCTTTTCTCTGGGAATGTTCCCTGCCTCCTAAATTAGAAACTAATTCCTGAATGCGTTCTAGCATTCTAGCACAGCTGTCAAAGAAAGCTAATGAAAATATTTAGTTTCAAGAAATGCTTAAGCAGCTGCAAAATCACTTGCAGGATATTTCCCCAGCCCGTGTATATAGCCTGTTGTTCTTAGACTTGCCATGTTTTGCCCTTAATGTGCGATGTAGTTTATCCTATGGCTTGTCTGGGACACTAACGATCCAGCTTATTCTTTGTCTGGCCTTTCCACTATTTATTCTCTTGGCAACTTTGAGCTTTGTCTTTAACCTTTTCCCTGTCTCTTTATTGTTGCTGAGCAGCACAAAGCCAAGGATTCAGGTTTTTCTAGCAGGATCACAGAGGTAAAATCACTTCACTTCCTTTCCAATTTTAAAACCTACCAATGGCTACTTCCATACAGATCTGAGATACTAAGATGTGTTGCTCAGTTCTTATAGCTGTATAATTGTACTATACAGATGCTACAACACTTTAATCAAGAAATCTTGTGTTCTCAAAGTTGTAATGATGAGATTTATATTCCACAAATCATGTTGATTGGTATTTAATTTAATTATGAGGCCCATATCATTGTTACTTCAATGCTTGCTGTAAGGCTGGCAGGCTTATAGTTGTCCAGGTTATTCACTTGATTTGCAAAAGAAACAAAGCCTGACAGTACTAGGACTTTTTTTTTTTTCCTCCCTTTGGAATTTGCAGAGTTATTCCAAATCAACATCCTAGATCTGGAAAAATGCTACACACACACACAGAACTTAATGAAAATAACTCAAAAAAAAAAAAAAAAGTTTCTGCATAACTTCTGATGTGACTTGATTAGAGGAGCAATCAATGCTGCAAGGTGCCTGTTTCTTATTGCAAGGTAAGGGAGAGCTGAAATAAGTCTAGCCTTTTTTATATGGAAATAAATAATGATGTCTATGTATGTTGTCAAAATGATAATTTTACATTGCAACAGGCTTGTTAGCAGCAGTATGTTATGTCAGATTTTTTTTTCTTCCGGTGCAAAGGAATTTTGTCAGCTGGCTGGAAGCTTTTTAAGGCAACATTCTGCCTCATTTACTGATGTGTAGTGTTTTTTTTCCCTGCAAGCATAAAATCCGTTGGAAACATACAAACACTGGGGATTAAAATGGAAACTGATCTGAAACTGGTAGGTTCATCTTTTATAGGCCGGACATGATTTCTGCATGGTGCAATTTGAAACAGTGTGATGCAGGGCTTTTCTTTTTGTCTGTTTACTGATAAAATGAAAGCATAATTTTCAGAATTTCTGAGAAGGAGGAATTTTCAACATCTTTGTTGAACTGCTTTAGAACAAACAAATAAACAAAAAATGGTAATATAAATCATTTGTTAGTATGATGGTGGCAGAAAGTGGAGTTGAAAGATCTGTATTTTGACATATTTTTAATGTGAGCATTCTGGGTTATCCATCTATTTTCTAAAAAGATCTGCCTTGTTTTTAAGGGTGGATTATGGATTCTTAAAAACTTTTTGCTTTATTTGGAAGTCAACTTTTAAGAGTGATATCTAAACTAGTTAAGGGAGGATCAAGAGTTATACAAGTAATACAGGTATTGATCAACACCAAGGAAGGTAAGAAGGGCAGGAGTTAGCTGAGCTTATTCTTGTACCAGTCAGTAGTTGTGTGTCTTCTGCGTCCAGAAACCAGCAGCACATCCCATCCTATCTTTGTTTCTAGTTAGCTGTGAGTATAGTGATGTGAGAAGGAATTTTATAGACTGCATTTGTTGCAAAGACTTACAAAACCTTGAAAGTCTGAGCTAAGGGCTGAGGAGCTGGTGTAATAGATGGTCTGCCTGGATGATCCCTTGTGAGTTCCACTCTCAATATAAGCAGCAGTTGGTGACAGCCTGGATGTAAGAAGGTTTCCTTAGCAGATGACTGAGGGCGATCAAATCTGCTATTACAGCTTCTGGTGACTTGCCTGATGGAGTTTTAGTCTTACTTTCTAGTGTACCTATAGCCAGGGTAGCTGCAGCAGCTGAGCAACCAACTGCTTTAATAGCTGGTGCCCTGAGTTGGTCCTGTTAGTTCACATTTGTATGTGAGCTAGCAGTTTTAAAGCTACAGATGTGCTCTGTGGGTAGATGTAAAAATGACACTGTAAACAGGTGTAATTGTTGCCATTGAAAGTAGTACACCTGCATCTGCTAAGGCAAGATCTGCAAAAAATATTTTGTGTAGGCATCTTAGTTCAATGTGGCTTAAAAGCATGCTTTTAATAGTACCCCTTTGACTCCACAGAATTGAAGGGGTTGGAAGGGACCTCAAAAGGTCATTGGGTCCAACCTTCAATCTTCCTCTTTCATTAAAAATCTTATTCAGAGTATAACAATTATCACAATTTAGGATTTTTGTAATAGAAAGCCAAAAGCTTTGGCTGAACCTGCAACTATAACACAATTACAGAATTTTATTGTACTGACCTAATTCATTTAAAAAAATATATCCTTGACTGAGCAGTCTGCTCTAGATGACACCTGTTGGTTTTTAAGTTTATTAAAAAGAAAGGATGAAAGAAAGCAAAATGGAGAAGGTTAGCAATTTTGATAGGTCAGGGGTTGGGTAGTATGTAACCAACCACTGTATTGGTCCCCTGGGGGTAGAAAGAGAAATGAAGGAGAAGGAAGTCAGTGTGTGTGTTGAGCAGGCACCATTTCAGTGCTGCTCCTAGCACCACCGTCCAAATACTTGTAATATTACAAATACCTCTGAGAGACTAAGCTCACATCGCTGAGGTATGTAACAGGCGAGATCTTGTGAGATATTGGGGAAACTCAAAAAAGTGCTTTTCCAGGTTGTGTGCAGGGAACAGGCTGGTGGTGTTGGACTTCTCATTGCTCAGCAGTACAAAGCTCCTCAGCTCAGAGTTCCTCCTTATGTCCTGGACAAGCAGATTTCTCACTTTACTGGTTGAACCAACTATCCAGTTGCAGTAGCTGTCTGCTGTCTAGCACAAGTAGTTGCTCTTTCCTCATTTTTACATGTGTGGCTGTGGATTACACAGAAATATCAAAGTGTTAAAACTACTTTCAGCTTCTTAGTCGTGTTGTTTCTAGCTGCTTTGGACTGACTCTTGTGATTGACTACTGCCCTGTGGGGCTCCACAGGCAGGTTTCATCATCTGCTGACCACAGTACTTGTGTCACACTGTGTGATGCATTTGTGTGATTTTTGGTAAATGACCAGGCCATTTTAACCAACTCTAGTAGGCCTTAATCTGTCAGCAGAAAAATAAAACTTAAAAGCAGCGGTAGAACACAAGTACCACTTTATTGAGAGTTCTCAAAGTCTTTCAGATCTTCCCTTCAAAAGCTTACTTCAAAATAAGCACTTCTGTTCAAACACTTCTCCAGGTTTGGTGTGCTTGTTTAATGGAGTGAAGCATGTTTGTCACAGGTATTTATCACATTTGCACATTCTTGACCCTCCGAGTCTCCCCATGGGGCTATTTTTAAAGGAAGTGCTATTCCCTGATAACGTCCACAGCTCACTGCAGCTTGGGAGAGAAATACCACAGGTTCAAATTTGTCTTTGGCTGGCAGATTACCTTCTATCTGAACTGAAGTGGGCTAATGCTCAGTGCTTCTAAAGCTTTCCAAAACCCTTTTTTGATATTCTGAAACAGAAGGTACTCTGCAGAGTATCTGACCCTGTACTGTCCTTCCACCCAATTTATTTCTCTGGGGGGTAAATAGCTGTGACTAATGTTGCCCTGTTAAGTGGCAGGGTATTATGATGTTGTCTCAGTTTCCCCCGCTGAGGTTAGAGATGGCAGCACTGGAAGGAACAACAGTCTGAACAGCCCCCAGTCCGGATCTCCTGCTGCACTCTTCACCCTGCAGCACAGTTGGGATTGGTGCAACACCTGCATATGATCTATCAAGTGAAAGCCCTTAAAGATAGATTAAATACAGGTAAGATTTGACTCAGGACTGAAGGGAGTAGATATATCACAGGCTACTCTACTTCTGTAAGATGCCAAAATATGTCTAAGCTGCCCTCTGTGCAGAAAGTGACACTGCTATTCATGTCCATAATCAGCTGTATCCAAATAGGATTATGTATGTGTACAACTCTGATTAAAGAAATCTTAGTCCACAGCACATAAATGCTCTTAAGGAAATTTCCCTTCAGGTGGTTATCAAAGGAAATGGCTCGGCTCTCCCAGGCAGTGGACCACGTGCACTGGATCTGGCCAGGCTTGGCATATCCAGCTGGTTACTGATGAGGGGAGCTGGTGCTGTGGTCATGTCCCATGGCAGTCACCTGCTGCTGAACGTCTCTGGAGGAGGTGAAGAGGAATGATCATTTCACTAGGACAAGGTTTAATGTTTAAGAGAAGGGAAGGAAGCTCAGCTCCCCTTACACAAGGAACACATCTGAACTGATCATATACATGTACATTCCATAGAGGGTTAGTTGCAGTACAGAGTCCTGTAGTGTTTAATTTCTATTTTAAATACCAAGAGAGTTTAAATTGATGGTTTAGACTACTCAGTTAACAACTGACTATTTTAAACTGTTCTCTCCTGAGCCCATCGATTCCACCCTGCAACAGTTCTGGAGATTTTGACAGTTTATTTCTTGCATACAGTTTCCTCAAGAAAACATAAGAACATTTTGCACAGACTGTGTGCATCAGAAACTTCTCCCCTTACAACCGTTTCCAACTTTTGTACCTCAGCACATTAATCTTCAATCCAGTGTGTTACTTAGCAAATATTCGCACAAGCTGTAATCCTAACCACTAGTTTCCTCTGTCTTTGAAGCATGTTCCATGTTTATTTTCTTAATTATTTCTTCATTTTATTCACTTATTTTGCCCTTTTTTTCTAGACTATGCTGTAGTTTTCTTGCCAGTTTTCAGACGTTGATAAAATAGTGAGCTGAAACCATTATGGAAGCAGCCTTCTCAGCCCCCGAGTCAGATTGATGCATTAAAGGGAGTGACCGTTGGCTACCACCATGTCAGATGGCATTGAAGAAACAGAGAAGATCATGTTTGCACAAATATATTCCATGCTTCCTTTCTGTTTTTTTTTTTTTTTTTTCCCCCCCATGTTTTTTCTAAGAAAAGGATATGTAAGAAGCAAAACAAAGGAAAACAAAGCCCAACCCAAGCTAAAAACTAATAAACAAACAAAACTAAAAACCACTACACCTCTTGGTGATAGTTTTCCTCTTTCTCAAACACAGTTTTGCCCTACCTGCTCTCTGAGCCACGTGACTGACACAGACGGTATTTTCATGCTGTGCAATTAGAAAATAAACTTAGCTCAGGCTGTCCTGTGATATTTCCTTGAACAAATGAATTCCTGTCTTGATTCCCTTCTGTCACCTCACTGCTGTGCCTTCCAGCTCTTCAAGGTCCTTGAGTAATGGCCAGTTCTGCACTCTGCTTTCATCTCTTCCCCATGTAGGTTTTCATGTGAATCTCTTTCTTCTGCAGGCTGACATTGCTGTTATTTTCTCTTCAAATTTCCTCTCTAAAGCACATTTCTGTTTTTCTTTAAGGCCATTCTAATATGGTGCAAATGGTAAAAAGGGTTTTATTTTTTCATGTGTGAGATGAAACCAGCCAGCACTGCTTGCTTTCTCAGAAGCAGATGATGTTTGCAGGCCTGGCAGCACTCTCATAAGTGAAACTACAGCTTGTGCCACGTGGGTCAGAAAACTAAATCTAATTTACTGTATTCACTTGTAATGAGCTGAGTAATTGTAAGTGTGCCCAAGGGAAAATTCTGAAGGAAATGTAATCTGTCTTACCTGTGATGGTGTTTGCTTTCTTACTTCATCAGTTTTTAGTTTCATAAGAGATGCATAAATGAGTCAAGGCAGAGTTTAATTGTATATTAAAGAAAGCAAACAAAAAAACTGAACAAAGCAGATCCAAGCCGACATTCACCACCAGCAATGGGAATATACACACATCTATTTCTTACAGCTATTTTACAGCAGAAATAAAGCCAGTTGTGTTCAGGGTAGGAATAGCCAATGAGTACTGAAAGAGAGAGTCTGCATTATGGATACATCTGTATTTTCCTACAAGAAGTCAGCTTGGGAGTGCATCCAAAGATGATTAAATCTGCTCTACTAAATAATGAACTATGTAAACTAACTGCGAATATGTGAAAATTCTTTTGAATTTAAGAGGAAGCCATCCTTCTTCTTTTTAAAGTACATTTCTCTATGCTGCAACTGGAAGACTGGGTCCTCAATTCTTCTTCATATGTTTACTCTGAGCATTTAACTTCATGCCATGTGGTAAACAAACAAACAAAAAACAACCAACAAACCAAAACCCACCAACCCTTCCTTTTTTTTTGTTTCTGAGTTCCATGTCATGATAAGAAGCTGACAATCTTCAATGCTTATTTTAGAAACAGAACTGTAAAGAAATATGCATTAAAATTTAGGTGGATTTGGTGGCAGATGGCATCACAAGGCAGGCATGTCTTGTATTAACTATAGATCCCAGTGCATTGATACCAGACAAAAAGCAAGATAAAGACATACAGAAAAATAATAAGGAACTGCAAGCCTAGATCTTGCTTGGAAAGACAGACAGTCTTTGACCTTAAAACGGGATGGCAGGAGTTGCTGAGGGCACTTGTTCTACTTGCGTTTAACTGCTTTTCTTGGTCTTTAAAGTACTTACTTATCTCATGCTATGTGATTAAGGGGAAACGCACTGCACAACACATGGCTACCTCAAGCACATACCATTCCAGTATGTCTGCCTTATGTTCCATTTCCATTCTTAGAGTGGTTTCGTAAGCAACCATGTTATTCTCTGTAGTATTGCATTCTGTAGCAATGCATTGCTTCCCAGTTGTGAAGCTTTGCGTCTTCTTTGGATGTGAAGAAACAAGCCAGTAATTTTCTTGTGATGGGTAGATTCTTGATGATTTTAATTAAAATAATTAAATCCAGAGAGAGCAGCTGAATTAATCCGATTTAGGTTGTTATATCAGCGTATCTGTTTACATGGACATTCTATTATAATAATTTTTATTCCGGCTCTTCGACCATCTACACCAGGCTTACACTTGCTGTTTGCTGAATAGTAAAGTGGTAAAGTAAATGAATTTCTTCCACTTTTTAAATTGCAATTGCTTCCCAATCAATAAAGAACTTGCTTAAAAAAAAATTAAAAAATGCACAGATGAACATTGACTTTTGTTGCTTCCCATTAGGTATATGAAATACTTATATTTTTACTCCTAATGACAAATCAATTTCATCATTTTAATGCAAGCTAAATCCTACTGGTTGAGAATGTTATTTTCCTGTTTTCAAGTTTGAATATCTTCTGTATTTGTCTTCCTTCACTGAGTGCAATTTGAACAAACCAATAATTATTTTGTTAGCACTGTACAGAATTTTCGTTGTCTATATTGCTATTTTAATGGGAAGACTTGTCTGAAATTACTTAAATGTTATGGGGGAATTATAGGAGAGGCATGGAGGAAATTATCTTTCACTCTGATAAATGTGTACTATAGTACATAAAATGCTGTGATAGAAACTTTGATGAGACTGATAATCTGTATAAGGGCCCTTTGTTATAGTGAAATACACCTTCTCAGCCTAATACCAAAAATAGCTAGCAGGGAAAGCATTCTCAGAATCTACCTTGCATTATGTTTCATAGGGAGTTTTGATTCCTAGAATATAATTGCATTATAGGTTGGATAGTGAGCTTAAATTAGGATGTACATTCTTATAACAAGGAAATGTACTCACTTAGTTTTGCTACTTTAATAATGCTATTTCAACGTGACTTTGTATAATATTGTTAATTCTGTTCTGTACATATCTGCCATTGGTTGCTACCAATACCATTTGTCAAAATTTCCTCCATACATGATGCATTTAAAGAAAAACTGTAGGGGAAATGCTGTTGATTTTTTTTTTTTTTTAAATTTTAAATTGTGTCATCTTTGTCTTCATAGCATAAATTTCTTCTTCCATATGTAAGTCAGATCCATTTCTAGACCAACATTCCAAGTACCATAACAGCAGGGCACTAAAAATATCCACATACCAAGTAAGGATGAGGAAGAAGGGTGGGGAACTGACAGAAGTATATATACTTTAAAAATCTTTTGTTTCATTACTGGAAATGATGTGCTAGTTGTAAATAAGAGGTGTTACCAATTGCTGCACTTTATAAGGTGGGGTGGCTTATACAAATGACCTTGATCAAGAGCATGCAGTGAAGATGTCTCTCACTCCTGCACTGGCAGAGATGAGTTTCCTTCAGCAGAAGGGTGCTAGTGGGTGTGGAAAGCACTAAAGCTGTTTATGAGAAACTGGTTCAGAACAGTCCAATAATCTCCCAAATGCCAGCCAGGTAGGACCCATCATAGGCATACTCTGAATGCAGTACCAAATACAAATTGTATTTGCCCTCTAAAAGAAACAAAACTTTCAAAGAGCATTACTTTCAAACTATTCATCATAATGTTTGTGTCAAATGTTTAAATATTTTTGTTAGTATGATTTTTAGGAAATATAAAATTTCATGAAAAACGTTGCAATTTTTCATTTCCAGCTCTAGTAAATAAAAGTCCATTGGAAATGTACTGAATGGATTTTTGCCACTAGCATCTATTTCTTTTGTTTTCCCTCTGTGACATTTGTGGAATAGTGTACTACTATACACTTAGATTATTCTAAAATTCTCTGTATTTTTCCTTAAATACCTAATCTCATTAGTGTTTTTTTTTTTTTTTTTTTTTTTTTTTTTTTTTGGTAACGTGCAATGTTTTAAATCTCCTTTTACAATGCTGAAAAGAGGTTAGTTAAAACTGCATTTCAATTTCAGTAGGCAAATAGCTGTAACTTTCCAATTTTGATTCTTATATGTAGGCAGAAGGATCTAGAGCTAGATCAGTTATATCTGGCTGATTATTGCATGTTCTGAGTGCATTCCTAAGGTTTCAGGCTGTAGATGGCCCTTTAGAAGGACTTTTATTTTCCCTAAGCTCTGTGATTATACAATAATATTTTTGATTTTGGAAAATATTTACCATTTAAGATAAATGAAATTTATCATGTTTCACAAATGAATTTAATGCTGGCGGATGAGTTTGACTGACAGTCCTATGGTCAGAATGCTCTATTTCACATCCCAGAACAGATACACCAGCAAGTAATGATGTGCTGTAACTTAAAAATTCATAGTGAAAATTCAGTGTCTTGCTTTATTAATACTAGTCAGGTATTACATCTATTCTGCTAATGCAGCCAGTAAAGCACACGTCTCTCCTGTGATACGGTGACTTCTTTTTATTAAGGTGGAGATCTGCGTACATATAAAATGTGATTACATAAACAATTTGTATAGCTTTTGCCTGAAATTTCTGTAAAACGCACTTACTGCAGCTGGTAACTATAGCAACAGGCAAAGGAGGCTCGTTTAAATTTGTTAGTTCACTCTGGGAGAGGCTTTATATTTTGTTGTCTTTTCCTTCAGATAGGCCACATGCTGGTGTAACATCCCCACACAATTTACATCTCACATAAATTAGGGCATTGGGAAGTACAGCATGTTCCTCTCATGTAAATCACGTACCTGCGTGCTCGGCTGTGGCACTTCCTGATTCCTCTGAGCTACATCGGTCATGTTTTGTGTGCGAGGCTGTAAAGATGATGTCATGAGCACTCGTACTTTATTTGTCCTACTTCCCTCTTCTAACATGTGTCTTGCTTATTTATTAAAAAATATTTTTTTAAAGGCATGCTCTAACTCAAGGTGAAAACATCAGGAAATGTGGGTGGACATAAAAAGTACAGTATCCTGCCAAGCTAGACAGCTTTATATATCAAAATACAGTTAGGTCTTTCAAGTTATTGCACAGAAGTGGAAGCCATACCAACATGCTGCACAGAGTAAATGTCATTAGCTGAAATAGGATGTCTACTGAAATAGAAAACTAGTAAAGAGTATGTGTAGGGTAAGTTCTAATGGAAGAAGAGACTGAAAATAAGTGAACAATAGCTACATTCATCACAGACTTGTGTTGAACCTTATTCCTGGTAAGTATTTAGCTACTGAAAACTGCTGGTTCACAGCAAGAGAAAGATCTTCACAAAGCTGTTGTCCACCAGTGGTCCCTGTTATACTTGTAACTGTGGACAAGTAAATGGGACAGGCTCTGCATGCTTTGAATTTCCTACAAAATATGAGAAGCCATGATGATTACAGATGTTTTCTTTCTTGTGTGTAGGTTAGATTTGCATAAGCACTCAGCTGAAATAAATCACACCTGTAGCCAAATGACCCAAAGTCTTTATTTGGGTAAGGATTTAACAGCAACAGCAGACCTGAAGCAGCCATACGTTCTCTGTTCCGTATGACTCTGTTGTTTGTCTGCTAGAAACGAGCATCTAAGAACATCCCGCTGGATACTGCCAGAGATGGTAATTCACTTAGGTATCTCATCTGCATACAATGCAATGAAAAGTAGCTTAAAATTAGGTAACAAAAAGGTACATTTACTACATATAAACTCAGTCATATATGATCTTTCTGATTTTCCAAGAGTCTGTGGAAAGTTTCAGTTTCCTCCATCTGTCTCAAGTCCCTTCTTCTGCACCTACAACAGGGTATGGATGCTGCAGAAGCCTTGAAGTCTTTGCAATCTCAGTTTTCTCCTTAATTGTGATAACATTTAATCATAGTGCATTAGGTTGATTTGATTTTTTTTTTTATTTTTATTACAGCTATCTGGTTAGGGGAAAAAACATCATAATGGCAACACAGAATGGTAACCAAAATATTATTCCGCAGAATTTGTGCTCTAGCAGATGTTTCTCTTACATAAGTGCTGCAATCAGTACAAAGAATAAGGAGCGATGTGGCTTTTGTGCTGAAATGTGCATGGGAGGCTTTTTCATTTTATTAAAAAAAAAAAAAAAAAGTAGCCAAGTAGCCTGTGGGACTCAAATCCAACTCAGCACTGTGATTCAGAAGAGTGTCAGGTGAATGATTCCTCCTGGATGACCTTGCTCATTCATAAAAAGAACAGGAGTAATTTTCTTCTTCAATAGAAAATCTAGTGTTTTCCTAAAATTCATCTTGTGATTATGATATATGATCTATACTTTCCTGAAGCGAATTCATTGGAAGTCAAGTCTATGACATTTCTCGAAAGAGTACAAATAGCACAAATAGTTGTCCTGTACTCAATGCTAGCAAGTAGAAACTTGTAGCCAGCAGCTCAGCCATTTTGTTTCTAGTAGGTCTAGGTTCAACTCCCTCTTCTTTTAGTTTCTTTCTCTGCTGTTGCAGCATCTTTCCTACTCAGAAAGAGTAAGGCAGGAGCAATTTATTTCTTCTCTGTCTTTATCCTTTTAAGCTTTCTACTTTGATGTTCCAACAAGCATGTTAGTCTTTTCAGATTTTTCCTGTACCTGATGTACCTAAATTATATTATCTGCCGCAGTGTTCTGAGCTATTTACTCTTCGTGCTTTGTCACAGTTTCCTAGCAGATATGTGCATGACCTCTCTTCTCTAGGTGCACTACAGTCCACCATATACCGTCTTGTGGCACACTGCACTTTCCCTATGTTCTTGGTTGTTATTTTGGTATTTTTCACTATCATTTGGAATTATTTTACCAACGTTAGGCTAAACCTTCCTCTGGAATGTAAGCACGCTATGTCAGTTTTTAATGGTCTTAATTATTGAACTATTCTTTGAGCTCTGGAATAATAAATATCTGTCTCATATTTGATTCACCATGTCACTCACCCCTGTGTAAATGTATTTAGGTCTCAGGGATGTGCTCCAAATACTTTCATGAATGTTAAGGCAAACAACTTATTCAGGCCTTCAGCAACACCAGCCTTATCTGTCACTATTAGTGTATTCATGTTCCTTAATGACCCCGTCAACTTCTTTTTTTTTCTGGCTGCTTGCTTCTTTTTCATGTTTATCATTACTCGTTTTGAAAAATGTCCTTTTAATTTGCATTTTGATGAATATTCTTATCATTCCTAAAGCACTCAACTAGCTGTGATCAAAACCAGCACTAACCAATTTTATTATCATGTTAATATTACTTAAACAATCAGGTTTCTGGAACCAAGCTATCAGCTGTGCTGTTGTTTTTTTCTTTTATTATAGACATTACATTTTCTAAGTTTTTTATTTTTCAGTTCATTTCAGTACTATTTCTGTTATTCTCAGGTATGTAATCTGAATCACCAAAGACTCACATCCTTTAGAAGTACTGTTTCTTAAAAGTGTGTTCTCAGATAATCCATACCATCAAAAAATCAGTAGCACATAATGGGCATCAGCGTTAGTACATTCCCCCCAGGAAATCCATTGTGGAGAAATTTAGAATTTTCTTTATATTTATGCAGAAAAATCACCATTGCTTATCCTTGGTGTGTAGGGCTATATGAATAAAAGCTGATGGTCACATGAAGAAGCTGTTTCTAGGCTGTTAGATGTCTTTTACGATCGCTTACTGTGTTTCTCTTTTAAAAAACAGGCTTGCTTTTAGCTGTGGTAGTGCACTGAAAGCATAGCACAGCTCGTTGCTAAGCAGAATGTGCACCTCAGTTCTATGAGAAAGTGCAAGTAAAGCATCTGTGAGCTTTAACCTCCCCCAGACATGTATTAAATCAAAAATATAAGAATTAAAATATAATTAAAAATTCTGAAATAAAGTCCTTTTTGTAGTCTTGGTGCCTGGATCTTTGCTTTGTGGTTTCTATAAAGGTTTATGTATTTTACCTCCTGAGGTGCTACAGTGTGAGCTTTTGCTTAAGATAACAAATACTGGTATTGTAGCAAATGCCATTGAATGCAGCTGTTAGCATGCCAGTCATTTGCTGTATTATTTTCTCTTTCCACAGAAAGCATTCATTTCCTCGTCATACAGCTTTCTTTTGAGGTTTTGATTGTTTGCATTACAGTTGGATCCCTAACTTCTGTACTTAAAATAGACAAGACTGACAAAGTGGAAGTGAAGGGGTAAATGGCAAATCATAAACAGAGAGAGAGGGACAGTGGTTTTCCCAAGGTCACACAAAATGACTGTAGAAGAACTGGGATCAGTCTAATCATCCTTTATTCAGTCCCTATTTTCTGGACAAGAGCATTTTGGTATCAATACATGACACAAGTGTTTCTATCTGTGATGATTTTATTTTCCATAAAGAATTAACATCTTACTGAAAAAAAAATTTACAAAATTTTGTGACCGATTTACTTGCTTCTTTAGATTCAGCTTTGTCAACAGAAGTGTATGGACTTCTCAGTACTTGTTTCAATGGATGAATTATTTGAAGTATTTGCCTGTATCAAATCCAAAATGGCTACCAATGAAAGTACCTTAAATAACCTGCTCTTTCAGTGCTCTAAAGTTTTGCTCCAGGCCTCTTAATCTTATTCTAGCTTATGAAGATAGTTTGTAAATTGACTTTTTTTTTTTTTTTTTTTTTTTCCCATGTGGAAATTTTAAGTCTTCATCAGGAAAACAGAAACAAAAAAGGCATACATACATTTCAGTGGTGTAGATAACTTCTTTTCTGGATAGCTTGACTTCCACATTAATGCCTATTAAACTTGCTTCAGCTGGGAAACATTACTTTATTTTGAAGTTCTGTCACATGCTTAATGTTTTGTCAGTAAGATTACTGCAATATCTCATGCCATCTGTCACATTCCCTTCTCTCAGCAGGGACTCTTTTCCAGTTTAAATTTATGAAGTCTAAACCCTTAACATGAAAGAGTACCATTCTTGGGCTTTTTGCTGCTTGGGCAGCAGGCTGTGCTAAAGAAAAAGGAACGTTGTATAAGATTTTGGGGGGTTATTGGTTTTAAATTTGAACACAAAACTTTCTAAAAGTACCAGATAGTACAATAGTCTTTGACGTATTCTTGGTTTCTGGACTGCTGTTGTTTGCCACAATACAATTTGTGTGTTCTGAAGACCAGTTGCTGCCTTCCTTGTTCTTGCTTCTAAGAACTATTTCCACATGCAAATACTTTTTGAGAATGATATTCATGCAGTGCATGGGAGTTAAATTACAATACCAAGTGTACAGTGTATGGCATGCGTGCTGCATAGTAATAGCTGATTCTGCCTAGTGACTGCTGAAAAGACTGGCATCCCTACAAGTCACTGGATACTGCAGCTGCATTTCTGTGTGCTACAGAACTCTTTTGTAGGAGGTAGGCAACTGTCAAAATGTTTTGACAATTAACTTAAGAAGATGTTTAAGTCTTCACCCAAAATCTTTATGTTGGTGTAATATAATTTCTACTGGCACAGAATAGTTAACCTAATATTCCTGGCCAAATTCCAGCTGAGATAAAATGTCATCAGACCTAAAACTTCCTTGCACAACCAGTTTGAAAAAAGTGCTTCCTTCCAATTTGGTGCAAACACATACTGCACTACTGATGTAATAGCTGTCATCAGTGTTCTCTCATACTGCTATGAATCCAGCTAAGTTTTGGCATGTTATTTATTTCTTAACACACCTATATTCTTAACACCCCTCTATCCCCAAAAGTCTGTGGAGTATCAAGAATGTATCAGTCAAATTAAATACCTATGCTTCTGCTGCAATTCATTAAATATTCTTTCTGAAAACAAGTAATGTTTGCAAAACATTTCTTTAAGACACACTTTTGTGTAGATTTAAAAGCTAATAGATTTCTTTGTATACAAAAATATGAGGAATGAAATTATTTGGGAGTGAGAATCTTTCCCAAAGCTGGGCTAAGATCTTCATCTAGCAATTGGATTATAGTTAAGCAAGTGCATTTCTTCTGAAGGCTTTGACAAACATTGCACTGATTAATTTTGTTTGAATAACCCTTCTGTTATGTTTCAGTAATTCTGGAGTATTAGTGTGTGGGAACATTAGGAATCAAAACATGCTCCTTTTCCCCTAGCACTGGCTTCAATTCATGCCTTTCGTGTTTGTATCCAGGAATATCTTTGGAGGGTTTAAATAGCTGCAGTCTGAGCTCTGTGAATCACTGGAGGAGAAATGAAGACAAGCAAATGAATATTTAACAAACTTGTAGACTTGTAGCAGTGTGGAAACAATTTCACAGGTGTTTATTGTTGTGCCTTCAGCAGCTAGTGAGATATACATCAGTACTTACAATCTATTCTGCAAGGACTAATCAGAGTGTAACAAGGCTACTGTTATATATATTACAATACTTTCACTTAAAGTATTGTATTACTCAGTCCTTTGCATCCACCTGTTTCCTAGGTAAACAGTTTTGTAAAACAAACCTTGGTGTTTTTTTTTTTGTTTGTTTTTGTTTTTGTTTTTTTTTTTTAGCAAGTTATACAAATTCTTTTCATTTGCTTACTTATGTTGGAAGTGATTTCCTTGAGCATGAATTTTCCTGCAAAGCAGAATAAAACCCGTGTTCATAACCAACAAATGTATTTTTGAAAGTCCCGTGTTTTATTTTTTATTTATTTTTTAATGTATTGGAAAGTAGTTGTGAGGAATGTCATGTCTACTGTGAGAGTTTGTCATGTCTCAGTTGTCAATCTGGTATTCCACAGCTCTTTAATTTTATGCATTTGCCTGTGGTTAGAAACAAAACTAAGTTTGAAATGGAGTTAGGAAATTTCAAACGGACAGCTTTGTGGGCAGTCCTAATTTTTCAGCTTTTAATATCAATAGTGTGTTTTGAATCTGGGCCTATAGAAGAAAAAAGACATGTTTTTGGAGACTCTCGTAAACTACGTAGATTAAAGGCAGAACTTAAGTTTCAGTTATCAGGGTAACTAACAGAGCATATGTTTTAGCTCCAATTTAAATGACTTGTGAATTTGCTCTGCATTCTAGCAAATGTTGCTGCTCTTACAGCTCTAGCTGATCACAAACTGAGAAGTCCTTAGCCTGGTTCTGAGGTAGCTCTTCTGAATGCTGGTTCTTTCTCTATTTGATTCCAGCAGCTGCAGCTATGCAACTGGGACTGCCCATACAGATTTTCTTTCATGTGCTAAAGAATTTGACAATCCACGAGAAAGTCTTCGCTGTTAGAGAGGACTACAGGCAGACAGAGAGGTGCCAGAAAACTTAGTCTGGGAGCTTCAGGAATAAAAAAGACTAAGTCTGGTTCTGACTTGTGCTAGATTGTGCTTTTTGTCAAAAGTACTTGTTAGGTGCAGGTAATTTTTAATTCAGAATTAGAGTTAAATTGAAGAGTTAAACTTTAAATGGAACTTCTACTGGGAAGGTAAACTTAGACTCCTGTATTATTTAGAAAAACAGCTTTGCCTTTGAAATTTGTGACGTTTGTCTCAATGTTCTTTGTGATTAAGGATGGCTGCATAAAAAGAATTTATGCTTTCATTATCATGTTTCACTCCTAATTGAAACAACCTTCCCATATGGACTATTTGAGTTAAAAGAGGTAATACACCTTACAACAAATTCTATGTGTACTATTCGAAGCCTGAAATATATTTGCACAAAATATCTATTTTCAAAATAGAAGTACTATCTGGTATAGAGATGAAATCCTTTGCTTACAAAAGCTTAAGTTAGGATATGCTTAACCTTTGTATTCATACAGTGAGCAGAGAAGGGAGCAAATTTTGTTAGTTTCTGTTTTGCTTTGTTTCCATTTATCCTCATTTCAGTTGTGGTTCAGTATGGGGTTTTGCACAACCAGTATCTTCATACCTAGGATGTATGCTCAGACACATAGCCGAGGCAGCCACTTGCAGCACTAAGCACCCATCTCTGTTGGAATGCAAAAAGGGGTGCCTGTCTGCTGTGCTTCACATGCTACTAAACTAGTCATTCATGTAGGTGCAATTATTCTGCCAGCCAATCTGACCAACAGGTCAGAAACTGGAGTGTCATGCATAGTGAATAATCAAGGACCTCCCTAGCATTGCCTTTTTTTCCCTTACCAGCCTCAGGACATATGGCATCAGGAGAAAAAATATTCCTAAGTTCCACATTTATTTGTGTCCTAGAATCACATGTATTGAGGTTGTATTTAAAAATGTTATCATTCACATAATGGAAATATAGGTTCTATTATTTTTATATATATATATATATATATATATAAAATATTTATTTTATTATATAGATACCTATATAGGTATCTATTATTTTTAGTTAAATTAACTGATTTGTTTGAAATTGTAGTTTGAAATACCTTGCAGCATGTACACGCATCATATAAAAACTGAAGCATTGTGACCAGCAGGGTATGTTCAACTGTGTTAAATCTTAGACAGAAAGACACCTGAGGATTACTTTTCTGCATAGTGAACTGCCATTCAACGAGACACTGCATAAGAAACACAAGTGAGTATTAAGTCCTAGAGAGGTTTTTATGTATAGCAGTATATTTTTAGTTGCAAATTTTCATTATATTGTCAAAAACCACAACACGTTAAATGACAATGGTGATACGTAGTGATGTCACTGCTAATATTTAATACAAGATTTTTCTTACACTGGATACTTAAAGCCTCTGTCTATGGACAGTTAATCTGCATTAGCTCTACTTAAGAAAAGAGGATCAGTCAAACAACAATCTGTTTTAATTATAATCAACTTAGTAAAGCTAAGAGAACCTTACAGGGGCAGGCCTCCATCATATTCTGAACTGCATGCTTACAAAGCAAAGACAAGTCAATGCCAACAAAACAGATAGAAATGTCCTTTCCTGCAGAGGAATATAAAGTAAATAGCTTTTAAAGAACAATCTTGAGTTAAAGCTCTGATATCCAGACAGGATTAGCTCATGACGGATGGATTTATTGGAGGACTAACAAGGCCCAATATTTTTTTTTGCATATTTTGGTCATGTGGTGCAGTGATGGGGGCAAGCATTCCCACCTCTTCCCTTGGAGTTCCAGTAGTTTTGTTGCAGTCACTTGTATACCTTCCAGTATTGGCACTGCAATGTACCGAAGACAACAGTACAAATTCTTTCTCAGCTTCCTACTGCCTTGGACTGTTGGAATATCTTTTGCCTTTCCATGACAGAGAAAGACATATGCTTCACTAGTATCCTGATTTATGCCAAGAAGTCGACTTTCTGTGCTTCTTCAATGTGTGGTGTGTAAGAGAAATAAAAAAGTTAGTTCCTCTTTCCTTTGTGCCAAAGTGTTGATTCCTGGGTTCCAATGCACGTCCAGTTAACTGGCCCAGCATCAGCAGCTCTCCCAGAGTTACAAACGTTTTGGTAGCTGCCACTTCCAGCTGAGAGCTGTAAGAATGTTGGCTGAAAAAGTGACAGGAACTTCCAGGGTGAAATGACTCTGCATGCGTGTTATTTTATGTGCTTTGTAAAACCACATGAGTCCTGGCAAGCTGCACAGACGAATCTGGTTTAATTAATGCTATCTGTAATATCTCATTCTATTTTTTCAGCCTATTCTTGATATTCATTAGGTTGAGATCATGAAAAAGAAGCGTGTAGTTGCATCATACAATTGGTTGCATGTGGAAGGAATCTGGGATGTTAAGTAGCTGTGTTCGTGGTCTGCTGAAGCTTTACATGGATTGGAAGACAGCATAATTTGCTGAGAGGGTATTTTGCTGGTGCCAAAATAACAAAGTGATAAAACACCTAATACTGATCTCAAGCTGGTGAGTTTTATGCTACTGAAATCAAGGGATAATATCTACCCCTGTACACAAGGGTATTGAGTTGCTTACAGACCCAAACAGCAAAATACTGCAGTTTGTGCATGCATGTATGTATTTGTTTATTTAAAACTAGGGTCACGTCTACATTAAAGAAATAGTGGAAAATTTCTCAAATGGAAACTCACCTTGCAGTAATGTTTTCTATTTTTAAACTGAAACTAATTTTACTGAGGAAAGTGTTCTTGCTGGCTGTGGCTACAAGGTTCTGTAAAGTTATTAATACTCCGTGCATTTTATTTATTATTATTTTATTTATTATGTTAACAAGAACTTTGAACTTAGGCTTCTGTGTGCAGAAGAAGGACTTTTGAAGAAGTTAGAACATGTTTTAATCAATTGACTACTGTAGGTAATTATGAAAAATATTTGCACAGGCAGTGAGCCATGTTTTTTTTTTTTTTTTTTTTTTTTTAATATATTTTTGTATATTTAATAGGCTTAGTGTTTAGGTTCCCTGCCCAGGTTTGGAAGAGGAAGAGCTATCCTGAAGCTTGCAAATGCAGTATGCCTTGTTGTATGTTCTCTTGTTACAGGATTTTTCCTTTGGCTCAGTTTCAGGTTCAAACAAACTTGTAGGAGTAAAATAAATGCTAAGATAAACTTCTTGAAGTCATTGGAATTATATCAGGAGTCCTTATTAGGTCTTTTTAAATTTGGCTTGATATTCTTATCAAAATCATACTCAGGTTTCTCTTGCAGAAAATTGGTGGTCCTTAGTTTCCCAGGCAGCTAATGACAGTAAGAGGTGTTCAGACTTGCTTAGGCTCAGTTGCAGAGAATTTTGATGCTGAGCCTCTCGTTCTGTTTTTAAACATTTATATAACCACAGCAACTTTAAAAATAATCCGTATTAAGTTTTGTGACCATCACAGAGATGATACCATCTGAGTCTTGAAGTGCTTAGAGCTTTGTAGTGACTGTCTGATGTAGCTCTACTATATACTGTCAGTGAACTGTTACAGGAGATGTACTACTTATATAGCAATAAGCAAGCCAGGTAGATTTATTTTTTGGCTTCATATGAAGTTTTTCCCTAATTCCAGAAATATTCCTAAGTGAAACTACTATAGGATGATTTCGTTATTTGGCTTTGGGACAACCCAAGTAGAGAAGGCTGCCAAGCCTATTGTTTGGCAGTGCTCACTGTTTTTATGTTTCATCATCAAAGCTAGATCTTTGTTACATGAGTAAGTTTTGTAGAATAATGTGTAATTTGTAAGGTGGGAGTTTAGTTGCACTACTGGAAAACTGCTTTTCCCCTTGGTAATGTGATGTTAATTACTGAAGACACAGATGAATACTTTGTATGTGCATAGGACTGTGAAAGCATTAATAAATAACATCTCTAGTGATCTCAACTGACAGAATGGCAAATACGTAGGTGTTACAGTGAACGGATGGATTCTCTGTCAGTCAGGTTCACTTTGGCAGTAAAAGGGTCAAATGTGTCTTACACTATTTTCTTATAGAGAAATGTCTTCCTGCTTCCCTCAAGTAATGAATAAAGAACTAAGTGATTATGACAGTGTCTTTTCTTTCTCCTTCATTCCTGGGCTTTGGGAACTGAACAACATTTTATTACTTTTAGGGGCTGCTGAAAGGTAAATATTGTGAAACCTCAGACAGGGAAAAAAAATCTCCCATTCCCTAAAGAAAAGCAGAAAAGCTGTATGGATAGAGATCTTATAACCTGAAAACCCATTTCAAGGTCAATTTTTTGCTTTACATGAAATGTGCCAAGCCATTGTGTCCTTAGGAATTCTATGTTCTTTCTGAAAACAGCAATAACCGAAAACTTGAAGGGATTTGCAAAATCTTTCCATGCCAGTTGTTTGTTGTGGAATTTGTTTGCCTTGTGTTTTTACCTCTGTTATATTTGATAAATAGCTGCAGAGATAAAATTCGGAGAGGCTTTTCTGAAATGGTCTAGCTGCAGGACTGCCTGATAAAGTGGAGTTCTGCACAGGCTGTTGTTAATTTTCACTTTCTCATTTTAAAGGACATGAACAGCTGACTGTATCTAATTATATTTGTTTCCCATCACTACAGAATTTTCCCAAAGCTGGGGCTGGGGTCAGCTCTCTGACACATGGATCAGTGGAGATAAACTGCAATCTGGAGTTCATTTTAAAAGATACTGTGTTTCAGCTCTGTTGTTGATTATCCCGGATGCCTCTGTGCAAATCTTTCACAAAGCATCCAGAGTTCTCTAGGGAACCATTCCACCCAGCCTTGAATAAGGAAACTTTCAGCCATGTTTGTTAAGGGAAAGAAGAGAAATATACTGTGGAATAATGGCATGCAAAATAGGTCTAGGTGAAAAGCAGCTTCTTCTGCTCTTGTAAATTGTGGGAAAGGAACTTTTGTGCTATGCAGTCGTAGGAAGTGGGCATATAATGAATTATGCAGAGTAACAGGGTTTTCAAGGTGATGTGAAGGTGTTAGTACGTTCTGTGGGCCTGTATTATCAACTATAGGCTATTCGTAATAGCATAGGACAAGTAATGGGCTCAAGCATAACATAATCCTTGATCTGTGCCTACGTCTAAATGACTGTCAGAAGCCATCTGTACTTGAATTGTTTGAGCTCTTCACTAGAAATGACAGGATATGAGAATTAGGACTTGTCCAGAACTTTCCTGGGCTTGTTCAGTCTGCTGAAAGTAACTGCATGGGACTTCGTCCTGCAGTGCTCCCAAGTTAAAGGAGGCTGTAGTGAGGTGGGGGTTGGTCTATTTTCCCACGTGCCTGGTGACAGGACGAGGGGGAATGGGCTAAAGTTATGCCACACAAGGTTTAGGTTGGATATTAGGAAGAACTTCTTTACTGAAAGGTTTGTTAGGCATTGGAATGGGCTGCCCAGGGAAGTGGTGGAGTCACCATCCCTGGAGGTCTTTAAAAGATTTTTAGATGTAGAGGTTGGTGATATGGTTTAGTGGAGGACTGGTTAGTGTTAGGTCAGAGGTTGGGTTCGGTGATCTTGAGGTCTCTTCCAACCTAGACAATTCTGTGATTCTGAGTTTGGCCATGTTTGACTATGAGGTATTTTTGGGAGCATAGCTTTGAGCCACTACTGGCTCAAAACATGGATGCACTCTAAAGCCATCTACGTTATAGTAATTGTGGCACATGGCCACTTATGTGTAAAGCTATCTTTCTTTCCCATTTTATACAGTACAGGACAGACATTTAAGGAACTGGGATGCAATTCGGATGTTCTAAAAGCCAGTACTTACAATAGCTCCCACCTATGAGGGTATCTCTCTCACAAGGTCAAAAGCAACACTAAGGAAACTACGCAATGGTAACAAAACACTAATTTCCTTCCCAGCTGATTACCTGTAATGTCTGAGTGCACATGTTCTTGTGGTTTGGATGCGGGATATATATTTGTAAAAAGATAGATATTTTCTGGTTGGTAAACCTTCAGAAAATGAGACTTTACATGCCCTGCTCAACACCTCCTCTGAATGCAAATCTAAACATTTAGGTCTCTAGTGTGTACGTAGAATTATAAATCTCTTACATAATACATGTTGCCAAACTGAAAGTTTACATCTTTGTAGGTGGAATTTAATCCTGGCCTGCCTAACATCACAAATTTCTTTTCTCCTGATAATGTCATGTCTTTTTTTTTTTCTTTTTTTTTGGTGTGTGTGAGTAGGATAATGAATACTATTATGTAAAGTAACAGTTTGAATAAGAGAGCTTTTTATGGATATTGCATCTGCTTTCATTTTCTGTGTCACTACTTCTTTGTACTATAAATTAGTTTAACAACTTCCAATAGGCCAAATTGTAGTCTTACATATACCAAAACCCTGGTGAAGCAAGATTGTGAGTCTATAGCTAAAAATCCCTTTTAGGTGAGCAGTAATTCGGAGACAATGGACTTAGATAAACTTAAATACTAGGTTGTCAGTGACGCGTATACAAACTTAACCCATGATTCTAAGATGTTGATGTGAATACCTCCAAGTAAAATGAAACCTTTTAGTACATGCAATTATTGTGGAACTAGCATTGTAACATTGCTACTTTGAAAAACAGACATTGCTATTTTGAAAAACAAACTTATTTTCTTTGCGGTAGTACATACACAAATCCATACTGCATTTAATTGCTTTCTGATTTGTTGATAGTAATCCAGTTTCTGTTTTTTTTTTTTTTTTTTTTTTTTTTTTTTTGTTTGTTTTGTTTTTTTTTTTTTCCCCAGCCAATATTCTTAATATTTGACAATGAAATACTGTATGTCATTTGAAGCCAAAAATCTACCTTTACACTATAGCTGTGGGTATAATTGATCAGACATTTGTGGGTTCTTTAAAGAATTTCCACTCCAGAATATGACTAAAATTATCTCAACCTACATTAGGCCTAAATATTTTTTGTAAAAAGGAAGAATTAAAGACAGGTAATACTTGCTTTTAGTTTAAATTTTCAAAGATTTCAAAGGTGGGTATTATACCCAACAGAAACTTAAGAAAAGGAAAAAGGTAAAGAGCTTTCTGAGCCCTCTTAATGGAATTGGTTGGGAACTTCACAACACATGTTTTCACTGATGTCTTTTGAGTCCTAAACAATCTTATTGACACATGAGTAGCAAAACTGTCACATAATAATTTACAGACAGCACACGAATCAAACTAGAAATATGACTACCAATCCCATCTGATAATTGGGTAATTTGTATTTGTCTTTTACATTTTTGTGTACAAGTCATTCTGTTACTACCTTTTACAAATGATATATATCTTACTGCTGAACATAACCATGAGACTTTTGAAGGTATTACAACTATTTTCTTCAGTTTAAATTTAGGACATAATTGTTTCCAGTAAGATTAAAACTTGCTCTTTAAAGCTCAAGTGTTCTTCTAAACTGCTGTCTACCTGATAGTAATCAGAAATGGATATTGATTCCATCGATTCACTACCTGCAGTAGTATGAGTTTTTCCTCATTTCAGTGGCAAGTAAGAATATTTATGAAGCAATTTAATAAAATATGTTGATGAAGAGCAAAACCATAAAGCTGGGATTTCAATTACTTAAGTAAAGCAGGCCAATTACTTTAGTTAAGCAGTCCAATACTACTACTTTCCATTTTAAATGACCTGTATTGATATAGAAAATACACATACCTCCCAATCCAGAATCTTTGGAGAGTTCCTTCAGTTGTACAGGTGCCGTTCCTCTTCACTGAAGCTCTGAAAAGACAGAATTTATTTGTGTTTGCAAATAAGTGTTTGCCAAATCCATGTGCTGTCTAGTTGAAACTTTCCCACTTGGTTAAATACTTTTTATATTTCCATAATTATAGATAATTCTGCCTTTTTTTTTTTTTATTGTTGTTTCATTGCTTTCTTCAGTAAAAACAAACTCTCTTCTTGGAAGTCTTAGATGAGAGTTATCTGGTTAATCATGAACTATTGACATACGTGGGACATACGAAAAATTTTGTTTGTGTTGCATCTGTGTGTATCTGAAACATGAGAAAACACAAATCTTCAGGAGATGTTTGGATTTGAAATGAAATCTTCAAAAATACTAGTACACTTAAGCTCTCTAATTGCTATCAGAGTACAGTCTGTCACACTATCACCTTGCTCTTCCATGTTTTACCATTGTGCTTATCTGCTCTAAGTATGAAATATAAAATAAGGTGTCAAACAGAAATAAAGCTCAAGAGTATGCTGTCAGCATATATACTAAATGAACAATACCAATCCTCACAACTTGATATCAGTTAAAAATGTGTCTTTATTGACATGGTATGCATCAACAGTGAAAAAGACAATCTATAGAAGTCTGTTGGTTGAACATAAAGTATAAATTATTAAGAAATTAGCATTTCTCCAAAATAGCTGATTGACATACAGTTTGTAGAATGGAATGGATCCACTACAATCAATAATTTCTAGATTAAAGAGCAGGAACTCACAAGAGGATTAGAAAGGTCACAGAAGAAAAAGTTCAGAGTCTAGCAGAGAGCTTCCTGGAAAAACTAACAGTTATAACCAGCACACAGCAGGAGACAGTTCTAGTAAGGCTGAAGGCAGGGGAATAAGGAAAAACAAACAATCAAATGACAAAACACAACAATATTCCTGCTTTATCTTTAAAACATTTTCAAGACAATTAATTATCCATTCTCACAAATCCGCTAAATGCGGTAAATGATGTTCTTTTGTCTTGCAAAGGAGAACTTGGCACAAACAGCTCATGTGTCTTGCTGAACTATGTAGCACCAGCAAAAAGGTGGGAATATAGGAGTTCATAAATACTAGTTTTATGAAGGGCACAACCTCCTGCCCTTCCCTATTTCTCTAGGAAGCTTTAAGAAGCCTGTCTTAGAAATCATCTGCTAAACAACTATTCAAGCTCACTGATTATTAACTCTTTTCCAGCTGTGGCTAATATTGGCTACTGCTGTTTGAGATAAGCGCCTTTCCACATAAAAAATATTTTTTAAAAGGTTAAAAAGTGGCCCATCCATGCAATTATTACCAAAGTAGAAGACAGTAGAAGACCAGACCCAGCCTAGATTTCCAACAAAATTATGCTGAGCTAGACTGTAACTGAAAATCTCTTTAAAGAGTGGAAGCCTGCACTTGTTTTCTGATGCTTCACTTGGATAATTGCATTCTGACATTTTTGTAGTCCTGATAAGTAGACTACAGGCAGGTCCCTTGCTTTGCAATGGCATGGGCTACCCGCTCCAGCTGGTGGGAGAGCATTTATCTTTGGCAATGTGGTTGCTCGATAGCTGCTAAGAAACTATGCATGCAGTTAATTAGTTTTTGCTGTTGCAGTGGCACACCCCTTCTTTGGTTAAAAGCCTTCCTTAAGCCTCAGTGAATTTGGTAAGATGCTAAACATATTGTTTATATAAGATTCTACTTTCCATAGTGTTTAGTTTTGCATGTCTGAGTTAGCCTTATTGGTGTCTACTTTATTCTTCTGTATTATTCTCATACAGGGGACTGAGGTAGCAAATCCTTACAGAGTGAGTCCATAGCACAGCCCTGTTGGGCTGTCTGAAAGTTGTGCAACAAAGCACGTTGTTTTATTACACTATTCTGGGCTGAGGTGAGGTGACATGGCCTCTGCATTGTAAAACCCCAGCCACAGTTGTGTGTACATGGGGGAGCTGAAGGTAAATGCCACAGAAACCCTGGGTGTCTGTGGTTCCTCAGGTAGATTCTTGTTGACTGTAACAGGGGCCTGAGCAGTTGGTATGGTGGGGGGAAGAAAAGCCATTTTTTCTGGCTAGTGGGCGGTTTGCTTGGCATTTGCCTGAGGGCACTCTGATGGGCTAATGCTTCAGTCGGTGTTTATAATTCTCAGTTTTTCTCGACGTGCATAATTCCATAAATTACTGGAGCTTTTCACCATGCGTTTCAACAAATGTAAATATGTTAATCGCAGAGTGATGTGAGAGAAATCAATTCTGTGGAATAAAACTGTCCTGAGAAGTTGTCACTGGGGATTATGTTAACAGCAGTGTTTACTTTTGGACTTAGGTAATTATCGGTGATGCGTACACGATTACTTGGTTGCTAGTCACAGAAGTGTTTATGGAAAGTATGGCTTGTTAATCTCCCTTCTGTAAAAATTAACTTACGGTTGGCTTTGAGTCTTTCTGAACTTTTAGCGTTTTGGTGTAAATTTGACTGAAGCCCTCTCCCTAGGTTTTCTGTAAGGGTCTCTTCCAAAATGTGTATGAAACCTTCAGGTGAGTTTAGCCTCCACTCAACGTGCAATCTCTTTTGCTTTTCCTTGGCTATGACACAGTTTCCCAATATCTTCTATTAGATGGTTTGTTACACATCCAGAAAAGAAAAAGGCCATGCGATGATGTGACTTCAGGGCAATATGGTGCTGGTGAGCTAAGCTGGAGGTTAGGGGAAGATGCTCACATCACTTAGAGCAGACAGATCCCTCCCCACCTTTCCCTCTCCAGTAGCTTCCATTTCTTCCTGAACCTTTGGAAGCCAGAGGGTCTGTCTGTAGTTCCTCTGTAGCCTCAAGACTGATTACTGGGTGCTTGATATGCCTGAGAGTGTTGTTACAAAATACTTGGTGTGCTTTCCTCTGTACTGGTCTGACTCTTAGTCTGGTTCTGTAGTGTCTTCCAAGTATTACAGCCTGTACTTTGTCACAAACTAGCTGAATGCTCTGCAGCATCAGGCAGCAGTCTATGGTTATTCCTTTCCCAACAATTAGCTCCCCTACACTGAACTGCTGAGTTGGAGCCAATGGTATCCATTCGCTGCTTCATTTTTGGGACTCCTTTTCTTGGGAGTTGAGTTGGTTGATAACAAAGGGGGTAGTTGGGTTTGGGCTCAGTGCAGCATCGATCTATTAGATGTTGAATTACTATGGTGGCAGTTGGCTGTCTGAAAGCTGTTAAGCAGAATCAAGAATAAATTTGTGTGCCTTTTTAAAAATTTATTTATTTTATTTTAATAGTTTAATATTACATGAACATCTGATATGTGGCAGTTATAGTTAAAATCATTCTGATAAATACTGCTAATAGAATTGTTCAATTAAATTAATTTATGACATTGCTAATTCTTAACACGTGGCAAAAGCTTGCAATACAGACAAGGTATATTTCCAGAACTGAGCAGTGTATTTATCAGTTGTTTTCTTGCTTATTCATGTGATGAATAATCTCTTTTCAATCCTAAACTATCTTTCTATTTATAAATAACATTACAATGGAAAATTGTGGTTCTGACACACAGCAAATATTTCCAATAAGATATTTAGAAATATGTTTTTGTGTTGATTCATTTACTGTGTAATTATTTTGTCAATGTTATGATTTCTATTTCAAGATGAGATTTGTAGCTCCATAACCACTAGAAGGCACTCTGGTATAAAACTTCCTATGTAACAGCTTACAAAACCTGTGTCTAAGTAAGGACAAAGCATAAATAAATAAACATGACTAGCTTTAAGCAGTTTCCTTCTAAAGATAGTTCTGTTCACTCTTATGTGAGATGATAACCTTCAAATTATGATTTGTCCAGCTACACTAGTGCTTATGCTCAAATGAGTACATACTGCATGCATATGCATGCATAGTAATCAGTATGTTGATTATTATTACTCTTTTATTATTACAAGTAGCAATTAGAAACCAGAAAGAGTTTGGGTTGTCTTAAGTTCTGTGGCCTGTACACATGTATCCTAAACACACTGCTGACGAGCTAGCAGGTGGGATTTTTCACAGGCCAAATCAAATCTGCTCAAATCTCTGTTGGCTTCTGTGGGGTGATGTCACTCCACCACTGTGTATTTGTGCAAAAATACACTCATTCGGTGTTACAGTTCATATTTTAAATAAACATAGTAGTCTAGAAATGTGAAAATGTTGCTATAGTAACACTAAATTGTTTTTATGTCATCTAGTTGCACTTGGAAATTCTGTTTTGTGATATTACGAGATGTTTCCAGTTTAGCAAGTACTTTAGAAAACAGTAGCTTTCAAGTCAAAACACTGCTACAGATAACTGATATACATGTAACATATTGTATATAATATCTTATTTTTTTGTTTGTTTTCATGTATTGTTGGTTAAATTTCTGTCTCTACATGGTGTTTTATTATAAACTGTTTAAAAAAAATAAAATAAAAAAAATCCCAGACCTCTTGAATTCAATACTGTAACACTTTTAGTCTCAACATTTTTGAAAGTTTTTCTGTGAAATTACTTACAGAGCATTTAGTACTTACCAGTCTTCACTGAAAACAAATGCAGGTATATATATCCTGATCAGAAAAGGCTGCCATATTGGAAGAAATCACCTGACTAGTGAATTGTCAGTATATGTCAACATTAAACCTGATCAGCACAGCTAAACATTGCATGTCAGAATCTGAAACTTCATAAATGTGTTTCTCAGCATATCTAGTTTACTGTGTCTTATGGGTAAGCCTGCTCAAGCATTATTTCCAGACACATTTTCCCATAGTAGGAAAGGATTCCAGTACTTCTAGTAAGCATCTGAACCCTGTTTAGTTGTTGGGGCTGACACCTCGGTCCCTCTTGAGATGCCACATCACTAGTACCATGTCAAGAGAGAAACCTAACTGCTGTCAATTTCAATAATATAATTTTTCATATTAGGAGTCCTTCAAAAATATTAATCCTATGCTAATTTGTTTCACTTAGTGTACTTTAGTTTCAGAGAAAGTTAATATCTCTTCTCTGAAGGATTGTCAAATTAAATTATTATTAGACATTTTTTTTTTTTTCCCAAGCATAGGAAAACAGATTTGCAAAGATATGCCATAAGGCTATCTTTCTGTAACTGAATTTAGAATGGCAGATCTTTCAGTTTGGACGTCTATTAATTATACATAATACCAGTTTATGTAATTTGGTTCCAAATATATTATCTACAACTAATTCTGATGCTGTCATTTCCATTTAGTTCCTAGGGAACACTTACTGAAGTGGGATAAAGTTGAAACCAATGTTTTGTGGAAGTGTAGGACTGTTTAGAATACTTTGACATTTAAAATTAAAACCTCACAGGAAATGTTTCTTCAAAATGCTGGAGTGCAAAGTATAGCTGACATAAAACCCAAGGAATAAAATAGTATATTATATGACAATAAATCCAAACAAACAAATTTTATGTTGCCGTGAAGAAATAAAGTGATAAAAAGCTTGGTTTAGTTTCAAGAACGAAGTCTTGATCCTACAAGATGCTCAACGCTTGAAGTTTGACACTTGGTCATTTGATTATTCTCAAGTGTAAGAACAGTTAGACATACAAGTTAACTCTGCTGGAATGGAGGGTTCTGCCTTCCAAGTATGGATTTTATTAAAGCAGTTAGATTAATTCTTGTTCTAAGATAAAAACATAGGAATGCTTCCCAAGAGGGTTGAAAACAACAACAACAAAGCCTAACCTGAACAATTTTCCCTCCTTTTCTCAAGGAAATGCTTAATGTAAGTGGGGGAGCAGGAGGGAAAACCTGCAGAGAGCAAGGGTAACCTGACTTTGCAGAATAGAGCTGTTATTTCCACACTATAGGTGCATGGAAAGAAAGGTTCCTTATGAGGTTCATGTTTGAACACAAGTAAAAAGGTAATGAGGCAATCAGTCCCACCCCAAGCATGTGCTGACGTGTTGGAAGGCTGGCACAAGAGGCATCTGGACTTGATGATCTTGAGGTCTCTTCCAACCTAGACAATCCTGTGATTCCTGTGTGATCTGTTTGTATAGCACAAATGCTTTTGCCTGCTTATATCAGGTCAGAAGTTTGTGAGAATCTCCATCCCCACTTCACTTTTTCTGGGGGTCTACAGGTGAAAGTTTCTGTTCAGAAGAATATGCTTGAAACTGCAGGACAGAAACATTTGATTTCCTTTAAAGAGAAAATCCTGTAGACTAAAGTAAATCTCAGAAAAAAAATGTGGGTTATGCAGTAGCAGTTCCAAAAACGTATGTTTTGATGAGACAGTTTGACTGTAAGATTATTTGTCTACTGAATTAGAGGCCAGTGGAGTCTAAGGGGATATTTTAAACTGAATGTCAAGAAAGCAGAAGTAAGATGTTTCTGACATTGCTCGCTAGCCAGAGAACTTTAATGTTGAATGGAGATCAATCTCTAACTAGTTGGAAAATAGAGCAGTAGCTTGAACATCTGGATGTGTCCTTATTAATCAGCCTCATGAATTAGCCTCAGAGACACAAACAGTGTCTCTGTTACTTCATGGACATACAGCATGTTAATGCTGTTCACCTCCTTGGAGAGCCACAGTGAGTGTGTTGTTCTTATGTCTATCAGTATTAACAAAGAGCTTCTATCACTTTTACTGCAGGTAATGCTAGCCAAAGTCTCCTATTGTTTTAAGTGAAGGTTCTTTTGACTAAGTGCTTAAAAGTGGACCAGGTCATAGTTCAGCCAGTTGGTGAGTTTGTGATTCAAAGTTCCTGAAGGATCTAGCCAGACTGGTATCTTTAAGTAGTGCCTTTGGAACAGAAGAATGGTGGTAAAGTTTTTGTAGGACAAATGACTTCTAGTGAGATTTCCTGTTTCTTCACTAAGAGATATAGTGCATTGTGGTATTTCTATAGCTTTCTGAACCTTCTGGACAATCTGAAGTATGCTTGCACAGTAAAAAATTGGATTTGGTTCACTCAGTGTATACAGGTTCACTCTCTGTATACTTGAAGCATTAACATTTTAACTCTATTAGCATACTGGTAATTGGTAAGACTTTTCCTTGCTTAAGTGGTAATGACAATAGGAACTGATAACACCTGTTAGCCTCCGCACAAGAAGTGTCAGCCTACACATGTAATGCCGACAGCATAGCTCACTCTTTATCTGTACTGTATTGCCATGATTTTTCATTTTTGTCCTTTTCTAAGAACAGACTACCAGCTGTGCCAGATTTTATGGTAACTTAAGATAGAGTGAGTAAGGACTGTCTAAATGATCATGTTCAGATGATTTAAGTTATTTTCCTTTTTACACTACAACTAACTTCTGCTTTCCTAGGAAAGAAGGAATCTGTCTAACTCAAGTCAGTTGACTGCATGTGTGAAAATAACCACCCAGGTGCACATGAACCCTGATTCTGTGTCCACTGTCATGATTCTTTTTTAACTTCACAATTGTTTTATTTTTAAAAGCTTTCCACACAGCAGGATAACCACATTCTCTTCCTCTCTTTTCTATACTTTTTCCTGATAAGAGGTCAAGCACTGTAGAAGAAAAATTACCATGTGAAGCATCTCATTGACCTCTACACCAAACCGGACTCCCTCATACAGTTAATCTGTTATATTGATGGACAGTCATGGTTGCAAGTAGAAGGTGCCTATCATCTCTTGTGTTTCCTGGCAGAAAGAATGAATCATATTACTAGGATAATGAACCATTTAATGACTTGTGTGTTGATTTATCAGATGGTGCTGGAGAGGCCAATGTAAAAATATAAAGCCATAAGTCATGGTATTGCTGTGTGTGGCCCATCGAGGCTGCTTGGCTCCCTTACCATTGATTGCTGTGTTAATCAAGGTGTCATTAGGGTTGGCAAGCAGTGAAGTGCTTAATGCAGTGCTTTTTCATTCTGCTGTGGCATTTCTTCAAAACAAGAATTCATTATTTTTCTCATGTTTAAAAATAATTTAAGCTAATAAAGTCAGCATTTTTGTCTTTCACTGCGAGGGAGTTTCATCCTCAACTGAGGAATGTATTAGTAGTGGGCATGAGTGTAGAATGAAAAATGTAATTGTTAACTGGCAAACACTAGGTTGAGGTGGTGTCTCAGTGCAAGAATAGTAATGTTTTATGACCTGGTTTCTGTTCTTTAAGTGATACATCCATTTTACCTAGTAAAAATGATAGCAGTGTGCAATATAAGGAAGATAGGATGGCAGGAAATTCTTCACTAAGACATATGCTCTGATATTGTTTCTCTTTACAGAAGTCCATATTTTATTTCTTCATTTTAAAAATAGTTTTGAACTGATTTCCACTTAAAGCCTAGAGAAATGTTGCCTGAGTAGTGCTTTTACTTACTAAATGTTGTGGTGTGGCATAAACTGATGGAGGAAAACAGACAATTTGCATTCGGGCTATTGACAAGCTAGATAGTTTTGTTTGTTTGTTTTTCTTGAGGAATTTACTAAGGAATTTATCAAGGTATTTATAAAGCAACAACAAGTGAATTGTGTGATCTCCCAGAACGCTGGGGCGAGTCTGTGCTCTGTTGCATTATAAGAATGTTAACCTGTGAATGCACGTGTAGGAAGAAAACATTTCCAGCAGCCCTATTTTCTCTCTTTTTCTCTCTGTTTATTCTCTCCAAGAACCACTTTTTTTTCTTTTTTCTTTTTTTCTTTTTTTCTTTTTTTCTTTTTTTTTTCTTTCTTTTTTTTCCCCTCTTCTTCTTAGTGCTTAATAGGCAGGGGCTAGTCCCTGCCCCTTTTGACTTAGAAAGTATGTGTATATGGGATTTGAGTTTCAGAGAATAGTTGTCTATCTTCCAGCAATTACTCATCTACAAGCTAACTCTTGGCATTTGTAAGTAGGATTATAAAATGATGATGGATGGTTTCCACGTGATGATCATGTGTGGGATTATTCTGGGTTGTGCCTGCGTGCACGAAAGGAGGGGTCTGGGGTGCCTGCGAGCACAGTGGGAGGGGTCCTGGGTTCCTGGGTGGGACGTTTTGACACTATATAAGATACTGTCATGCAGCAATAAATTGGCTTAAGGCACAGAACGCTGGTCGTTGTGTCCGTTTGTCCCGGGGCTTTCGGTCGGGTTATCCTACAATCATGTCCATTTTTAAGGACAAATACAAGTTATTTTAGTATCTCCTGTATGAATTGTTCATTCAGAATGGATTTTTCTTATGCCAATAATTATCTAACCTACCTTCTGTTTCCATTAACTAATTTTTTTTGAGGTTGTTGTTAAATGCATATTGCCAAAGACTGCATAAGCTCTCCACCACTCAGCTTTGATGTTGATGTTTTAGTCCTTCCTCTTTCCAAATGTGAGGACATAGCTCTTTTAATTAACTTCTGTATTTCTGGGTACATAATTTTGCTTAACAATGGTTTTGTATTCAAAGGTCTTTAAGATTTAGAAAGTAGCTTCACAGAAAAAATATATTTGAAGGCTTGTTTGCAGACATATTGAAAGTATAATATGCCTATCTTTTGTTCCTTCATTATGTCATTAGCTGTACACTCAAGATTAGAGGGCAAAAATAAGTATGTTAATTTTTCTCCACTATACTGTTGATTTTTCTTATTTTTAATATTTTAGTATTTCAAGACTCTTTTCTTAATATTTTAATATTTCATTTTTAATATTTCATTTTTAATATTTCAAGACTCTTTTCCTTTTCTTACCACGGATGTTACTTCTGCAGATTAAGTAGTACTGATTCCTTGACCTCTTTCCAAAGAACAGGGATCAGTTTCTGTAATCTTTCTGGTTGGTCTGCATTTTTCTTCAAGTGTGGTACCTAAAGAGTATGCTGAAATTCTCCAGCTGAAACTTCAATAATCTTTGTAGAATGGGGAGGTTGTCCTGTGTTCCTGTCACATATTGAAGTATGGTACTTGCCTTTTAAGCAGCAGTGTTGCTATTAACAGATGTTCAGCTTGTGGTAGACTGTAACTCTAAAGTAGACTTGCTACTTAACCACTTTGTCATCATCATGTATTAGTAGTGGCTGTTGGTTATTTCTGTCTTCCTTGAGCATAGCGATATTTAGAGACCACAGTTAAAGTTTCATACTCTCATGTTAAATTCTAAGCCTGTTTTACAACATGACTGTTGTCCCTAGCTTTGTATCAGTTGCATCTTTGGTTAAGAATAGTCCTTACTCCATCATTCATGTGATTCACAAAACTACTGAACAGATATTGGGGAAACCTTCTTCATGAGTTCTTGTCAGGTAATCATTAATAACTGAGTGGTATTGTTCAACCATTTTCTTCCTTACCGTGCAAGAGTTTTATCTTCCTGATTTCTCAGCTTTCTTAGGACTGTCATATGAAATGGTGACCAAAAAGTCATACAGATCAGTTACAGACCTGCCATTTATTCACTGTCTACAAGCTCTGGTGTCCTGTGATACAAGAAAATTAAGTTGGTTTGACTTATTTATTTATTTATTTATTAAATGCACATTGCCTGCTACTTACTTACATGAATACTGGTTTATTAGTTCTCTTCCTTTCTCCCAAGATGGTCTATTCTTTCTAGTATTAGTTTTTTTAAATGTCTTTTTGTTTTTCCAAAATGCTAAAATAGCCACTAGAGTTAGATAAAAGAGCAAGAACAACTGCAGGAAAAAAAAAAAAAAAAAAAAAAAAAGCCTGTTAAGTAAATGGAAATGACAAAGTAAAAGAGCAATTTTCTCCCACCCTGACATGGTGGGCTCCAGAGATCAGTATAAGCAAACATTTTAGATACAGGTAAACATGCAGGTCCATGCTTATGTAGTAGAAAAAAGTCAATAGAGAGCAGATGGAAATTACTGTATTAGTTTCCACCTCCTCTCCCTAAAAACAAACAAACAAACAAACGAAAAACCCACACCCGCAAAACAGAATGAAATGAACCAAAAACAAAGCAACAAAACCAACCAAACAAAAAATGTTTCAGAGTGTCAGTGATGATCATTATTATCTGACAAGTAAAACTTTCAGAAAAGGAGCTTTCCAGGAAATTTTTACGAGTTAGACATATTTACTTGTATTAATCTTGGTGATGAGATACTGATTATCAATATTTCCCTGTGATATTTGCCTATCAGTGTGATTGATCCATTCCAGTCTGTTCTGCACATGACAATCTAGGTATTTATTCACCAAATGCAGTCAGGGTAATACATAATGACACCAGATCTCTGCAGTGAAATTCCTCAGCCTTATTTTGATCTTGGTTACTAAATTGAAAATGTCCTTGTTGCAGATTTGCCTTTTGTTTTTTAAGCTTAGATAAAAATGTCATGCAGCGCATGGATTCCTGAATTTGGATTAGGAGGTATATCCAAATGCAAGAGGATAATCTTGGGAAATGAGGGTAGCATTTTAGGATTTCCATAACGTTCTTCTCAATGTGTTGATTCAGTAGGTCCTGTGTCTTGAGAACATACCTGAAGCCAGTGAAGCTACTCATTTCTGAAGTACAATAAAGAGGCAGGGGTTGTTGCTGTCCTTTACTGGTTGCTAGTGCGGAATAGTGGAGTGACTTGAATTAGTTCTGAGAAGATTAACATTTATATTAAAAACATATATAAAAATAGGGAGGAACAGTTGTCAGAATGAATTCCTTGGAAGGAAAGTTCACTTTAGTACAGTGGCTGGCTTCTAGTTTCATGGGTCTCAGAATTACATCTGTAATGGCAGCTTAAATTAATCTGAAATTGAAGGGATGAGTAAGAGTGAAGTCATGAGTGACATTTTCCTGACAGAGAGCAGAAATGGTTATTCTTTATTTTCCCTAAGATCCAGGCAGCTCCTGGACTTTCAGTTAAATATGCAAAAGAAAGCAACATATACGCTGCAGTGCTTAAAGTTATTACTTAATGTATAGTACATGCAAATTGTAGCACTTGTTATGTTTAACTGATAAAAGCTGTGAATGTTTCATATCATTAGAGGGAGAGTATGTCCCCTTTCCCCCATAAATGTTTCTTTTCAACTGATCTGCTTGCAAAGAACATAATGGTGAGAATACAAATGGACTTAACTCCAGAGCCTGCATGCACATTAACACACAGGTATGAACATACACACATTTTTGTGTTCCTTGCTCACCATAAATAGTGTACAAAGAATATAATCCATCAGATATGGTCACTGATTACTGTTCAGTCTGTTTGGCAAAACCACGCTGCACTAGGTTTCCTGTCTGAGGTCAGATTAAAGGTATTAATAACAAGCACAACCTGATTGCAGAGGATTTGTAGCAAGCAGCTTTGAAATCAAATGGTATCAAGGGTACTGCCTATGACAAACTGTAGATGTGATGTGAATTCTAACGTGCAGCTCAGGCAAAAATTGTTGAAATTCTCCTCAAGTGGGCACACCCCCCACAGACACTGGCTTGCAGCATCCAATCAATATAAGAGGTAATGCACAAATATACTGTTTTTCTGCTTGAAAGGTTTGCTATATTACAAACAGCAAAGGTTTTGAGTTTCAGTGTTTTGTGGGCTTTCACTAATAAAATAGCTCATTTTAATCTTAATCATAGGACTGTCAGCCTTTAAAATGATACAGTATTCACCTGTTCTTAAAAAGTGAAAGTGCTTGATAATCTAATGAGAATAACTCCTATATGGGCAGTGCTGACATCGATATGTTAAAATTCCAAGGAATACATTTTTTTTTTTTTTTATCTATAAAGCTCAAACATTTGAAGCTACAAGTGATAAATGTTGCAGGGATGCCTCTCTTATTTTTTTTATAAATACATCTGATTCTGTATCAGGTTAAACATTCTGAGGATTAAATGGCTATGCAAAAGCATTGGCATGAGCTAAAGGGTTTTGGAAACATGTCAGTTCGCAGTTTGAAATAAATATGATAAATGGTTTGTCAGAAAGAATGACAACAGATTTTGCTTTGAGCACAATAACAAAAGATGGCCATTACCTTCAGACATGTCTTATTCCAACCTGGTATGTCAGAACTTAAAACATATTTTTTGGGGGTTAGAGGAAGTTTAGTATTTCAAACAAATCTATTTTTTACCCCTTTAACCTTATTCTGTGCATATTGCTCTCATAAATTAAGCTCAAACTCAACAATTGCTGGTGAAGGTGTCTGTTATAACTGCTCTCAATACACAGTTTATTTTTCCCAGGGAAGAAGCAACTCCCCTCTGCAGTAAGCTATTTCTCTATATAGCATTGCTGTTTATTGGATTAATAATGTGATGGTGGGAGGAAACAAAACTTGTCAATGACTCGGAAAGAATTAACTGGCATCTTCTAACATGTTCCCCACAGCGCTACAGACTAGCTCCTTAAGAAGCATTTGCTTCCACTGCTCCATACTGGTTTTTCAGAGTTGGTTTGGACATAGTTAACTGCCTTGATTTTTAACTCCAGATTGTTGTATGCAATTAAACTCCTGCTGTCAGAAATTAACAGATGTGTTAATTGCTTAAGACCTATTTTGAGGTTTCAGTACTGCTAAGTCTATAACTTCATCAGGACGCAAAAACAGGTTATTGTCTCATTGTATTTCCACTAAGTATTTTTGAGTATAGATGAAATTTACAAGCTAGTGGTGGCTGAGAAAGTGCTGGAATGTTTTAAATACTTTCTTTTTTAATGAAATTAAATACTTCATGAAAAACACCTATTTCTCAAAAGCTAAATGCCTAAAATCTGAAACATTTCTGTTTAGATGTCCTTGGGCTTGAAATCTTTTTTCCTCAACTATCTTGCATCATCTATCTATTTTTTCCTCATCTATCTAAGATGCAACTTTCTGCTGCTTCTCCTATAGGATTCTGGAGGTGAGGCTTCTCATTATGTTCTGGTACATCCTGATTGTTGTTGCTTTGCTATCCCAGTAACACTGTTTGCCACGAAGAGCAGAGAGGGTTCCTGTATTGTCACATATGTTTATATGGGGCTGTAAAGGAAGCCCTACAAAAGATATGAAAAAAGAATAGACACAGGTGGTGATACTATTCTTTATTATTGCAAACACACATTCACAGCCATTGATGGTATTTGTGGCAAAGGTCTGTTTTCCAAGGGATCATTTTCTGTTAACAGTGATGGCTATGACTAAACTGCAAAATCAAATTTTTACTCATGCCAATGAATCTGTAAAGAAATAACTTCCCATGCTGAAAAGCTTAAAAATAGGCAAGCTATATATATATATATATATAAAATACATATTATATATATATATAAAATATATTTTATAATATGTATTATATATATATATATTTTTTTTTGCTTGATGGGAAGAAAAAAAAAGGAAAAAAGGGAAAAAAGTATCTTCAACTTTGCATTGAGGGAAAAAAAAAAAAAGAAAAACCCCAAACCTAGACATTTCTATATGTAGTTTTTCTGCTGCAGTCACTTCAAATTGTTCGGTTTATTCTAAGCTCAATGCACAGTTTCCAAAGCAGTTAAAAAAAACATTCACTGTTGATTTAAAATAATATTGAGAAAGAAACAAATATGGAGTATATTGTGAAATAAAGGTAAATTGATATAGATGGGAAAAATAGCCAGTTTTGACTTAATCACACTGTTTAACTGAACTAGGCTGATTCTATTTCTTAATCATGCCTTGAAAGCTTCAGAAGCCATGTTGACTTAAACAGTACCTTATGCAGAAGTACGTTTAAAGGCTGAATTACCACCTGTAGGTAGAATGCACATTTTATGTAGATGCCCGAATTTAGGAACAATATCCAGCTCTTCTCTTCACAGGCACTAGAAGGCCCATGATATTCCCAATGAACAAAAGCCTGATTCAGTAGCATGTTGCACCAGTGTAATCCCAAAGTCTCAAGTGGGATAATGAAGAATGATGTGCTTGTGTCAAACTTTAGTCAGCAGATACCATCATTCTATTGAAGTTTTATTTCTCCCGGTCTTCTGTAGTTTTCTGTGGCATATCCAATATGCAGAACTTTTCACTAAAGTCAATGGAATCTATGTGTCTAGAGTAAATGTTCTTTATTTTAGTGACATACCATGTGTCAGATAATTTTACCTCATTAATATTATAAATTTGGAAGGGAGCCTTCGCAAAGAAGTCAAATAACCTTCCCCCCAAAAAAACAGACTAGAAAATCCCCTCTGAGTGTTACTTATTCACAGATACCATAATTAGCTTGTTGAAAGCTGAGACATCAATGGCAGAGATTTCTGATTAGAAATCCTTACGTGAATTCAGCCGTCACGTAATACATGGATGAAGAAAGAATATTGGGTCATACTGAAGGCCAGAGCTTGTCCCATTGTGAATTAGATAGAAATCAATTGTCAATGATTGTAGAAAGTACCCTGGATATGGATCGCTGAACTGGCTCTAATTAATTTAGGAGAGTGACAGGTTCTGGATAAAAGAGCAGCTTCGCTCAGCTAGCAGCAGAAAGTAAAATGCAATTCTGTAGTTGATGTTTGGAAATTTAGAAGACAACTTCAGGTATTTAAGCACTACCTGCCATTAAATTTGTTCATCTACATTGCCTTTGGTCTGCACAAATTTCAAATTGTTTTCAATTTCAAGCCATTTCCAGCATTAAAGGTTGTTGTGCAACAATAGCTACGAAGATGTCAAATGGGTTGCTCTGCCCTTGACTTAATTCCAGTCAGAAAGGCCATAGTAAATTAAATACTTTGATGTAAGTCAAGTAAATGAATAGCTGAATGTAATTTGCTATTTATAAATTAGTGAATAGACAGAAAATAGGAGTGTGCAGAGGGTCTGTGCATATGAGCTGGGGCAGCTGGTGGGTGCCTAAGCCACTCAGCTCTTGTGGTAGGCATCTGTTGGTAAGAAGAGTAAGGATTTTTTGAGTGTTTCTGTAAATGTGCATGAGTAATATTGCTTTGTTGACATCAGAAGACTGAAAGCTCCCTCAGGAGTTATTGAAATCTATTATGTTTGAGCCAAGAGAGTCATGTACAAGATTTAGAAAAACTTCAGTGATGTGTCTTGTTCTACAAAATAAATGGCAAACCTCACATAAATTTTAAAATGTGATCAGAAGTCTACTGCTTCCACTTTTTAAAATGTGATCAGAAGTCTACTGCTTCCACTTTTAAGTTAGGAATGGTAGTTCCCTTTAGGCAAGTGTTTCTTTTCTGATGCAGCCAGTTGAATTGAAGTTGCAGGATTTTGATTTCTGTATCGGGGGGGAAAGGAATTAAAAAATCAGTACCTTCCATTTTTACCTTCATCTGTAGGAGGCACAGCATTTTTTTTCCAGTGGTTTGCACCCACACGCCTTACCTCTTAGCACAAATCCTCTAAATTACGATAAGTCCCAGGATGATATTTTGCAAAATGAAAATTGTGCTTCCAGCGTTGTTACTTAAAGCAAATAGTGACAGTTCTGATGGTGTCCAGAGATGATTGCTACAGTGAAGGAAAAAAAAAAAAGTGAGAAACAGCAACCTTATAGCAGTATTGAACCTCTTAAGTGACATTCCTGTAATTTCTGTTAGAAAAATGACTCCCCAAATGTGTGTTATAACTTGAAGTTCCAAATTACAGAGTTCTTGCAGAAATTGCTTTCTGCCCAGGAAGAGATAATGTCAGTCAAGATGCTACCTGTTGGGATTAGCTCTGCACTTCCTCTGAAGGGAGTTTTCTGTTCAGAAAACAGTGTTTGCTGGAAAGCTTCTTTTTAAAATACAATTCAATTTCCATGTTGAAATTTGATTAGTACTTCAAAAGAAAGTCTTTCTCTGTCTTGTTATGCATGAAACTTTCAGTCATTAGTTGATGTGGTGGGAATGTGCAGTTGCATGACTGGATACTTGACATAGAAGGCCTCTGAAATATCAGTAAGTCGGATTTGTAGCTGTATTCTCATCAGCACAAAGGCTGTAACGTTCAGGTAGAAGCCACGGCTGCTTGGCTGGGTCACTTCACCACTAACCCTCCTCAGCGGAATCCCCTCATTGCAGGCCTGTCCGCTAAGCAGGCCTGGCTGACAGCAGAATGAATGAGGCCATCGTGCTGTCATGCATCGTGAAAGCTGACCAAGTGTGAAGTAGTAGCCTGTTGTGATGGGATTTGTGACAAATTAGCATGGTTGCCTGCCAGGAAGAAGGGGTGTGCATGCCTCAGATTGTCTCCCCTTCTACTGGGGAAGTGTTTCTTAGTGAGCACCTGGTATTGTTTGTTTTAGTTTATTCTGAAGGGTTTGTTTGTTTGTTTGTTTGTCAATGGTTTTGTTACAGGGCTTACTGAGCTGACTCTGCTCAGGTGATGGTGAGTAGTAGCTTGTGTGAGCCAGGCACCTGAAAAACAGAGGGTCTGTGTGATGTTCCTTTGGGTTAGTTAGCTAAACCACTGGTAGCTGATAAAGTGCAGTTCAGGAGTTGACGTTGGATTTAAAGTATAATTCTGATTAAGCAAAATTCTAAGAACCTAGAAAGCTTTCTTAAAAATAATAATAAAAAAAGTTGTGGAGGAGGCATTGCAAGGTTAACATATGCTGCCCATGACACTTGTAAGAGAGATTCCACCTGCTGTGAAGTTTCAGAAGCAATTGCTTTGATTTGGATCCTACCTGACTGTTGCTGTGCTGGCTTGGGCCAGATGGGAATGACTGCCTTCCATCAAGTGATGCTTAGATGTGCTAAGCCTAAAAGAAAATTAAAAGGTGTTGAAGTGGTGGTGAATAAAATCACATTTTTAATGTAGTTCTTTTTGAACAAGAGCTAAAGCTAAAAGTTTGAAATGCATAATCGAATATTAGCCATGCACACAATTTGTAAGCACTTATTTCTAAATCATTTTTGGTTTAAACCCAGTAAAAAAAGAACAGATGAAAAAGAATAAATTCTGAAACTGGGATTTTGGTGGCAAATAAGCATTTTTCAATTTACCATTCTTATTTTTAAGCAGAAAAAAACTTTTTGGATTGTTTATCTACCTTTTTGGCACTTAGTTTATTGGTGTATGGGAATGCAACTTTAATGTCCCTCAATTCTTTAAATGACTGTTCCTTGAAAATATCAGACACAACTGTTGCTCAAGGTGAAGCTTATAATTATTACAACCTCCCCAGATGTCAAAGGATTTTAAAATCTTTTGAAACATTCGTATAACCGCTAGATAAATGGACCAGTTTTTTTTTTTTTTTTTGTTTTGTGTAAAACATCACTGTAATGGACAGACAAATAGTAGAAAAAAGTGCTTAATCCCAATTTCAGTATGTTTAATTGCTGTTGTAGCCTCAGCAGAAATACTGGCATTAGATTAAATGCATGTGGGAATATCTTGCTATTCAGCAGTCTAGTGTGACATAGTAATTGAGCTATATTTTTGGTAAATGTGAATTAGTGCTGGTTGTATGCTTCATTTTATACCAGTAAGCAAATAACTTTTTTTTTTTTTTTTTTTTTTTTTTTTTTTTTAATAATTGGTCCTCTTCTGCCCTTGAAAATATTTGAGCCTTAAGAACTGAAAACTAGCGACAGAAAGAGGGATGAATACGCAGGGAGCTAAGGGTAACATAGCAATCTGATATAAAAATTTAATGAGCTTTCTTTTGACACTGTAATTTGTCTTAGTAAATTTTTCTAGTGAACAAGGCCAGAAGCCATATGTAAATGAATTTTCTTGTGACTTGTGCTTGCCAGACTGCTGCAGCTGCAGGGAGTATTAGGGTGATGAAATGATATTGCACATAATGGGGTTAACAAAAAGATTACAAGTTACTTCCTTCAGGGAAGTGTACTCTGTTCATTTGTTGTTGTTGTTGTTTAAAGCAAGCTCACACTGAAAGCCAGGAGTTCAGCTCTATGATAATATATTATAAAATCTAAGTGGGGGTTGAGGCAACATATCACAAATTGCAGGTGCATAATTAGCTATTGTGTTCTTTTGTGATTGGTTGTATTCCTCTGAGTGTGTACTTCTCACTTCAGAAACAGTAGTGCCATATGAGCAGGCTGACAGCCTCCCTTATAGATATTACTTATAACTAGCAACTCATCCAAATGATTGAATATTGTTGGCCTTGTCCCTAGTCCTATACACACCTTTAAAATACAGTATTTATAAAAGACATTACCAGAAATCTGTGAGCTGCTTAGATATGTCTAAGAACAGATGAAGTACTTATAAGATTTTAATGAGAGTAAAATATTCAAAATTCTGTTATTTAACACAACCAGTTTTTCCAGTATCTCCAAGAAGCCTCAAATTTCAGCCAGCCCTCGCTGGTTGCATCCTTGTGGTCTTCAGCCTTTTGCATTTGCTTTTCATGGAATACTGTCCTTATTTTCCAGTCTGCAAGAGGTATATCAGTTGTCTAAATCTTTCCAGCTTCTATGGAAGCCTGTGATCATTACTTACTGAATAACAGCATTTATTAACATTAAGTAGATTATTACTTTCCAGGAAGTATCAAGAGGGGAAGAACACCTGGTCTTCAACATTATGCTTCCCTCTATTTGATCAGTTTAGTTATAACTCATTATCTAACCATCTAATCTTTTTATAGATTTCTAGCCCTCAACCCCTCCCCTCCTAATTGATTTATCAACTTAACTCTTATACTGACAGGCGGTTCCATACATTATATGTATGTTATAATATACATACGTTATATTACATATGTTATGAAATACATACATATGTTATAATTGCTGTTGTGGGCGACGCAAACCACAAACAGTATGAGACACCTCTTTGGCACTTTTTATTATTCTAACAAGTAATCTGAGAAGTATCTGTAAAATTTGCATAGGTAGTCTCTTAATAGGCAAAAGAGTACTTTATTGCATGCACTATAAAATTCATGTAGGCAAATACCTTTTTTTTTTTTTTTTCCTCTACATAGCTACATGAACATTGCCTGATCTGATATGACAGCAACTATTCTACGAAATACTTGAGGCAAAGTTTAGCTTTATATTTTAAGAGTACTGATTTTTCCTGGCTTTTTGTGCCCTGTTTGCGTTTCTTTAAAGAATTGTTTCCTTTGAGAATGCAAAGAGAAACAGATGGTAGATACTAGCTTTAAACTTTGCCTTTCAGTATTGGTCTTTTCTTAACTGGTAATATATTTGAAAAGAGAAGATATAATATTCCTTTTGTAATAATAGAATACGTCTTTATTATTATTATTGTTGTTGTTATTATTATTGTTGTTGTTGTTGTTGTTGTTGTTGTTATTATTATTATTATTATTATTATTATTATTTGTAGCAGAAGCAAATGTAGAAGATATTCGGGTTTTCTTATTAGTCCATACAGTGTTACATGTTTTAGTGACTCTATTATTTTGCATCAGCAGACGAGTGCTGAGAAAAGATTAGATACTGAAGAGAAGTGTATCAAGTTTTTGTTGGGTTGAAAGCATTTTATGTGAAATGAAGCTCTTTTCATATCTTATTCTAAAAGAAGATAAAATTAATATACTTCAAGGAAGGTAACTTGCACATTGCTGTGAAAACTTGGAAGGATCTGCCTAGTGGCATTTTCAATTTATGGTAAATAAATATTAATTCACACCTGAATTTTATAGTGGCTGAATCCTGCCAAGTCACTTTCCTAACTTATTTTCAGACTTCCAAAAAAATGTGTCATATTAGGCCTAGCTGAGTGTTTCTGTTCACATAAAATTATATATAAGGCAAATTAACATAATTTAGGTGACCTTACAGGGAGTATCTCTTTATGATATCCTCTTTTTACCTGTACCAAAACTGAAAATAAAACCTATAAAGTATAGTGGGAGGAGTGCATGTGCAGAAAGGAAAAATGCTTCTGTCCTTCATGTTATTCATCCTATGCAGGAAAACTCCAAAGTAATCAAAAATGAAGCCTGAGCTTTGGATGAAGAGTTTTTGAAGTTATCTGCAGAGTCCATAGAATTAACCCTTTTTGTATCCTGAAGAAGCTAAGGACTGAATTCTGTTCTGTTTGGTACAGAGGTTCTGGGAGGCAGCGGAGAGAGATTCAAGGCCTGTTTGCAGCAAGCACTCCTGTAAATGGTCCACCTCTGTGTTCACTTTAGTTGTAGTTCTTAGAACCTACAAAGACCAGGCTTGCTACTCTGGGAATATTGCGGTTGCTTTCAATGCATTACCTGAAATATAGACTTGAACAGATGTTGTTCTTGATCTGGCTTCAGGATAGGTTATGAGTTTAAAATGAGTTACATTCCTTGTAGTATGTTGGCGAAAGGACTCTCAGCAAAGAAGGAATCACTTCATTTTTTTCCTTGCTTCACTCAGTGTACAGGGGGCAGATTTCCCCATCAGTTGCTAAGAGAGTGATAGAGTCTTGACGGAAGACCCCAAAAAGCATTAAACCACTCAATTTTTTCACGTTCATCTATAAACTTTGAATTAAAACGAAAACATTTCCTTTCCTAATGTTTGTAAGAACTGGGAGAGAATGACAGTATTTTAAGCCATAGACAAGCAAATGCTGAAAATGTAAAGGTCTCTAACTAAAGCTGCTTAGCTATATTATATTTATGACTTGAGAAAAGCCTGTTTTTGTCTTTGTAAGTTGCCAGGAGTTAGTACACTTCCTCTACTTCCTATCAGTAAAGACTTAAAAAGCAAGGAAGTTGTTCCTTCATTAATATTAAATATTTTATCTACCTCCCTATCATGCAGTAAAGTTAGTTTTTGAGAAAAATAAGTAGCAGAAATCTCCAGTGCGTTACTGTAATTTTAAAGGAAAAATAGGAGGTTGTGACATAGTTTTTTTGTCATCCTGGGAGAGTTGTGCTCTGCATTTTCAATTACCCAAGTGCTTGAGTCCAGATTATTTTTCAGTTTATTTTTTGTATTGGGGAAGAGGAAGAATTACTTCTTTATTTTGCAGAAAAAATATATTCCAGTTTGTTGTCATTAAGTTCTGTGCTTCACTGGCTTCAGAGGTATACTGTAAAGAAGTGTTCTGATTTTCTTTTTCGCTTGTATTAAATCACTTTGGTTTTAAGCTATCCTTAGCCCTAACTTTGCTTATACATTCACATTTTATTTAGTTGTTAGGCAAAATCTCTGTTCAGACCCACAAAACTGTGATCAAACTTACGCCATTACAGGAAATGGAGCACATGAGAGAGTGAAAAAGCAGATGTGCCAAACACATCCCTTTTGCAAGTAGGTATTTTTATAACTGGCTGTGCATCTGAAAATATTTTATACTGGGAAAAATGAATGAACTCTTGACCCGTGATTTTTAAATGGCTAGCTATTGTAATACTTTCTTACCAGGGACCATAAATAGAAATGCAGACTTGATATGTTGGTGGGACAGACAAAGCACTGTGTAGGCAACCAGAGCTTTGCTGATGATCAGACCAACTGAATGTGACTAGTGTAAAAATGCAGGTACTTAAATATGGACTCTTGTGTGTGTATTTGGGAAGACCCTCAAAAAGCAGTGTATATTTTGATTATGAATATTTCACTCTGTAGTTTTTTAATATGCCTTGAAGTTTTTTAGTCTTCATCTCCAAAACACTTTTGGAAGGACTTTGTCCTCTACCTTCTGCTTGGCTGGCTGCTCCTGGGAAAGCTGGGGCATTAACTGTATCACTGATGTGTTCTCGACAATCTGTGCAATTGGGTCAGAAAAAATTTGAAATCTTTTGAAGGGCTTCCCTTCCAATTAGGAAGATTACAGGAATTCACGGGATCAACATAACTAATATGGATAATTGCAAACATATTTTTTTCATTACACACAGAAAAAATATATAGAAATGTTTAATCACTAGGTATCTGTATTATTTTCGACCTGTATTTATTTAGGACGATTTCTCCTAATAAGCTCTAGAAGGAGCACAGCTTTGTGTTTCATTTGGGTAACTGGGGGGTTGGGAAACAACCTCTACCCAAAAAACTATTTTACACTTAAATAAATTCATTTCTGTTCAGTTCACGTTTTGTTTTGCAAGTGGTGATAAAGATGATTTTTAGCTTCAACTTGCATGGAGTTCTTTTTTGCCTCAAAGAAAAATATTTAGATTTTATTAGTTTTATTTTTTTTTGTGTCTGTGTGTGTTTGTTTTTAAAGAAGAACATTGGAAGTTTTGGCTTAGACTTGGAAAAGTTTCAATGTTATTTGTAAAATAAAGTAGCATAAAATGCAGAAGCTTTCTTCCCCAGTGCTTGTGCTCTAATCAGTTATGAAAATCCAGATTCAAATACCTACTTCAGCTCTCAGTCAAAGCAGAGATGACGTGGAGTGTCCTGTCTCCTGCAAGTTCTCCCTTAGCTGCTTACTTCTTGCATATGTTGTTGTTGTTGTTGTTGTTGTTGTTGTTGTTGTTGTTTTTTCTTTTTCTTTTTTTCTTTTCCATCTTTCTAATTTACTTGATACTGTTCTGTTTTAGCATATTTCAGTTAATTGGAATGGGGACTAGAACTATACTTCTCTGTTCCCCTGCTGACAGCCACAGTGAGTACTGTAAGCAACATGTTACAGTTTATTCCCCTTTCACCGTCTGTGTCAATGTTTTCCATTCTGTGTCTGGTGAAAATATGGGGCAGTTATGTGGGACTGTCAGCATCAACAAAGGAGCTTCATGGTTCCCGTACCATGTAGACTGTATTGTGAACCACAACAGGGAAAAGAACATGTGTAAACCACCTTATTGAGCAGGAATTTATTTAAGTTGATTCTGTTTCCTGATCCAGTCCACAGCAAAGCTCCACAGATAATTGTTAGGATAACTCCATGAGGTGAGGGAGGTTCCTCTCCGTGGGCTTGATCTTCAGGAGAATCTCTGCTGACATCCCTGCATGACAAAGCGAGCTGTAGAGGAGAGGGAATCTCTACCAAGTTTCTAGGTTTATTTCATTTTTGCCCGAACCAAATGTATTTAGTGTATTCAGGTTTCACAGTGCTTCCTGTGATACAGAGGCTGTGTTTGAATTTGTTTTACTACTAGAAAAACAAGCAAACAGCAATGTCCAATTTGAATGCAATTCCAGATGTAATTCAGCATAACTAGGAGGCCAGGCCATTGAAGTCTGTGAAATTAAACTGACCGAAGAGTATTATAATGTGAACATATACATAAAATAAATATAATAAAATTCGCTCTCTATAGGTACCTCAAGGGAGGCTGTAGCGAGGTGGGGGTTGGTCTGTTCTCCCACGTGCCTGGTGACAGGACGAGGGGGAATGGGCTTAAGTTGCGCCAGGGGAGTTTTAGGTTAGATGTTAGGAAGAACTTCTTCACTGAAAGGGTTGTGAGGCATTGGAACAGGCTGCCCAGGGAAGTGGTGGAGTCACCATCCCTGGAAGTCTTCAAAAGACGTTTAGATGTAGAGCTTAGGGATATGGTTTAGTGGGGACTGCTAGCGTTAGGTCAGAGGTTGGACTCGATGATCTTGAGGTCTCTTCCAACCTAGAAATTCTGTGATTCTGTGATAAACTCATTTGCAACTGAATGATACTCAACTTTTTGTATGTCTGTATTTACACGTGCAGGTAAAACATAGTGAAAGTTTAAGGCCCCACATGTACTTTAGTTAATTTTCTTCATCGCAAAAATGGAAATATTTTTTGCTCATGGATTAAATAGGTTATCTTCTAAACCTTGCTACATTTTTCTGCAAATGCAGAAGGAGTTGAGAGTATTTTGTGAAATATCTGATTCTGCCCTTGATAAATAAACATACTTGCAATCAGTTATCTAGTGGTAATACCGGCAACACTGTTTGCACTAGGTTAAAGAAGGAAGGTTAGAACAACGCTTGGAATAATGACCTTTCTTTTAGGATAACAAACTTGTTTTTGTTTCTGGTAAACACTTTCACAAAATGGATTTAGCTTTATTAAAGAACAATTCCAACAGGTGCTCCAAATAAGAGGTTTCTTCTACCATCTCTGTAGGACAGCTTTGAGGCTTCTGTTCATTTGTTTCTCCTAATGCCTCATGTATTGCGGTATTTAAGAAGGTGGTGCCTACAGGAACAAGTTTATTTTTTTAACATTATTTATAGACATGTTTATTGGGTGGAAGAGATTGTATTAAAATGGCTATTTAAAGCAAATCGAATGTGACTGCATATGTGTGCCAACTGCTGCTTGTTCTTCATTTTCTTAAATTACTAATCCCATAGTGCTGTGCTCATGTAGGTTGTTTAGGGAAACAGATGACATATGCTGTAGTATTTAACAAGCTGAGGTAGAGCCAGGAAAAAGACAGAAGGTGTTTGTTTAGTTTTAAATGATACACAGTCAATGAAATGGCTTATCGCAGAAAGATACACAAACATGACATGCTTTGTAGGCAGTGGTCTAAGAGCTAAAGCAGTTAGCAATGCCCAAATGAAACAGAAGAATTATTCGACTCAACCTTTGTTGCTTGAGATAAGGAATACTTCTAATCACGCCTGACAAAGGCTAGTAAAATGGTTTATTTCTAAAACAAAGACAAGTGAGGCAAACTTAGTGCATAATCTCGTAAGCCATGTAAGAAAAGAAAGGAGAAAAACCTCAGGTTATGCAAACTCTGACTTTCAGCCCAAGCTGTTTACTGGCATGAATTCACCTCTGGATCAAGTCCAGAGATCAGGTCTCAGGCACAACCAAGAGACAGAAGAGGGACGTGGTGACTAACCAAGAAATTTCAATAACAAAGTTATTTGAGGAGTCCAAAAGCATTTTCCTCACATTCTTGTCATTGACAAAAAACCCATTCTCTTGCTGAGGTGCTCTGCTGAGGTCTTGGTGGTTTAAAAAAATTAAAATAAAAATTAACTAATCTACTTCACAGTGCAGTTACACTGGATTTACCACAGTCTTTGGTGGGGTTGCTAGATATAAATGTATTCAGTTTTATTACAGCATTATGACTAACTTAGACTGTGGAAGAGTACTGCTGACACAAACTGTGTGAAGTTCAATGGAGGGAAATGCAAAGTCCTGTGGCTGGGGAGGAATAACTCAATTTATTGGTCCAGTCTGAGGGCTGATTGGCTGAAAAGAATCTCTGCAGAAAAACACCTGAAAGTCCTGGCTGACAAAAAGCTGAACATGAAGCACCAATACACCTTTACAGGAAAAAAGAAAAAAGAAAGGGATGGGGGTGGGTTGGGTAACAACATTCTGGGCTGCATTGCAAATAGCACTGCCAGCAGGTTGAGTTCGGTGATCATTTGGGTGGCTGAAGAAGGTTTTATTCTTAAGACTCCTTAGTTTGATTCTTTTGTCAATTATAGCATACTGTATTTGCAGATCTGTGCTTTTCTGCTACCTTGAGACATATTATTTTAGTTCTGTTCTGCCCTGTCAGCCCATGTTTTTAATTGCATTCATCCCCTACAGATCTGTTTTTCTGCTCCATTTCATTATCTACCTTGTTTATCTTTGTCACAATTTAAATTCTTCCTTTATTTCTTTAAAATTCTTTACACACTTTCATTAAGTATCTAGTCATCCTTTAAGCCATGGTATCTTTTTCAGTGTGAGAGGAAGAAATTTCTAACTTGCACACAAACTTTTTCATTGTCAGTTGAGAATTACCCAGTAGAGGCAGAAGAGAGGGAATGAACGTAGGACCATTACCTCCCTGTATATTTGCACACACATTTTGTATTGTGAAATGTAGGCCCATGAAATCTTTTTGCTTTATCAAATTGAAATTTATCACAGTCTTCCAGTTAGACAGAATTAGACACAATGTGGTAATTTGTGTGACTGTGCGTACCTGTATCCTTTGATTGAAATAAACCTTTATTCCAAACTGATGATGATTTTTAATGTTGTGGAAAGATTTTAGTTAGAGTATGTTAGTTTTCTGAGCTTTAGGCTTTTCTGTGGATTTTTTTTTCCTGCTTTATGGTAATTAATGATTCAATCTTAATGATTGAAGAATCAAATGGGGAGTATTTTATCAAGCATTTCTTAAGACATACAGAATAATAACAAATACAAAACCCATGCTTTTATCTATTCTAGCTTCATTATTCATATGAATGAATTTGGAAAGGATTCTATGCTAGTATTTCATTTCTGTATTGTAATGAACATTCATGAAACCTCCTCATCACATTTTGTTACCTTTTTAATATTTGTATAAAAATCAGAGAATATTACCTTACAGCATTACTCTAGGAAACTATCTTTCACGAGCGTTAAGCAAGTGTATTTAACATTACATTTACCAAAGAGAAATATCCCCCACAAACTGCTAACTTCTGTGATGACAAATTTTGTCGTAATTTGTGATAAATTCATTGAGCTTCTGAAGTTTCTGTCTAGCAATAACACGTACTTTTGGCACCATGTGGAAATATTTTTCTGTTTTAATAAATGAGACATGGAGGAACTTATACATGATGTGCACTGTTTATAGTTGTATAGAAAGTCGATTGCAGAGGGGACTGAAACGAGCCTTCTGCCTCGGTGACTGTATTGTCCTTTCTCTGACTTTGCTGTGAGGGAAATTTACTATATCTGTCTGTCTCAGACTCTTTACTTCCTGATATAATTTTAGAGAATTATCCATAATTTAATGTATTTCCACTTACAATTATGAAATGTATACAATAATAGAATTGATGCTATCAGTAAAGAGTAAAATTTCACTTAGGTAATCTGTTCCTGCACTTCACAAAATTGTGACTGGTAACTTGTAGGTGAGCCAAGAGAATCCAATTATTGTATGCTTTGGGGGGCCGCCTTCTCTTCCTGAACATTAAGTGGCAGGGTTGTATGGCAGAGTCTATGTTGCGCTGTAAGTCACTCCCCTTTTCCTGAAGAACTGAAGTTACAGTCTGTATGGGCTTTATTTAGTGTTCATTCATAGAAGTTAATCCTAGGAACTATCTAGATTTAATGTTAACTCTTTTGTCCTCTGTATATCTTTTTCTGCTACAACTCTAGAGAATTCTTCAAAAAAAAATTTTGTTTTGGCTGTAACAGTGTAGTGTTCAAGAAGAAAACCATATGTTCCTATCTGATACACAAGAGGAAGAGATGTAAAATGTTGGTATGTGTATTTTCATTTAAAACAACACGATAAATGTAATACATTTATTTAATTTTATTTCCAATTCACTTAACCATTCATTCCATATTTACAAAAGTAACTTCTCATTTAAGTTACTAATTAAAAATTGTAATGTGTAGAGCACATCTAGGAAATGACCTTTCTTCATTTGAAGTGCTATAAAAATTAACTTCTCATAGATTGTAGGCAGCACTCCAGGGACAGTTTTTTTAATGTACTGGATATTGCTTTCAAAGTACTCTTAATTGCCTAAATTAATAATTTTTTGTTCCTTTGGTTCTTATAAGGGACAAATGTATTTGAAGCACTCTCTAAAGAATTGTATCACTGGACATCTTTTTCTGATTGCTTTTTGCATTCATTATGAAATTTAAAAAACAAAGAACACCAAGGTCACCCTGGGGATGTTTTTGGTTGTGAGAAAAACAAAGGAAAGCGACATTAACTCCTCTTCACCAGTTCTTGCAAAAACACAAGGTCTATAGATACTATGGTAATGTTACACCAGCTCTAGTTGGCATATGTGTATGTAAAGGTAATAGCTTCTGAACTGTACAAAGAAAGATAAATGTATGTTTGTTGCAAAGTATTGAGGTAATACTTTGCACTGTTGTGTAAACAAAGGTTGGATATTAGGAAGAACTTCTTTACTGAAGGGTTTGTTAGGCATTGGAATGGGCTGCCCGGGGAAGCGGTTGAGTCACCATCCCTGGAGGTCTTTAAAGGATGTTTGGATGTAGAGCTCAGTGAGATGGTTTAGTGGAGGACTTGTTAGTGTTAGGTCAGAGGTTGGACTTGGTGATCTTGGAGGTCTCTTCCAACCTAGATGATTCTGTGATTCTGTGATACTTTATTCTAACTGTAAGCTTTATTCAATAATGGGAAAAATTTGCACTATGGGGTGTAGATGAGTTTTCTGTGCTCCATCTGTCAGTTCAGAAGAGAAAGAAAATTAGTCAGGCACTTTATAATTCACCTGGGGATCAACTGAGTATGTAATTAGCCCAGAAGAGCTTTTTAAAATGTTGTATATTAGGTATGATAAATCAATTCCAGCTCACTAAGTCAAGCTTGTTTGCAAGCTTGAACTTCCAAAGGTAATACATTCAAAATGCTGATCTGCTGGCCATTTGGTACAGAGGTCTTTGCTGTTGGGTGTCAGCATTTTGGATCCTTAGTGATAATACTTGTATTAAAAAAGGAAATGTGGGAAATGGAAAGATTGAGAAATTGTGGTTTAGATATCCTCAAGTACTAGTGGCACTTGAAAGAAAGCAAAGTATGTGGATGTTCAGGTTTATGCTTATGACTTGTGATCTGATGGGACAGGGGTGTGCCTTTTTTCAGGCTGCATCTGCTAATGACAGAAAAAGCATAAAAATATCTCATGTTCTGTGTTAATTGTGACTACTGAAAGAAATGCAGCAGGTAGAAGCCAAATAAATACCTGTGGTAATTTAATGTAATGATATCTTTAGGAAAACTTTCCTTTTTAAAAAATTATTTATTTATTTTTTATCTACTGTATTGTGTATTGTCTGTATTTTAATATTAAACTTAAATATTTATTCAAGAAAAATAACTTAGGGGGCAGAGAAGACTGAGCAAAATTTGTTATGTGGTGGCCCATTTTTGTTCTTACTATTTCTTGTGTAAATAATAAGTGTAAGTTGTTTAATATAATTGTATAATATATTGTAATGATTACAGACTTAGTACGATTTTTTGTTTTGTTTTGTTTAGAGGGAAATTCAACTTCATTTTATTAAGAGTGTTTCCTGGAAGAACACAAGACTCTCCACTTTAATGCTACATTCTAATGATACTTTCTCTATTAGTATTTTGAAAGCCTGGCTGGCCGTTTCAGTAGTCTCAATGCAGTGGATTTTCATTAGACAGCGATGCAGCGGTTTGTTCTGTAGACTCATATTTTGCTGTAAAAGGCTGGTTACTAGCTTGACTTTCAACTCAACCATAACAGGGGTACTACAAGCAATTATGGAAACACCTGCTGTGGGATTGCTCAAGGTAGTCCAGCTTTGCAGCTGAGAAGTTTGTTTTGCAAGGGCCTATTGAATTTACTAATCATCAAAAGGTGTGTTAAAGATCATAGTACAAGACTGTTGTGTATAAATTGGAGAAACATTTTTTAACTTATATTCTAATACAGTGGATTTCAAGTTGAAATGCCTAGAAAACTAGTAGTGAAAGTTGTCTCCTAGCTTGGCAAAATACATATTACACATCCCCAAACTATTCCTCCTAATGTGTCAGATTTCCAAAAGCAGAAAAAAAAGCTCCTATTCTTAAAGACGATTCAAATGTTTAGTTACAGCTGGGTTTTCAGTAAGTATTCAATAGTGTGTATAATTTTACATGCTTTTAATCTGCTTGTGGTGCTAATACACCACCAAAGGTGCATGCATTGCACCAGCATCTTAGTGTGCATAGGAATACTCTAATATGGGTGTTAACCTGTGGAGATACAGGTGAAGCTGTCAGGTCTGGCATGTGAATCTGTCATCCACTACATGTACAGTTAGCTCACAGTGATAATTAGTACATCTGGCTATATGTAGCCAGAATTGTATGTACAGTCCTGAAGGTAAGTGGGTGAAAATCAGGTTCTGTCTATGCAAGTGATAAGGTGATTTGGTAACAATAAATAAATAAATAAAATGTGTGTGGAGGTTACATTATACATAGAAAAACAATTCCAGGGAATAACATCTGAATATTTTTGTCTGGTTTTGCTTATTGCAATACCTGGCATAATGCCTGAGGCCAAAGATGATTTTAGTCCTGTAACTCATTCTTACTGTTATTGAGTCTCACTGGGTGACAGTTCAAGTGACTGTACACAACTAGCAATGCAGAGCACGTTATTTCTACAGTCACTGCCAAAACCAGAATTCATTTTAATAAGAGGGGAGATTTCTGATTTGCCTTACAGTTTTAATCTCACTTTCAATAGAAAATGTTTGTTATCTTAAAGCAAGACACATGCTGCCACAGCTGGGACTCTTCATAATCTATCAGTTTGCTTAATTGCTTTAGTGTTGCTTTTACAATTAAGACCTTTTAACTTGTCACATATTAATAGTAGGGATGGCCCCTGAAACAGGCTGGTAATCTCCTGTACTTCTGAAAGTTCATAGGAATGTATTAATCTTGTTGTTACTGTAAAAGCAGTAGAGGGAAGTAGAAAACCATTTCTTACAAATTGCTGGAGTCTGGCTAGTAGCACACATGTAGTTCTGTATTATTCAGTAGGCAGCTGATAGCTAAGATAAATATTATTTATTCCTTATTTATTTTTAAATGGCATTGTCCTGTGATGTGTGCTTTGTTGTGGGCTTATTGATATAAATCTACTAAAATTAGTTTTTTATTATCATCTTGTAAGACAGAAGCAAAACACTGTTTAAGAAGGAAATGTTGGACTTGCTGAAAAAAGGACTCTTCTGGGTCTATTGAGCACATAGCAGAGCTTAGCAGATAGCATCCATTGAATAATTTCTGGTTGTGGAAGCTGCACAATAATCATAAGCCATTTTTGTGGGTCATTAACAGCTAGAGATTATTTTTAAGGTGATGTTTACAACAGACAATATTTTCTCTCTGAAGCCTATCAAAAAAAAAAAAAAAAAAAAGAAATCTGATTAAAACAGGATCAGAGAAAGCACTGAGATGTGCTGTTATAACTTGAAATCTCATTAGACTATAACAAGTTAAAGGCAGGGCAAATTTTGTGCTTCAGCACGTTATGAGGATCTTTGACGTTTTCAACCATAAATAGTTAGTCCATGGTGATGATTCTCTAGTTAGTTCCTCCTCTTGCAGTACAGTATATTGAAGCAGAGCAATCTGTTGGATGCAGAGAAGCATTTAGCAAACGTCATTATAAGGTAGTAGGAAACTGTTCAGAGACCTCCACTAAAGCTGAAGCTGAATAACTACAGGAAAAGAAACTACAAATTAATGGTCCAATTATACTTGCAGCAGTTTACATTTAATTATTATTTAATAATTTATAACTAAGAAAGATTACGTGGTATGTTTCACAGCTGGATTACAGATTTGGAGCAAGCTCTGTATAAATTTAGGAGTATATTTTTTTCCTGGCATAGTCTCACACTGTAGCTGATGGTGTTATCTTCTGCTCAGTTTGGAAGTGTGTTTAGTTTATTAGTTACCAAATAATGGTAATGTTTTTATTTCTGGTATCACAAAGCAGGAAATTACGTTGCTTCACTGAAATGTTGACAGGTCTGTTTGTTTGTTTATTTTATTTTTTTTAGATAAACACTAGTATTGTTTTTCTCCTTTTAAAACTGAAGTGGAATAAAGTAGTGATCGTCATTGAAGAAGCTGGGATAAAGTCTGGAACAGATCTATTTTGCTCAGTGGTATCTTATTTAAATGAATTGAATTTGAATGAATTTTCTAAACAAGAAAACCCACCTGTTCAAACAACCTCCAAAGAAACAGAAAACACCCACCAAACAACAAAACAGAACAAAATGAAACAAAAAGATTACCACCACCACAAAATTGAAAACAAATAACAAAAACAAAACAAACAAAAACAAACAAAAACCTAACAACACTACACTTAAAACTTACCTGTTGGAGTCACCAGATCTACACAGAACTCTACTATTTTTTCATTAAAGTGTAAACAAAAGAATTAATGTGATTTTCTGTTATAGTTTCTTTTGTTATGCTTGTTTGTTATGTTTTCTTTTCTTAAACTCTGTACAAATCCAGAAATAATGTGTCCCCTACCTTAATCTAGAATATTTTTTTCACATGGAACTCTTCGGGGGACTTCATGTTGAAATTTTCCATCAGATGTCTGAAATAAAACCTTGTTCATCATCCTTTGTTCCCCAGAGTAGTAATGTTAAATAGAGTGTTCTCAAAATTGAATAATATACATTTACTTAAATTACTTGAAATGATAAAAAAAGTAGATACAACAAAATAAAGAAGTAGCTTTTATTCTCGTTTTCTACTAGATTTATTTGTAGGCTTTTTGGGTGTGAGTATGAATGTAATTATAGCAATAAGAAGGCTGGTAGACTACATGTTTCTTTCAAAAATATTAAATGGGCAGTCAAAAGATGAATTAAATTTTTAAATTGGTCCAATCCCCTAGAGATAATATTAGAAAGCTTTTTGATCAGAAAAGCCCTGTGTCATAGAATGTTTGCTTTCACTTTTTTTTTTTTTTTCTTTCCCCACTGGGTACATCTACAGCATGCAACACTAGCTTTTTATTTTGTAAGAGTTCATACAGTCCTGCTGTTTTTTCCATCAAAGTTTTCATCTCTTCATGGGGAAAAAAAAA